>NC_143512.1:38685683-38992262 GCF_031878675.1 Megascapheus bottae
TTTTTTGCCAATCCTGGGGCTTGAACTCAGGACCCAGGCACTGTCCTTGGACACTTTTTGTTCAAGACCAGTGCTCTGATACTTGAGCCACAGCACCACTTCTGACTTTTTCTGTGTATATGGTACTGAGGATTTGATCACAGGCCTTCATGCCTGCTAGATGAACACTCTACCACTAAGCTCTCCTCCCAGCCCAAGGAGGCCTCTTTAACCCAAACCACTCTCGAATCCTGAGTATGGATGGGGCCAGGAATGAGACTTATTGGTAGAGTGCTTGCCTAGCATCCATGAAACCCTGGGTTGGATTCCTCAGTACCACATACACAGAAAAAGTCAGAAGTGATGCTGCTGTGGCTCAAGTGGTAGAGCACTGATCTTGGGAAAGCCCAAGGACAGTGCCCAGGCCCTGAGTTCAAGCACCAGAACTGGGCAGGGGGGGGGAGGGGGGGGGAACCTGAGTATAGCCTGATAATCATTATTATTCTTTGGCTAAAATATCTGATTCACTGTTAATGTTCTAAGTAGGTAAAAGTGGAAGTTATATGTGTAAATTTTGGTTTTTGTTGGTAATAGAACTTGAACTCTGAGCCTGGGGGTTGTCCCTAAGCTCTTCAGCTCAAGGCTACCAGCCTGCCCCTTGAGCCACACCCTCACTTCCTGTTTCCTTGAGGTTAATTGGAGATAAGAGTGCCATGGACTTCAGTGCCCAGGGTAGCTTTGAACTGTGATCCTCAGATCTCAGCCTCCTGAATAGCTAGGATTACAGGCATGGGCCACTGTACCCGGCTTATGTGTCTTTTTTTTTTTTTTGGCCAGTCCTGCTTGAGCTCAGAGCCTGAGCACTATCCTTGAACTTTCTCAAGGTTAGAGCTCTACCACTTGAGCCTCTGCACCACTTCCGACTTTTTTTCTATGTATGTGGTACCAAGGAAGTGAACCCTGGTCTTCATGAATACTAGGCAAGCACTCTACGACTAGGCCAAACTCCCAGCCCTGTATGTAAAATTTTTGTATGAGAAGAATTGTCCTTGTGGTATAGTACATAAAGGAAGAAAGGCACAGCTGAACGTGATTTTAAGTAAGTAGAACATTAAAACCTTTTTGGAGTGCATGCATGTGTGTGTTCGATCTATACATCCTGGGGCTTGAACTCAGAGCCTGGACGCTATCCTTTAGCTTTTACACTCGAGACTGGCACTACCAGTTGAACCACGGCTCCACTTCCCAATTTTTAGTATTTTATTAGAGATTAAGAAGCTCAGACTTTCCTGCCCAGGCTGGCTTAGAACCACGACCTCAGATCTCAGCCTTGTGATGAGCTGGTATTATAAGCATTAACCATGAATGCCCAGGCAGGACCTATTTTCCAATGTAATGACTTTGAATCTGCAGAGCACATAAGCATGAATAGAATGATGACACTCAACAGCTTTAACAGTACTTAATAGAAAGTTAGCTTTGCTCTATATCTCTAATCCCCTTAACTACTAAATGTAGGAAGTACTTTTTTTAATTTTGAAATAGTTGTACAAAATAGTTGGAATTTAATAAAGCAAATGTGTGAGTACAGTACATCTTGATCAATGTCACTTTCAACATTCTCACCCCTCTTCAACCATCCCCTTCCCTTTTCTTAATTTTGTAGTATTTACAATGAATTCTTGAATGCATTCTCCTCCCTTCTCTCCTTAGCCTCATCACAGACCCTTTACAAGTACCCATTTCCTGCTGCTTATTTTGTCTTTCTAGGGAATTACATTTTTATCTTCATTTTATAGCTAAAGTAAAATGTGTCAGTATGATTTGTATAGTAAATGACAGATCACATTCAACTTGAGCACTTCAACCTTGAATGTTTACTCTTTACTGCAGTGGTTGCAAGTAGTTAAAACTAAATGCTAGGTTACACCAAAAAGAAAATGGTTACCATATTTAGATGGTGAGTGATAAATGTAATGCTATTTTAATTTCTGTAAAGAATATCCACTAGATGTCACTATAACAAACATAGTGTGTTTGCATGTGTGAATATGAAAATATATCTGTATTCCCTAAATGCATTTATCCTTCCTATATAACTTTATAGGTAAACAGAATCTGGTGATTATGGGGAGGAAAACCTGGTTCTCCATTCCTGAGAAGAATCGACCTTTAAAAGACAGAATTAATATAGTTCTTAGTAGAGAACTCAAGTAAGTACCATAACATAAACTCACCATCAAAAAAAAAATTGTGTTGTTTCTTAGAGCACAGATCAGTATGTGAAAGGATGAAATTGAATAAAAAGTAACTATTGATAAAGCTGCTTAATATCACAAAGGTAATTACAAAAAACAAGTAAGCAATGAATGCCTTATGACAACTTATTTGGCTCTAACTTGAAGTTACATTAAAATGGAATTTCACTGTAGAAGATACTTTGTATATTTTTTGGAATCATTGGTCATTAGATTCAATATCAACTGTACAATACAATAAGTAACTTTTTTCTAGTTCCATATCAAAATACCTGTGTTTTAAGATTTTCCAAAATTAAGTTGTCATTCTCTGGACTCAATTCTCAATTAAGATGTAAGTTTCAACATGGATTGAGATTGATGCTAGTCCACTGTTATTCCTACTTAGTCACAGCACCAAAATTATACTTCATACTTGTATACTTTATCTAGTATCTGGAGATAAGCCCATGTTTTTTCTTTTTTTTTTTTTCCCCGTCTGTCCTGGGACTTGAACTCTGGGCCTGTGCATTGTCCCTGAGCTTTTCAGCTCAAGGAAATGCCCTATCCCTAGAACCACAGCACCACTTCCAGATTTCTGATGATTAATTGGAGATAGGAGTGTCATAGACTTTAGTGCACTTTGGTGCTTTAGTTCTCGGACTTTAGTGCACTTTTGTGGCCCAGTAGCTTTGAATAGCAATCATCAGATCTCAGCTTCCTGAGAAGCTAGGATTAAAGGCATGAGCCACTAGGCCTGGCTCATTTACATCCTATATTTCATATATATTCAGTACTGATTTCAGTTTTGTTTTTCTTATTTGTTTGTTGTTATTGATACTGGTCCTAATCTATTGTTAATAGCTTCTGAACCTCAGGGAGTTTTTTTGTTTGTTTCTTTTTGTTTTTTTCTGGTCAGCAAGTGACTGAAGGAATCAACATGTTGAACATTTCTTCCCTAACTGATAATCTAGTCACAGAAAGAATCCCAATACAGCATCTATGCAGCGTCTTAAGGTATCACATTGAGGAGGGAAAGGGTAGGCAGATGAGCTAATCCAAAAGGTGGGTCTACATGAGTTTCTTTGCAAGGAATTTGTTGTCACAGATGTAGAAGAGAGTTCCATTAAAACGAAAAATCTTTAGAGTGGACCATCAAGCAGGACAGGCTAGAACTCTCTAGCAGATAAAATTTCTTCTGGGGGAGCCGGGAGTTTGGCCTACTGATAGACTGCTTGCCTAGCATGCACAAAGACCCAGGTTTGATTCCTCCCTACTACATACATCGAAAAAGCTAGAAGTGGTGCTGTGGCTCAAATGGTAGAGCACTGGCTTTGAAGAAAGCCCATGGACAGTGCCTAGGCCCTGAATTCGTGCCCTAGGACTGGCAAAAAAAACAAAAAAAAAAAAAAACAAAAAAAAAAAAACCTCTTTGTTGTTAAAGGAGTTTTGATTGAAGTCCACCCAGAGTAAAGTCAACTAACTGTATATCCTCTCATCTACAAAATGCCTTGGTAACAATGCCTGGCTTACTGTTTGAATAATATACCAGCCAGCTTAAAAAACTGTGACATAGCCACACACTAAGGGTTTCAGCATATAAAGATTTTCTCCTGTCCATCCTTGAACGGAAAAATACCCAGCCATTTGCACTAATTGCCTCCGGTTGGTGTGCATCTTGTTGTCTGCCTCCATCTTCATGCTGTTCTTTGTCCTGGTTGCTAGGATATTTTGATTATCCTTCACTTGGTAGAATCCAGATTCACAAACTGTATTTCCATTCCCAGGGATTTTTTTTTTTAATAACAGATTCTTGAGTACTACTCAAGGTTATTTATGGCTAGCTTGAGCTAAAACAAACATAAAGGAGTCTCAGTGGGGGAGATGTTCAGTTGAGCCAGCATTTCTTCTCAAATGATGAGTCTAATTTCTTCTGTATGACCCTCCTGTGGTGTATGTAATTGGGTTTGGTTGCTTCTTATATATTTATATATAACATTTATTGGTATATTTTGCTTTATTTTGATGGCTGAGAAAATTTAAAGTCTTTATTATCAAGTATGCCACAGAAATAGTGATACCAGTTAGTAGAGAATTTTTATTAGAGTTTTTGTCTTGCTCCTCTTGTCTCCCTACCTGCTAGTCAATTCTACGCATATTTCTGAGTTTTACGTAAATTGCCAACATTTACACCCTTGCTTATGTATCCTTTTAAAGGTACTTGATTTATACCCCTTCCCAGGGTAGAAGAAACTGAGTCTCAAGGTAACCCCCAAATTTGCTTTAAGAAAAAGAAAAAACACTAGTTCCTTGAAATAACTACATAATAAGGTGTGTGTATGTGGGGGGTTAGTAGTATTACTGGGCTTGAACTCAGGGCCTTGCAGTTGCTAAGGAAGTACTATGTGTCTGAGCCATGCCAGCTGTGTTTTTATAGTGAGATGGGGTCTT
The DNA here is from genome assembly GCF_031878675.1 of Megascapheus bottae. Classification (NCBI taxonomy): domain Eukaryota; kingdom Metazoa; phylum Chordata; class Mammalia; order Rodentia; family Geomyidae; genus Megascapheus; species Megascapheus bottae. The sequence continues at coordinate 38,690,351 of NC_143512.1, forward strand.
CCTGTCCAAGCACACGCATAGACTGATTTGCCTGCTTTGTGCTTCCCACAAAGCAAGGATGACAGGCATGTCCCCCCTCATTAAGCAGATAGTTAAAAAGGAGCTATTCTCTGTAAGAATCCAAGATTCTCCATCATAAATAACATACCAAGCATGTCTACACAGTGCTGACATGGAATATGTGTACTATCACATACTAGCCTTTTCCAAGCTCAGTGTGTGTGTGTGTGTGTGTGTGTGTGTGTGTGCGCGTGTGTGTGTGTGTGCGTGTGCGTGTGTGTGCGTGCGCGCGCGCGCGTGTACGTGTACATGCACGTGCATTAGCAATGAAGTGAGTCCCAATATAGAATGGTTCAGTCCATTATTTACTATGTTCTTTTCTAAAAATGTATTCTGCAAACAAGCTGAACTCAAAGATTACCTCAATTTTTCATCTTTTCTTTTATTAGCCATTGCTGAGCATGTTTCCTCTAAAACATTGTTAAAACCACTTTTTTAAAAATCAACTATTTTTCTAATGCCAATATTAAGGTTTGAGTTCCAGAGCCCCGTTCTTTGCTATGCAAGTACTTTATTACCTGAGCGATGCTCCTAGTTCTTGCTTTTTGTTCGGGTAGCATCTCTTCCTTTTGTCCAAAGCTGACTATAGCCCACTGTCTCTAGCTCCTGAGCAGCTGAGATTACAGGTGTGAACTACCATACGTAGCTCACATGCAATGTCATGTAGAAGCATCTCCCCAGCACCCTTAATCTCATCTTTTTCTCAGTTACTTTAATGTATAAAGAATTAAGTCATAAAATTATCCTTTTTTTAGACATTCTTACCAATAATCTGTACCATCTGGGCTATCATATAGCCAATTATTCACCAATTTCAGGAATACCTCTTCTACCTTCTCATGTCAGTTTTTTTTTTTTTCCCTGTTTGTCTCCTGTCATTAATTCTGACTTCATCATCCTCAGTTCTGAAAGCCATCATGACTGTCTCTATCATCCTTCACTGTGAACCAGACTCCCAATCTCTGCATTGGATCTTCTCTCAACTGTCTACTCCAACTAGTTCCTGCAGCTTTCCCTGCTAACACCTGGCATTTAACTTCAGCCTGACCTCCACTTGTTTTTCTAACCTGAGTCAAAGAATACACTTTGCTCTATCCTAACTCCTTCCCATACACATGACAAAGACTGGAGACGAGTATAGGGAGCCTACTGCTAAGAGAATGAATAATCTATTAATTTTTGATTAATCATTGTTAGAACTACCAGTTCAAGGACAATTACATAATCCTTTTAAAGCACCAGGCTAAAAACTTGACAGCAAATTAATATGTCTTTTCTGTATCTAATTACGATGAAAGCCTTGATTTTGTAGGCCCCTCACCTTCTCACCAAAACGAATGCGTTATGGAGGTTGAAAGTCATTGAGTTAGTCAGTAATAAACAATGAAATTATTTTAAATAATTTTCTCATTTGGGAGTTTTAATTGCTAAGCTGATTTTCAAATACTTCACCCATCTCAGTTTTGTTCAAAACATGAAAGTCCTATAGTCATACAACCCTGCTCTTTCCACCATTTTATCATGAAAATTTTCAAACAGAAAGACATGTAAACACCTACATTCTATCAATACTGTTCTGTGACACTGGTTTTATCATGCCCATCAGCTGGCTATGTATATGTATATATATATATATATATTTTTTTTTTAATTGCAGATATTAAGGGCCAGGAGTTTGGCCTAGTGGTAGAGTACTTGCCTAGCATGCATGAAGACCCCGGTTCAGTTCCTCAATACCACATACATAGAAAAAGCTGGAAATGGGCCTGTGGCTCAAGTGGTAGTTCTCTAGCTTGAGAAAGCCCAGGGACAGTGTTCAGACCGAGTTCAAGCCTTGGGACTAGCCCCCCCCCCCCAAAAAATGCAGACATTAGTATATTTTTCCCTATATACTTCATATGTATCACTAATTATAATTTAGTATCTTATTGAGTCTTTTTCTGCCGACGTAAATATTGCATATAATGAGATGAGTAAGTTTTAGGTCTACATTTGCTAAATTCTGACAAAAGTTTATACCTATAAAATCTAGATCCTTATCAAAGATTCAAAACAGAACATTATGTAAACCCCCAGGAGTCCAGTCATGGTTTAACCCAGTTATCTTTGCTCCCATCTCTTTCAGGACCAACTATTACAATTTTTTTTTGTTTTACTATAGATCTCATGAGATATCACATGAGTTTTCATTTTCAATTTGTGTGGCTCCTTTGTGTGCAAAATGTAGAATAGCTAATTGCTTATAGGCCATACTGATGTTAAGTACTGTTTACTGAAAATTCATATTTATGTTGGTTTTAGTTTTTATAATCACCATTACTCAGATTATTTTACTAGTCTGTAGATTTTTCAAAACCTGTGATTTTTCTTTTTGGTTGCCTCCCCTTCACCTCCACCCTTCCCCTCAGGGAACCTCCACAAGGAGCTCATTTTCTGGCCAAAAGTTTAGATGAAGCCTTAAAACTTATTGAGCAACCAGAATTAGACAATAAAGTGGACATGGTTTGGATAGCAGGAGGCAGTTCTGTTTATAAGGTAAGTAAAATTACCTATTATAAATAAAAATAAATGTTCCCCTACTTTATTTCAGACTCTCTTGCCATTTAAAGAGAAGATGAGACGAGACGGCATAGAGCATTGTCTGAAACTAAAAATTTAATCCATGATCCTTAGAAGCAGTACATTATCACTACTTGTAAGCTAGATGACTTCTCAACTAGAATTGTCATTTAACACTGCCATGCCAAGGAATTTCTTTAGTCTATACCAGTCTATTTTCTTTTTTAAGTCTAGCTCTTCTCCTTAACTATTTTTTAACTGGCAAATAAGAGCACAGATATTATGTACAAGGTGTTTTGAAATGTGTGTACATTTATAGAACAGCTAAATTGAGCTAAATAACATGTATGCTACCTCACTTATTTTTTGTAGTTGATTGAGGACATTAAAATCAATTCTGAGCAGTTTTTACAAGCACAATAACAGTTACTGATGATAGCCATCTTGTTACACAATATACCCACTCAATGTACTCCTCCTGTAGAACTGAAATTTTTATCCTTTGACCAACATCTTCCCACATAGCAGTTTATTTTCACCTCAAAACACTAGCTGAAGTTTCCAGGTTAAAAACACCCTAAATTTCTTCCTGAGAATTGCACTTGCACCATACTGTGTTCTATACTCTGGAAGTGCTTTAGATGTGCTGTTATCTCTTTGTTTCTCTGGGAAGCATTCACTGAGAAAAGCACAGGCTCTCAGGTGATAGGTAACTCAAGGTGTGTTTGTTCAAATAGAACAAAAGATTTTTCTCAGCAATTTTCAAGTGATGTGAGGGTGAGGGAGAATGGCATGATGTTATATCATAAGGAAAATTAGTGTGCCAGAGAAAAAGTATTCTTTTTCCTGGTACCAAATGACTTCCAACTTCAGATTTTTTCTTTAATGAACTTCAACCTGGTGTTTGTGTGTGTGTGTGTGTGTGTGTGTGTGTGTGTGTGTGTGTGTGTGTGTTACTGAGGATCTCACACTCTTTTACCTCTTGAATTAAGCCTCAGATTAATATTTATGAAGATAAAGAAATTCAGTCCCTACCCTCTCGGGCTTATGAAAACATACATCCACTGAAATAATTTGAGAAAGAACAATTCTAGGGTCCTCAATTTCTCAAGCCTTGGGGTGCCCCCACCCTGGGTTTAAGCTCCAGAACTGGCACACAAAAAAAAAAATAGTCTGTTTAGTTGTAACAAAGATAATAAAGGATTTAATATAACCAGAAATATCAAAGTGCCAGTGATTGCATATAAAGATTTCCTTCCTGAATACTTGTTTGTTAAACACGTCATTTGAAATATGATGTAAAAATCAATGTTAATAAATTCTTTAATAAATAAAATAAAAGCTACAGTTCTGTGCCCTTTGGGGGAATTTTAATGATAACAGACCTGGAATTTTATATATTTATGTATGTAAATTTTGTCTGTTCCCTATGTATAGTTGTGGATCAAAAGTTACTACTACTTTCTTGAATCTGCAATTTGGTTTTATTCTGCCATTTTGTTTGTTTGTTTTATGTTGGCACTTGGGCTTGAATTCAGAGCCTGAGCACTATCTCGTAACTCTCTTGCTCAAGGATAGTACTGTACCACTTGAACCACAGCTTCATTTTAGGCTGTTTGAAGATAAGGGTCTCCTTGATTTTACTTCCAGTGCAGATTTCAAACTGCAATCCTTAGATCGTAGCCAGTAGCTAGGATTACAGATGTGAACCAACAGCACTCAACTAGATAGGCAATTTGCAGTCGTCCTTTCTATTAAATTTTTAAACTATTTGTTTAAAGCCAGTGTTTTCTATTTTAAAAATATCAATAATATAGACAGCAGAATAATTAATAATGAAAAAGTACATTGGTAGCAAGTGTAATTTGTTATAGAAGTGTTTCCAATAAGAAAGATCTCACAAAATTATTCTATCTTCCCCAATAATACATATGTAAGTTTTCCTTTTTATTTCCTTTTATTTCTTGTTTCCTTTTTATTTTTTTAGTTGGTTGTTGGGGCTTGAACTCAGGGTCTGAGCACTGTCCTTGAGCTCTTTTGCTCAAGGCTAGTGCTCTACCCCTTTAAGGCTTTGAGCCACAATGCCAACAGGTATGAGCCACCAGTGTTCACCTTTGGGGTTAATTCTTAAGACAGCAGCCAAAGGAAAACAACCAAGCTGAATGATTAAATTAAAAAGGAGTCCTTTTGCTTTGTTTTATTTTGTTTTTTTGTGCCCTTCCTGGGGCTCAAACTCAATGCCTAGGCACTGTCCATAAGCTTTTGTTCTCAAAGCTATTTACAGCTCCATTTCTGGCTTTTTGGTGATTAGTTACAAATAAGAGTCTAGTTCCCCAGGTAGCTTTTAACTGAGATCCTCAGATCTCAGCATCCTAGGTAGCTAGGATTATAGACATGAGCCACTAATGCCTAGCTAAAAAGAAGTGCTTCAGGGCCGAGAGTTTGGCCTAGTGATAGAGTGCTTGCCTAGCATGCACGAAGACCTGGGTTCGATTCCTCGGTACCACATGCATAGCAAAAAGCCAGAAGTGGTGCTGTGGCTCAAGTGGTAGAGTTGTAGCCTTGAGAAAGCCCGAGGACAATGCTCAGGCCCTGAACTCAAGCCCAGGACTGACCAAAAAAATAAAAAAAAGTTCTTCATTACCCTAACAATAAAATTAAAGTAGTAGTAATAATAATAATAAAATCTTGAATACTTAAAAAAAAGGTTCTAAGCAAACCAACTTACAAGCTTATTGGCTTCACTACCTCGAATAACCTTAACCAATTAAAACAAACATCTTAGAGTTTCTTGTGACACAGATTAAGAAAATACATTTCTTTCCTTTTGTTTTAAAGGAAGCCATGGATCAGCCAGGCCATCTTAAACTGTTTGTGACACGGATCATGCAGGAATTTGAAAGTGACACATTTTTTCCAGAAATTGATTTGGAAAAATACAAACTTCTCCCAGAGTAAGTAGTTTGCTAACTAGTCCTGAGTATGTTTGCATTGCCCTCTTGGGGATTACACAAAAGAGCTGATTTTCTTTTCTCCCAAATTGAATTTGGGTGACCATGTAGATAAACAGACAGATATCAACATAAATAAATACTGTAGTAATTTGGGAAATCTGTTTCAGTAAACTTAGAAATGATTGGGTGTTTTGTTTTACATCTGTCTTTCCTTTTTTTTTTTTTTTTTTTTTGCCAATCCTGGGGCTTGAACTGAGGGCCTATGCATTGTCCTTGGGCTTTCTCAAGGCTAGAGCTCTACCATTTGAGGCACAACACCACTTCTGACTTTTTCTGTGTATTTGGTACTGAGGAATTGAACCCAGGTCTTCATGCATGCTAGGCAAGCACTCTGCCACTAGGCCATGTTCCCAGCCCTTACCTCTGTCTTTCTAAGTAGCATAAATTAGTTGTATAAGGGGGTTCATTTGTGACATTTCTATATAGTGAATTTAGATTAGATTCACCCCTTCTGTTATTAGTCGTCCTTATTTCTTCCACTTTTTAAATACTTTGTAACAAATCTCATTACTTTATTTTCATACAATACCTGAAGTACCTTGATCATATTCACACCCTCCCCTAATCCCACATTACCTCTCCTTTCACCCTTGGAAGGTTTCTGCTTCAAGATAGTCTCTTTGTTGTCTATTTATTTATTTACTTATTTATTCATTTTTAGGTCTGGATTCTACACATGAGAGAGAACATGCAATGTTTGTCTTTTTAGTCTAACTCATTTTGCTTAATGTAGTGATCTCTAGTTGCATCCATCTTCCTGCAGACAACATAATTTCATCCTTCTTTATGGCTGAGTAATACTCCATTGTGAATCTATACCACATTTTTCTTTTATTGCCCATTTGTCAGTTGATGGCCACCTAGGCCAAGTCCATCTTTCAGCTGTTGTGAACAGTCCACTGAAAACATAGGTATAGTATAGTAGAGACATAGGTGTCTCTACTATATATGATTACTTATATTCCTCGCAGTATATGCCAAGGAGTAGCACAGTTAGGTCATATTTGTAGCTCTATTTGTAGTTTTTTGAGGCACCTCCATAGTAGCTGCACAGATTTGGAAGTGGTCAGGTTTTGATGAGTTTTGTCGGTCTTAGAAGAGCTGTTACTAGTTCACACTAGGAGAGTCAAATGTGTTCTGTGCACTGAAGACATTAGTGTTCACTAGGCTTCATGATATTGCTGCTGGGGATTATATTTCTTGTAGTAGCGGGGTAACAAATGGCAGTGATGAAAAGAAGTACTACATATAGAATCAAGGTGCTGTGCGGTTGTACATGTTGTGGTCTGAGAAGTCCGCAGATAGGATAAGAACAAAGTGGAAGAAACCAGCCATGCTTAGGAACCCGAAATGGTTCAGAGACTGAGACTGGAATGTCTGACTCTGAAGGCCAACACAAGCATTGGAAACAAAGAGGAAGGCGGATAGCATCAGACCTGGTGCATTTTTAGGCAGCAGTGACTAGGGGATATTGCTATACATGTTTTCTAGGGGGTGGACCAGAGGAAGCAAGAGCAGAACAGTGACCTTTAGTTGAAGTGATTCAAGTGAAAGATTAGCAGACTTAGATTAAGGTGGTAGAAAAGAGGAGACCACCTAAAAGCACCATTCAGCTATTAAGTATACAGAGTAAAAGAAAATGATTACATCAACACTTCTAGACCTGCTTTTAGCTCATTCTTCCAAATATTCTATTTGTATAGCAATTATCGGTTGAGTATGAATTTGTTTTTGAAATGCTCCAGAGAAACATTAGGAGTCAAATGTGGACAAATGGATGGCCATACTTTTGAATAACAGATCTATTAATCTGGTGTAATACTTGAATCACATGGAATGACTGATTGTCTTAGACGCTTGTTTATTTTTTATGGGGTTTTTTGTTAGTTTGTTATTTGTACCTTTTTGGGGCTTGAACTAAAGGATTAGGCCATGTTCTTGACATTTTCCAAAAGGCTCTACCGCTTGAGCCACAGCTCCACTTTCAGCATTTTGTTGGCTTATTGGAGATAAACATCACATGCTGAATCTACGGAGATAATTGGGTTTTGGTTTTGTCTATTAACAAATATATACTATTCATATGAAATACTATTTTGATTTTCATGTTAAACTAATACTACATTCTGCTATAAATTCAAATTGGTAAGTCTATTTTTTCTTTTTTTTCTTTTTTTTTGTCAGTCATGGGGCTTGAACCTGGCGTCTGATTACTGTCCTTGGTTTTTCTCAAGGCTAGCGCTCTACCTCTTGGGCCACAACACTGCTTCTGGCTTTTGTCTGTGTATGTGGTACCAAGGAATGAAACCCAGGGCTTTGTGCATGACAGGCAAACACTCTACCGCTGGGCCACAATCCAGGCCCCTCAGCTTGGTAATTCTATATGACCTTTTTTTTTTTCTTTTTTTTTTTTAATGTTAGTCAATCCAGTCTGCTAGTATTTTGTTCAGGATTTTCACATTTGCATCCCAAACTGATGTTAGTCTATAGAGTTTTGTTGTTGTTGATTTGTCATTTACTGTCTTTACCTGATTTTGATATCAGGAAAAGACTAACGTTGAGAATGAATGAGAGGCACTCTCCTCTCTCTCTGTTGGCAGAGCTTAAATGTCTTAGAAAAGTTTAATGTTGGGGCCAGGAGTTTGGCCTAGTGGTAGAGTGCTTGCCTAGCATGTACGAAGACCCAGGGTCGATTCCTCGGTACCACATACATAGAAAAAAGCCGGAAGTGGTGCTGAGGTTCAAGTGGTAGAGAAAGTCCAAGGACAGTGCTCAGGCCCCTGAGCTCAAGCCCAGGACTGGCAAAAAAAAAAAAAAAAAAAAAAAAAGTTTAATGTTGAGTAGATTGAGATAGGAACAAAACCATTGTTCTAAAGTAGACATTCTCACATTCTCAAAAAGATTGGAAGAAAATGAGGGGGGGAAAAAATCTCTCTTCCATTGCAGCATTTGTATTTTGGGGGTATATTAACATGGAATGGAGGGAATTCCAAAGGGCAGACTTGGAATAGGTTGGTTTTTCATTAAACAGAGAAAAAAGAAAATCTCTGGAAAAAACAAATGTACTTTGTCATTGAACAGCTGTCATTGAATGTAGCACTGCTGCATTTGGGGACTTTCTCAGTACATTGGAGAATTCGTCTTGCTCCCTATTGTCCAGAAACAAGCTGATCATTCTCCATTTCCTCCATTTTTCCCTGCCATGGCACCTCCTTGGTGTAGACTTGTATTGTCTCTATCAGTACCCTTTTGTGGTGATCCAAGCGTCAGTACAAATATAGTGTCCTTTATTAACACTCTACTTCTTGGCTTAGAAGAAATTTTAAAAAAAATAGTATAATGAAATAAAAATGAAAGCAAGAACTATGGCGTGGCAAGAAGAGAGAAATTTAGAAAATAAGTGAAGCTACAAATGGTTGAAACCTGAAAACAGAAGTGAATATTAACAGAATAAGATGGTCTTACTTTGTGTCTACCTTTTTATTAAAACCCATAGGTCACTGCTTCTGCAAGCATTCTTTCAATGCCAGCCTTTCCTGTGCAGGTCTATTCTTAATCATCCAGCTTAGAAGAAATCTTTCTATCTCAATCTCACATGAATCCCCAACTAAACCAATAGACCCAAATACTTTATATTATCAGGTTCTTGTTTCATGAAAAACAGACTTTTCCTTGTAGTTACCCTCCCTATAACCATCTAGTCAAAAAAGAGGAAGACCAAAGAGGTCTTTCGTTGTATTAGTCTACTTTTTCATTGCTTTAATGAGATGTCTGAGACATGGTAACTTTAGAAAGGAGATTTATGTTGATTTCAGTTCTGGAGGTTTAAAATCATACCAATAGCATCTCAGCACCCGTAAGGACCTCATGAGAAATTGGCATTGCAATGATTGGAAGTATGCATAGGAGGAAATAATGTCTCTAAACAGGAAGCTACCTAAATACTTCTCATTAGACCCCATTGCTTAAAGCTCACAACCACTTCCCAATATCACCCTATAGCAGACTAAGCCTCCAGCACATAAACCTTGGAAGACAAGTATCCAAAACTATAACAGAGGCAGTAATGGGCTCCAAAGTTGGGAAAGATGCCCCTTACCGACAGACAGCTGGAAGTAGATCTTAGATGGACTAATGTTTCCTCTTTGCACCCCACCACTTCCCGCTCTCCAGGATGTTCCATATTTGTCCACGCTCCTTTTGAATGTTTCCTCTAGAGCCTACTTCTTATAATCTTTATTTCATCTTATTTGCAGGGGTTTTTTTTGGGTATGTCTACATGTGTTTTTTTATCTGTTTATTCGCTTAATGGATAACTATTTTCAAGAATTTTGTTGACCTCTTTGACCTTCTATCTCTGAGCTGTGGTCCTTTGTCAGGTCAGATTGTCATTTCCATTGGCTTGCTTGATTCTTCAAGCTTCTAAAAAGGTGTCATTGTGTGGGTAGTTCATAACAAATAGGTAGGGTTCCCCAATCCTATCACCTAATTTGAATCCAGAATCCAACTGTAAATCTTAGAGTTTATTCTTGAGAAGTTCGCAATTATGGTTAAGCAGTAAGTTTAACCATTATTAAAACAGAACAAAATGTGTGGGTAGTAGAGGAAGAAATGAAAGTGAAGCAGAATTTAATCTTCTCTTCACAGAGAAAATTAATATTAATTACCATGGCTACTGATCATATTCAGCCAGGAGGATAGTTATTTCTAAGTTGTTAATTGTGAAAGGAACGCCTTGGTACTTTGCTTTTGTCTTATTAATTGACAGTCCTGACACTCTTGAGAATTGTGCACATGAAAAAAATATGTAAATGTTACTTTTCATGACTCACTCCGAAGAAACTAAAATTACGGTTTTAAAATTGGCCTGGCTTTTTTTCATATCTTTAATAAAAACAGCTCTACTACTACTCAAACAGTAGAACAGCAATAGATTAGAAATGGTTGGCAAATAGAAATGTGGCTTCTTAGTCTGAGATGTAAATTACTACAGACAAAATACTTTTTATTTCTCCTCACGAGAAATAAAATAGATTACAGGCGTGAGCCACTGCACACGGATTATTATTATTATTATTATTATATAATTGTACAAAGGAGTATAGGATCTCCTGTTTATTTCCAGCTGGCCTAGACCACAAAACCCCTATTTACCTATCCCTCAGAGTTGGAGTGACAGCTTTCTGCCACCACACCTCAGCTTTCTGTTAGTGTAGATAGCCAAATAGGGCGATCACCTTGCAACAATAGGATTTCGGACCCACCCACCCACCCATCCTTTGTTTTTTGCCCAGGCTAGGACATAGACCCTTGGGATCTTCTTTTCCTGACTAGCTAGGATTAAAGGGGTGTGTTACTACACCTAGCCTAAACTTCCACTCTTTTAATAACTTTCATTAAGGAGGTTGAAACTTTAGGAAGAGTTTAGAAAGATGGTTGTATTCAAATTAAGACAAGGATACAGATTTAGGGTGTCAGCAGATACATTACTACTCCTGAGTCAGCCATGGGTCTCCCTTGAAATTCTCAGGGCCCACTTCTGGCTTTTCTATGTATGTGGTACCAAGGAATCAAACCGGAGTCTCTGTGCATGTTAGGTAAGCACTCTACCACTAGGCCAGCTCCCCCCATCTTTTTATCACAATAATAATCTCTGTCGTTAGTGACTGAAGAAATTAATGCCTGCTATTATTTAATAATGTATATCGCAAGAAATTGTGGGTTTTTTTTTTCTGTGTTCTTTGCCTATCATGAGCTTAGAAAGTAGTTAAAGGAACAGCACAACAACAAGCCTGTAATATTGATAGTAACATTGGTGGATCCCTTTCCATGCCACCCACAATGTCAATTGTTTTTTTTTTTTTATGAGGATGCCAGCCAGTGGCAGGCATGATGTGACTACAGCAGCCGCCTCTAATCCCCTGGAGAACACAGAGTGAAGTATCAAGAAGTACATGTTTGTAGCCCAGAGGCAGGGTAGTCCTGAGCAGAGAACTTCCTTTTGAATGGGAAGCTGGAGGGAGTAGATACATGAGTTGGAAAGTAGCAAAGATCAGGTACATAGTGATTCTCACAAAGCAACTGCAGTGTGCCACTGGGGAGTTAGAACCATGTCCCCTCCAGGAAACAGAAACTGAGAATCCGTGCAAAGCACACAACATAACTCCACTTCTACTCAATAAACAGCCACAGATTGTATTTCATTTCTCTTTTGCTTAACATATGAAATATAATACCAATTTGTAACACTTGGAAAAAATGCTAAGGAAATTTTGCCTTAGGTTGGAAATAGGGAGATACAAGATAAACTGTTTTTGAGGAAAGAATTAGGAATCAGAAGGGGGAAAAATGGTCTTAATTTTATATTATGTAGTTTGCTATTTTGTCTTGCCATTTGTTGTTGTCATATATTTGCTTGGTAGTCACTCCTTCAACAGTAGCTTAGTTGCCACTGAGAAAATAAAAATTGACTTCACACACTGTGAATGCCCGTCAGGTGAAAAGTCAGGGAAGCTATGCCTTCAGTGTTTGCCTCCTTAAATCACAGATCCTTTTCTTTTACAGATACCCAGGCGTGCTCTCTGAGGTTCAGGAGGAAAAGGGCATTAAGTACAAATTTGAAGTATACGAAAAGAATGATTAATGAAAAGATGTTTTCTGGTTTATTTCAAGTTATGCCAAGCCCTCCCCTCCCCCCTTAAAATTAATGTATTTTTACACCTATATTTACTTTAGATCTATAATTATTTTTGTTGTTTGTGTGTTTTTTTGCTTGTTTGTTTCATGGATCTGGAGATCAAACACAGGACCTCACACATAGTCGGCTTACATTCTACCACCCAGCCAATTATTATTAATTATTTCTAAGCAGTATGTTTTTATTCCTCATTAATATTAGGAAGGTTATACAAAATACTATTTAGAAAACATGTCTTGCCGCAACTGGCTCAATGCTCTTGTTCCAAGGCCAGAACTGACTTCCTCTCAGTATGTGCTCAAGGCCGCATATCTGCAAGAGGGCCAGAAGTGGAAGAATTCCCTGGGAACATGGGGTAGTTCCATAGATAGGAACTAGACTGAGAAGTCTAAAGGGCAGGGATAGAAACAGAAGAACTACAACTACCTAAGAGAAGTATGAGACTTGTGAAACTTCTTTCCAGTCTTCAGTGAGATTTATGCACTTTACCCAAAGAGTAATACAAATGACAGCTACAGTTAAAACTTCACAGATAACAAAATATTAAAAATATTAGAAAGTGAGAAACTAGAACTTTACAATTTTTTTAAATGAGAATTAAGATGTGTTACCAGCATTTTCTATATTGTAACTCGACACAGCTGTTTTAAGGTATGTTAGCAATATACACTGGAATTCACAATATCCTGGATTTGAACCAACAGCTGCTATTTCCAGGAGGTTAATATAAACAAAGAGACGGACCCAGTGTTGCAACAGTTTTTTTCTAAACTTAGAGCCCAATGTCAAGCAATACGGAAGTGAGTAACCTGTCTATAGAATGTGATGGTCTGCGGCAGTTAAAAAGAACGAAGTGTAATGAAGATGCCAAACTATTCTGAAGTGAAAAATGACTTCACTACTTAAATATATAAAGAGAATGTATGCTGCAAATAGCTGGCAACATCAGGCTAAATCTGTTATTCTCTGTATTAGGTATATCCACTATAATTCAACTTTGGACATACTGTATATCTTTAAGAAAAGTTGTTCAGATAACTGAGCCATTTGTGTTCAGCAGTGAAATAAATTTGTAGAAAATTAAGAGTTAAAGGAACTTATGAAAATCTTCTATAAAGAGAAGAAACATCACAAAAAGTGAATGGGAGGCTGGTTGCTGGTGGTTCATGCCTGTGATTCTAACTACTCAGGATCCCAAGATCTGAGGATCATGGTTCAAAGCCAACCTGGTCAAGAAAGTCTATGAGACTCTTACCTCCAATTAACCACCAGAAAACCAAAGGTAGTTCTGTGGCTTCAAGTGGTAGAATGCTAGCCTTGAGAAAATGAGCTCAAAGACAATGCCTAGGCCCTGAGTTTAAGCCCTACAACCAACCAACAAACAAGAACAGGACCACCAGTGCCTCACACCTCTAATCCTAGCTACTCAAGAGACTGAGATCAGAGAGAATCATGGTTCAAAACCAGCCCAGGCACTAAAGAATGAGAGACTCTTACCTCCAAATTAATCTCCAGAAAACAGGAAGTGGGGCTGTGGCTCAAGGGGTAGGGCAATAGCCTTGAGGTGAAGAACTCAGGGACAGCCCCCAGGCCCAGAGTCTAAGCCCCATGACCAAGGACCAAAAAAAAAGAAAGATCCTAAGACTAATAAAGTTTCAGTGATGCTGGGGTTTTTTGATAGTTCTTTCCCAAAAGTACCAATATAAAAATGAAACTGGGGGTAGGCATTTGGCCTAGTGGTAGAGTGCTTGCTTAGCATGCATGAAGACCTGGGTTCGATTCCTTGGTACCACATACATAGAAAAAAGCCAGAAGTTGTGCTGAGGCTCATGTGGTAGAGCTCTAGCCTTGAGAAAGCCCAAGGACAGTGCTCAGGCCCTGAGCTCAAGCCCAGGACTGGCAAAAAATAAAATAAAATTTTAAAACAATTGCACACTTTGGTTGTTTTTGGGTTTTTTTTAAGCCCTGTATTTCCAGCTTTTGGAAGAAAAAGACAAGATTCTGAGTTCAGGTCCAGACTGGACTGCATAGTGTGACCATCAAAAATACATATATAAGCCATATGTAAACAGGAAGAGTAATTAGAACTTCAGGATGAAGGTGATAACTTGTATTAGTTTTGAATATATTTTTTTAAGTTGGAAAATCAGCCAGATTTTCTCATGGGGTTTGATTTTTGGCTTTAAACACACTAGCCTTGAGCTATCTTTAAGAGACGGAGGGGGATTAAGGGGGGAAGGAGACAATGGAACTATGCCTTGAAATCCTATGAAGGAAGTGATTTTTGACTGATAAACTTCACTGAACTGAATAATCTAAGACCAAAGACTCAGAGGTTCCTCCTGTTTCTTTTCTTAGAAAGCAACTGAAGGAAAAGCTCCAGCAATTAACTAAATAAACCAAAATGAAGAATTAACACAAAAATAAGATTTAACACAAGCAGTATTCCAGCTGTGTAATAAATATGTGCTGTTAACAGACCTGAAACACTTGGGAGTGTTCATTGGAAATAAAGCAAGGGATAGGGAGAAGAGGAAGTAAAATCGTAAAATATTCTCTACAGTAAGAACATATGCTCATGGTGATGTGATGACTGTCTGACCCCAAATCTAATCATCTTTTGGGGACTATGGAAGGAAGAGAAAATAGAAGTGATGCAAACACTAAATCTTTATCAGGAAATCATGTACAAAATGATGACTAAACTATTACTGTTTTTAGAAAAATTTTAGAAAATGTTTGACACTTAATTCACTGATCTGAAGAACTGAAAGAGATGAGCTAGAGGTCTGATAAGACTTCTATAAGCCGAAAGGTTTTTACTAATACATTACTGTGGTAATGTATGCATTCACTCGAAAAAAAAAATAATAACTTGTAAAGAACCATCAAGATCCTACCTGAAGGAAAAATTTGGCTTTGGATCGAAAAACTGAAGTTAGAGAACCAGGGAATTGCTGTTTTAAAGGCTTCTAAAGCCATTGGAATTTATTTACCCATTTCCGTGTATTTATTAAAGGCAATTCCTTTCTTAAAGAAAGTTGCCGTAGTTAAGTGCTGGCCTCCCCTTATTCTTTGTATGCCATGTAAAATTGCAAGATGACTTTGCTGGCAATATATCTACATAGTCAGCTTGAAAACAATAAGCTAAAGGCCATAGAGAAGACCACAGAGCAGCTGTCAGAAAACCGTGAAGTTAGGGAGTGGAGGAGAGAAAGAGTAACATGGGAAGAGATAGCCATGTTCAAGAAGTAATACACTCTCTACCTCATGAATGTAACTGTAACCCCTGTACATCACTCTGACAATAAAGAAAGAAAAATCTTCCCGGGGCACGGTGGCTCATGCCTGTAATCCTAGCTACTCAGGAAGCTGAGATCTGAGGATCACGGTTCAAAGCCAGCCTCTGCACTGAAGACCATCGGGCTTTCTCTCATGGTGACTGCTCTCTTCATTTTTCATGAGGAATAAACCTGGCTTTCATGGAGTAATCCTATAAAACAATAAGGAAAATAAAAAGATGCAAAGAAGGCGCATATATGTTAAACATATAGGGAAGCTCATCTTATGTTCCTATAAAACTGAAATTATGTAATCCCACTTCCTTACAGGAAGTTCTCAGATAATCTCAGTACACCTGCATTAGAGATAGGGGGTCCAAAATCTGCCGTTCAGTTGCACCCCAAAAGATTCTGAAGCCTGCTCAAGTTTATAAAGCACCAACCCATGGTGCTTTTACACCCTATGTAAGAACATGTCCATAGTACAGCTAAGGAAAGCAAGGCATAAAAGCATACAAAGTACATCACTGTAAAACCCAGAGAAGATAATATTGTGAAGATTAGATTTAATTTTATTATTTTAAAAATTAAACACAAATATAATAAAATGTCAAAGTATTTCATATAAGTAATGAAAATACAGTAAATAAATGTGATTGATGCACTTTTTAGTAAGTGAAAAACTATAAAGCACACAATCTAATTAAGTTAACAAAATTGTGAGGGAAAGCTTGGCTGGCCAGCTGCCGAAAAAAATAATTACATTTGAAAGATACAGCCTTGTGATCAAGGATTCTCCCATTGGGCTAGAGGGGGGATGAGATGCATAATTAATTGAGTACAGGAAATAGAATTAGACTCTATAGTGAGAAGACAGTGTTACAAAGGGGACAGAGCCTCTGGCCAGACAGGAAAGAAACCTGTATCCTAGCTGAAGTTGTGCTATTTGTGCTGTTCCTGCCACAAGGGCAAAATGACATTAGCCACCATTTCCAGTGATCTGCTCTTGCCTCTCAGTTCCCCTGGAGACCTCACGTGTTTTTTGACAATGCATTGACATTTCTGTTAAACCACCGTCTTGGAACAAAGAAGAACAAATCACATTAATATGTGGTGTTTGAAAGCATTTTGTAGTTAACAACTAAGTGTGAAGCTAAATTAATAGAAGACAAATCTTAGGTGTTCTATGCTTCTATGCTTAGACCTATGAGCCACAGAACACACACACACACACACACACACAGACCTCAAAGGACTACTTGAAAGAGAGAAAACTAGAAGATGCTGGAACACAGAAAATGCTGGAAGAAGAGATATTCTACAGTGAAAACAAAACCATTTAGAAGAGGAATTTCTCATCACCTTCAAAAGAAAGCCCAGCACAGAGGAAACGGCATGGGCGACCACAGGGAGGAAAGTTTGAAATACAGTGCATACCATTTTTGGCCACGGTCCACTGACCAGAATTTTGTCATGTAATCACATGTGTTAGGAATCTGGGAAATGTAGGCTAGGCCAGGGGGAAGAGGAAGCGGATGTGATAAAAGAGCTAGCCCAGGTTCTGAGATATCAGACAGAGAAACTGGTATTCTGCATATACATTTACTCCCTCATCTGCTTTGCAATTTTTTGACTTTTTTCTTTCTTTCTTTTTTGCAACTAAGTGATGTGGATAATTCTTGAAAAGCATCTTATTTCCAGTGAGGTCTATGAGGTATTTCCAACCAGATGACTTGAAGGAATTAACACTAATTATTCTTTAATGACTAGGAGAAGTACAATCAGAGTTCAAATCTCCTGAGGAGGGCGGGAAATGTCGATTTCTGTGATTCGGGGACAGAGATGTCAATTTTCTTTCTTATAAAGAATGAATTACAGGACCAGGAGTTTGGCCTAGTGATAGAGGGCTTAGCCTAGCATGCACAAAGACCTATGTTCGATTCCTCAGTACCACATACACAGAAAAAAGCCAGAAGTCATGCTGTGGCTCAAGTGGTAGAGCTCTAGCCTTGAGAAAGACCAAGGACAGTGCTCAGGCCCTAAGTACAAGCCCAAGGACTAGCAAAAAAATTTTTAAAAAGAATGAATTACACAATAGCCAAGTGATGGAAACAACCGATGAATGGATACAAACAATGTGGTAGATATATACAATGGAATTCTACATAGCCAACAGACAAGATAAAATAATGGCATTCCCTGAGAAGTAGATGAAACTAGAGCAAATCATGTTGAGTGAGATAAGCCAAGATCAAAGGAACAAAAGGCACATGGTCTCCTTGATATGTGGCTATTAGATCCAAACAGTACAAGAGCAATGACTCAATATTCGGTACCCAAGGTTATTGACACGGTCTTGGAGATAAAAACATAACTAAATAACATAAAAATCTATGATGGTATATATACCTATCTATAGACATAATGTTATGTTATATAGGTCGATATATATCTATAACATACAAACTCTCAGCTTAATTTTAATTATGTGCCAGTGACTGCATATAGATTCCCTTCTTGAATACTTGTTTGTGAAACATGACATTTGCAATATGATATAAAAATCTGTTAATAAAATCTTTCAATTAAAAAAAGAATGAATTAAGTACTGTCATATTTGTCATGGGGAAGTAACTTCATCGTGTAGATACATATGCACATACAACTTTATGTGAGCTTGGATCTGGTCCTCTATTAGCAGTGTTCTCATAGTGTGTGTTACTGTATTTGGTAAAAAAGGTATTTTAGTGTAGGCTGTATTTTTGGTTGGCCTTTGTGTCTAGACTAGGGAACCCATCTTACCCAATACTCCATGGATAACTCAGACTTCTCACATTCTATGCTCAAAATTGACACCTGGAAGGCCTAGGCTCGGGACGTTATTGAGAGGAGGTGGAACCCTGTGGCCTGTATTAGGAAATGCCCCAGCTGCTCCTTTACTGCCGGGGCCAGCCGGCAGCAAACCAGGGTTCGCGGATTGGGATTCCTGAAATAGGGGCAAGGACTAGGAAAAAATAGAAGAGAGACAAACAGATGGAGTTCGGGAGGACTACAGCCCAAGTCAGCAGTCCAAGAAGACTGTGAGCTCCAGACTGCCGCCTAAGACTCTCTCGTTTATTTTAAGTTCCGACCTTAAATACTCTTCTTAAAACTTGGAGTTGCCAGAGGCTACATTCATACAAAATAGTAAACAAATCACATATAGGATAAATGAGAAAGGATTAACATTGCTTAAAGTCATCATGATAAGAACTGATTGACATTGCTTAAAGTCATCATGATAAGAACTGATTGACTTTGCTTAAAGTCATCCTGATCAGAGTTACTTCCTTGTGTATACAGTTGTGTAGGTCCAAGGTCAGGTCCAAGGTCATTGACCCCACAGTCGGTCCCCAACATCTCCCCCGTCTGTCTTTTAAAAGATGCGGTCTTGCTTGTCTTGGGTTGGGTGGATCGCTGACTCTGCCTTACCCGTCATGGGGAACTTCTTCAGATCAAGCTGAAGGCCCTGTCTTAGGTTGGTCAGAGAGCGTCCCCTCTTATCCCATCCTTGACTGCGATTCCTCTCGGGGGGGGAATTCATCCATCTGGGGCTTAGAACTGCGGAGTTGTTCGATTGGTGACTGTTGCAGATGTGACCATTGGACGGCTACTGGCCATAGGTGTTGATTTGTTCCCAACCATAGCTTCAGTTGTCACTTTACTTGGAGTAGAAACAACAGCAGTTGGCTTGATATTGGCTGTTGGTGGATCTGAAGTGCTGGCAATTCCTCATTCTTCAGAAGCTGCAGTCGTTTTCAACGTGATCAGTCTCTGCTCTTCTGGGACCTTACTAGTAGGTTCTTGAGGCTCTTTTCTCTGCTCCAAGTGCCTCCCTTTATGATCTCGGAGTTCTCTCTCCAATCTACTGATTCGACCTTCTTAATGGGACTTAAGAGCTGTCATACAATCATCAAGTACATTTTTTTTGATCTAACATTCCATTCTCCCCCCTCTTTAAAACAATGCAATAATTCAAACATAAATGATTTTCTTGATTAAACCTTGAACATGTTCACTCACTCATTCACACACATTCATACTCAAAGATTTTAAAGTGCACAAAATTAATATTGGCCATTCATTTTCTGGAAGTTTGTGTCAAGAGAGCTTTGCCAATTTTACTCTTGCAGGTGAGAACCAGGTTCAAAACAAAACTTTAGAAAAAACATAAGGATCCATATTTAAAACTGGTACCAATTTCAAAGACAAAACTGGACAAGAAAAAATATGTAACATAATTTTACTCTTGCAGGTGAGAACCAGGTTCAAAACAAAACTTTAGAAAAAACATAAGGATCCATATTTAAAACTGGTACCAATTTCAAAGACAAAACTGGACAAGAAAAAATATGTAACATGAACAAGACAAAGAAACAGAGACTTTTACACTTAACACAAAAACATGAATTCAGGTCTTTTCTGCATTACTGGATGCATTACTGGAGGGTTGGGGGTGAAGGTCCAGTGGGTCGCTGCTTGGATGACCACTGTCACTCTCCACAATCCGAACATAGCGTTCGGGCAGCCAGCGGGCATCATTTTCTTCCTGTGAGAAAACACATACATGCCCTCTACCCCAGGTTAGAACAGGATCTGGTCCGTGCCAAGCACCAGTTAGGGGATCCTTCCATTTTACTAAGGCAAAAGCACGCTGCTCTCTTTTTTCCCAGAATCGCTGAGCAGCAGATAAATTATTTGAATCCAGATTCAAAAAATTTAAAACAAATAAAGCATGATTAAGTATATTCACAGGAGTAGCGGGATACGACTCTCCTTTCTGTATTTTAGCAATTTGATGTTTTAATAATCCATTAGCTCTCTCCACGATGCCTTGACCTTGAGGATTGTAAGGAATGCCTGTAATATGAGTGATATTATAAGAATGGCAGAAGGACTGAAATGCTTGGCCTACATAGCCAGGGCCATTATCTGTTTTTATTTGCGAGGGAATCCCCATCACAGCAAAACATCGAATGCAGTGAGAAATACAATGTTTAGTAGCTTCCCCAGCAAGGGGGGTGGCTAGGATAAAATTAGAATAAGTATCTACAGTAACATGAACATATTTTAATCGGCCAAATGATGGAACATGTGTGACATCCATCTGCCAAATGTGATTAGAAAGCAGTCCTCGTGGATTTATACCTAAATGAGGAGCTGGTGAGAAGGGCACACAGTTGGAGCAAGTTTTAACTATTTGACGTGCCGCTTCTCTAGATAATTTAAACTGTTGGCGCAAGGCTCGGCTGTTTTGATGATGGATGGCATGTGACTGCTTAGCAAGTTCAACTTGAGTTAAATAAACTCTGGTGGAAGAATCAGTAACTGCGTTACCCTCACTTAAAGGGCCAGGAAGATTAGTGTGAGCTCGAATGAAGCCAAAAAAACAGGGGTGGTTGCGAGAACAAAGCAAAGTTTGTACTTGGCGAAATTGGGTCTGGATATTGGAGTTAGTAGTTCCAATAAAGGGAACAGTTTCTATGACTTGAAGAGCACGAATTACATATTGGCTGTCTGAGTATAAGTTAAAGGGCTCATCTTGTAACAGGACGAGTGCTTGTAAAACAGCCTCTAACTCTACCTCTTGGGCGGAGGTAAAACCCGTAACCCAAGATTGAGTTTTCCCATTAATGGTCAAAGCAGCCGTTCCATTAGAGGATCCGTCTGTAAATACTAAAGCGGCAGAAGATAAAGGCGAGGCCCGTACTATGGAAGGAAATAGGAACGTATGACACGTAGCAAATTGGAGGAGTTTGTTAGATGGGTAGTGATGCAAAATTTTTCCCGTATAATTGGCCCAAGCAATGGCCCAAGAATCGCAATGGGCGAATAGCCAATCTTGTTGTTGTGAATTATATGGGACACAGATAAAATGAGGTTCCTGACCTAAATATTTACGGGAATCCACTCGGCACATATGTATCAGATTAGCTACCAATTCGTAGTAGGGGGTCAGCACTTTGCCAGGTGTTGATGGTAGATAAAGCCATAAAAGTGGGCCATCCTGCCACAATACAGCAGTTGGGGAGTGAGAAGTAGCTAAAATGTAAACTCCCCATGGTTTAGAGTAGTCACAATAGTTCACTTGTTGCTGGGAAATTGCCTTTTCTACGATTTGGATGGCCCTCTCGGCGTCGGGATTTAAATTGCGCAAGGATGTAGGGTTGGTATCTCCTTTTAAGAGATCAAAGAGGGGTTTTAACTCTCCAGTGGACAGCTTTAAATAAGGCCGAAGCCAATTTATATCTCCTAAAAATTGCTGAAAATCATGAAGAGTTCTTAAGTGTGAAGTTTTTAATTGTATTTTTTGGCTTTTAAAATAGTGTGGGCCTAATATATGGCCTAAATACGTAAAAGGGGGATGTTCTTGAACCTTTTCAGCTGCTATTATAAGGCCAAAGCGGCTCAGATCTTGCTTTAGTTGTCCAAAGGCTTGTCGTACGACGGTAGGGTCAGAACAAGCCAACAAGATGTCGTCCATATAATGAACAATATAAACAGAAGAGAATTTTTCACGGGTGGAAGAAATGGCTCTAGCTACAAAACTTTGACATAAAGTTGGGCTATTTGCCATGCCCTGTGGGAGCACAAGCCAATGATATCGCTTCATGGGTTCTTTAAAATTAACAGAGGGGACGCTGAAGGCAAAGCGCTTACAGTCTTGAGGCGCCAGGGGTATAGTATAGAAACAATCCTTCAAATCTATAATAATCTTATAAGTATCCTTTGGGATTGCCATGGGGGAAGGCAAGCCGGGCTGTAAGGCTCCCATCAGTTCCATAGTTGCATTTATCTTTCTCAGATCCTGTAACAGCCTCCATTTACCTGACTTTTTCTTTATAACAAAAATTGGAGAATTCCATGGAGAGTTAGAAGGGGCCACATGTCCCAAGTCTAGTTGTTCCTGTACCAGCTGCTGAACTGCAATGATCTTTTCTAGAGAAAGAGGCCACTGTTCGACCCATACCGGTTCTTCCGAGAGCCAATTTATGGGATCAGCATGAGGGGCAGGACAAACAACAGCCCCCGTTAAAGAATACCCTAATCCTTGTCTCGTAGGGTGAGACTGGGGTTGGAGTGGCTCTAGCTCCCCCTGTGCTGCTCGGCCTAGTCCCCTAAAGGGGAGGAGGCCTTGATCAAGTAACTGCTTAGTGACCGCAGCACTAGGACTAAACATATACACTCCCATTTTTTCCATGATATCACGACCCCATAAATTAATTGGCAGATGATCCAAGACAAATGGCTGAAAATGACCAGAGTGCCCTTCTTCATCTCTCCAAACAAGGATCGCACTGCTCTGCTGTGGGTCAGTTGCTTGCCCAATCCCCTGTAGGGAAGTCATAGAGGTTGTCAGGGGCCATTGGGCTGGCCAATGCTTTTTAGATATTACAGACACATCCGCTCCTGTGTCTAATATTCCTTTAAAGGGTTTTTCTTGTATAAATATAGTCATCTCAGGCCTCTCTTGTTTTATGCTTTGTACCCAATAGATATCAGAGGATCCAAATCCTCTCTGTCCGCATGGGGCAGAAGAATTAGCAGTCTCCCCATGAGATAAAGGGACAAGTATTAGTTGTGCTAATTTTTGACCGGCTGGGATTGATACTACGTGTTTCGGGGCAGAGGCCATAACTTTGATTTCTCCAGTGAAATCCTGGTCAATTTTGCCAGGTGTAATCTGTATCCCTTTAAGGGCTGAGCTACTTCGCCCTAACAGCAATCCAGCCACTCCCGGGGGAAGGGGACCGAAGACCCCCGTGGGGAGAGCTTGTGTCCCCATCTCTGGGGTCAATACTGAGCAGGTGGAGGAACAGAGGTCCAATCCTGCGCTGCCTGGGGTGGCACGGAAGAGGCTGGAGACTGATTTTGGGGGGTTGTTAGAAGATTTACTTGTGGCCGAGAAGAGGGAGGGACTGCCCCATGGTTTTGCGGGGCCAGAGGCTGGCCCCTTCTCCAGTTTCCCGAAAGCGGGCGGCCATTGCGATCTGTTCTTGACCTGCAATCTTTAGCCCAGTGCTTCCCTTTACCACAGCGTGGACATGTGCCAGGTAATTTTTCTCTCTTTAACCTGGCCTGGCGTGGGCATTGCGTCATCCAATGTCCTATTTGTCCACAAGAGAAGCAACGCCCTGGGGGTCTAGCAGCCCGGGCCTCTGGCCTCTGGCCTCTATATTTTAGAAATTCAGTAGCAGTCTTTCCTTGAGGAGCGGCGGCTAAAGTGAGGCCTTGTACATGGGAGGGTCCAATATCAGCACATAGTGAAATAAAGTCATTGATTCCTCCCTTATTCCTATGGGGTCTGATAGCCGCCTGACAGGCGGCGTTGGCATTTTCATAGGCTATGTGTCTAACTATAATATTCCTTGCGTTCTCATCTTGTACTAGGTGGTCTGCAGTCTCCATTAATCGAGACAAAAATTCTAGATAAGGTTCATTCGGTCCCTGTTTAACTTCTACTAAATTTTTTGTACGATGGGAATTACGTAACCTTTTCCAAGCCTCTCTCGCCGCAGCATTTATTTGTAAATAGGCTTCCTTTGCATAACCCAATTGATCTTCGGTGTTTTTATAGATTCCCTCTCCTAACAACTGATCAAAAGTGTAAGGCAGGTTCTTAGACCTATTTGTTTCAATTTTAGCCCGACACTGTGCAGTGAACTCTGTCTCCCATAATAAGTACTCTCCCGCACTAAGGCATGCTCTGGCAAGCCGCTTCCAGTCATTTGGGCATACAATACCAGCACACGCGGCCTCTAATATTACTTGAGTAAAAGGGGCAGTTGGCCCATATTGGGAGCAGGCACTCTTTAAATCCTGCAATAGTTTAACAGTAACAGGTTGATGGTATACTTGTTCATCCTGATCAACTAAACTAGGGAAGCATCGAGGCTCTGAAATAACTTCCCTCTCTCTAGCAGCCTGAGCCAGGTTTAATTGCGATGCACTGTGCCTGGTTGTAGTGCCTGTTAAAAGGGACTTATTGCTAGGGCCTTTAGGCTTGAAAGGTTGGAAAAGGGATTGAGGCCGTAAGGCTGCAGCCGGAGGCGGTGGGTGTGAGGGATAGGATTTAGAATCAGAAACCATAGTGGCCTGAGGGTCATATCTCCTTCCTACTTCTGGAGGGGCTCTCTGCTCTATCCCCATTTTAGATAGTAGATGTAGCATTTCTTCTAACCTCTTTTCTATTGTAGCTATCCGGTCCTCCATCGGCTCATCATAACTTTCCTCCCTCATATTAAAATTTGAATTCTGATACTCAATATCTACTGGTTGTTGTTCCCTTATCAAGATCTCACTTAGACTCTCTTGGGCTGCGGCATATGGCTCAGTCTCAGGTTTTTCAGAAGGGTCCTTTAATTCATAAAGTTCCCTTAATTCAAATTCAGCATTTTCATGTTCAGGATCTATGCCTTCACTTACTAAATTATATACATCAATAGCCTCTACTGGGGTCTTTTCGGGGCCATATACATTATAATAATCTTTAATTCTTTTTCCTATCCCCTGCCAGGCTTTTTGCAATTCCTCCTCTATAGACCTCGGGCATGCCTCCTCGAGAAACTGTAGGAAGCTCTGAAGTGCCCCTTTTTCCACCCACATTCCGTGGGCTTCAAGTAGGCCTGTTAAGATCGGTAAATATGACATATAGCTATTAACTTGACCCATAATTTTTTTTTTTTCCTGACTATACACTCTCCTAATAGTCCTACGACGTGTTACTCACCACAGGGGGGGGTCCTTCACCTTGTCCCAGATTTTCAGGTCCCTGTTCGGGCGCCAGTTGCCGGGGCCAGCCGGCAGCAAACCAGGGTTCGCGGATTGGGATTCCTGAAATAGGGGCAAGGACTAGGAAAAAATAGAAGAGAGACAAACAGATGGAGTTCGGGAGGACTACAGCCCAAGTCAGCAGTCCAAGAAGACTGTGAGCTCCAGACTGCCGCCTAAGACTCTCTCGTTTATTTTAAGTTCCGACCTTAAATACTCTTCTTAAAACTTGGAGTTGCCAGAGGCTACATTCATACAAAATAGTAAACAAATCACATATAGGATAAATGAGAAAGGATTAACATTGCTTAAAGTCATCATGATAAGAACTGATTGACATTGCTTAAAGTCATCATGATAAGAACTGATTGACTTTGCTTAAAGTCATCCTGATCAGAGTTACTTCCTTGTGTATACAGTTGTGTAGGTCCAAGGTTAGGTCCAAGGTCATTGACCCCACAGTCGGTCCCCAACACTTTACCACCCTACATGCTCTGTGCATCCCCCCACTTCCGGCAGCCTCACAACCCAAACCTCATTCTCACTCCCTACTTTTCTAGCATTTGTGTCACTGGGTTGAAATTTAGAATGTTGTCAATTAGCCAGATGAGGCAGACCACACCTGTAATCCTAGCGACTCAGAAGGCAGAGATCTGGAAGTTAACAATTCAATGCCAGCCCAGTCACAAAAACTCCACAAGACTCCATCTCAATCAGTAAAAAGTGGGCATGGTGGTATGCACTTGTCATTCCAGCTAAGTGAGAATTGTACATAGAAGATCGGCCCAGGCACAAATTCAAGACCCAATATGAAAAACTACAAAAGCAGAAATGGCTGATAGCATGGCTCAGATGGCACCTCCATCTGAGGCACATCCCTGGCAAGCATAAGATCCTGAGTTCAACACCTTTTTTGCCAGTCCTGGGCTTGGGCTCAGGGCCTGAGCACTGTCCCTGGATTTTCTCAAGGCTAGAGCTCTACCACTTGAGCCACAGCACCACTTCTGGCTTTTTGCTATGTATGTGGTACCGAGGAATCGAACCCAGGTCTTCGTGCATGCTAGGCAAGCATTCTACCACTAGGCCAAACTCCCAGCCCAGGTTCAACATTTTGTATGAAAAAGAATATTATCCATTAGCTAAGTACCAACTCACAGAAGGGCAGAGAGCAGTCGTCTTTTCGGCTTGTCCAGATTTGAACTATTCTAGCTTAAAACTTGAACTGGAGGTTTAGTTCAGCAGATTACTTACATAGCATGAGTAAGGCTTTGGGTTCTAGGCATAGCACCTAATGGGGGTGGGTGAGCAGGAAAACAAAGAAACACAGAACAAAAACACTTGATTAATACATACAAGTGATTGTATTGGTCAGTTTTCCATTGAAGAAGAGCTTGTAATTAAGACATATATATTTTGAGGAACTGTTTGTGCAATTGTAAAGGCTATTGAGTCAAGCCAGCAGCTCAAAACTTTCTTCAGGAATTGACATTGCACACTGGAGGCACAAGTTTTTCTTCTGAAACTTTTTGTTCTTCATACCATTAACTGATTGGAAAAGCCTGCCCTCGTGATGGAAAGTCCTTTATTGAGGGTCGACTAATTTCTAACAACATCTGTCAAATACTCCCCCAACACATCCTAGATTTGTCTTAGAATAAATCACTGGTACTATGGCCTGATCAAGTTAACAGAGAAAAACATCACAGTAATGCAAGTCATTGAAAATGTGATTATGCAATATGCCTCCTACGAGTCACCTGGTTTTAAAGTCAGTAAAGCTCTTAGAAAAAAAAAATGGTAGTACTATCTTGAACACTGAAGTGGCATTTGTTAATTTGTCATGGGAAGATGTTCCACACTGATGGCACTGATGGGAACCTGCCTTTTTCTCATAACTCCATGTTGCTCCCCTCTCAGCCCAATCTTTTTATGTATTCAAAGACCCTATATGAAGGACCTGCCTCTTGGCCCTTCTTTTTATGTAGCCAAAAATGGAATATAAAGGATTGACATCCACCCTGTTTTCCCAGGTGCTTGCAGACATCAGGCAAGCCACCAAATACATGTGCAAGCAGCCTAATACAGGGCAGAGCAATCTATCCAACTGTGGCTGTAAACATTCCATTGTGGGCCCAACTGAAAAGGCCCCCACTTCCTAGACCTAATCGCTTTTTCATTAATCTCTGCCTCTTTGCTCAGATCTCATTAAAACCCATCTCCTGTCCCACCTCTTTGCACGGTTTCCAAGCCCTCAGGAAGGCTGTGCTCTTCACTGCTCTATCTCAGTAAACCGTCCTCATCCATGGTAGATAGAGTTCAGCTGGTTTCTTTGCTTTCTCCATTCATTTTCTCCATTCATTTTCCGAACAGACACTATCAGGATAACAACCGCTACACTCTGGAGGCTCCTGATTCATGGTTGGACCTAGAGCTCACGTCCTCCTCCACAGTTTACAGAACCTCTTCATGCTTGGATCAAACATGAAAAGTAAACTCTTAACTTTTCAGATCATCACGCTCATGCTCCCGAAATTCTACCTCACATTCCTACCCTTGCATTCTCTCAGTGTTTCCAAGTATTTGCACTTTTACAAGCCAATTCCACTCTAAAATCTAATCGGAAACTATCCAAATAGCTGACCTTCAGCTCTGCCAAACTTTGAACAATAATATACCATTGAAGCACTTCGTCAAAACCTGTTTCTTTTCATAGCCTGTGACTGGTGAGTGATTTCTGGGAACTGTTGACTATAAGATAAGCTCTTTTCAGATGGCTTCTAAAGGTGACCCTCAGATAGATACCTGTGGAGTAGACACCGCTTTCAGAAAAGGGAGGGGGTGAGCCAACCTCTCTGGCCTGGCCCATTGTTACAGCTCAACAGCATGAACCTACCGGTTCAGCGCATGAAAAGCATGGCCAGGCACCACAAGGACAGGAGAGCAGAGCCAGCGGCCCCTGCAGCCAGGTGGGTGGGGTGAGATGCAGAGAAGCTAGGGGGTGTTTTGTATTCTAAAATGCCAGGGAGAGGGCAGCCAAACAGACAGGGCTGACTTGTCAGCCCTCAGCTCTGTCCTTGAGTCGTTTTGAAAGGATGGGAGTAATTGTTTCATTGGAGACCTGCAGAACAGCTGGTGGGAAAGAACGATTTGTACCTAGAATATGTTCATTAGCTTCTGTGTCGAAGGGCTACACTCACATAGAAACTATTATCTTGGCATTCTTTGTACTCTGGCAGCCTTGAGATTTGAGGTGCAGAAACCCAAGTGTGATTGCTGGTCTCCCTTGCCACCCCTGCCTTGCAAGCAGGACAGCAAGAAGGAAATGGGAGGAGAGGGAATTGGAAGAAAGAAAGCAGAGAATGACATGCACAGGGCATTCTGATGAAGGTCTATTTGCAGTTTCTTGGAGCTCTCCTACTGGTTGAGTTTAAATTGAGAGGGGATTTGATTTGCCTCTCTGGCTGTTTCTTCCCACTCAAGTCCCCATTACAGCTTTTTTTTCATTGTCATTAAAATACACTTAATATGCACTATGTGTTTCCCTGAATGGCCTTCTGCTGATATTTGCACACAATATCCCCATCCTTGAAAACAGGGAGCCCTGGACTCTGAGGGAAGGCAAGCGTTTCATTCTGGTCCACCTTGGAGTAGTACTTAAAATCTTCAGTTGCAAGAGACAAATACGGGAATCACTTCATGAGTTCGGGCAGGACAGAGCAGGAACTAAAAGATACATATAAACTGAAACCTTGGGCTGGGAGCATGGCCTAGCATGCACGAAGCCCTGGGTTCGATTCTTCTATACCACATACACAGAAAAAGCCAGAAGTAGTGTTGTGGCTCAAGTGGTAGAGTGCTAGCCTTGAGACAGCCCAAGGACAGTGATTGGGCCCTGAGTTCAAATTCAATGACTAGTAAAAAAGAAAAAGAAAACAAGAAAGAAAAAAACTGGAACCTGACAAACTAGAGACATGACTCAAATGGTTGAGTGCCAACATTAGCAGGCAAGCTAAGCAAGGATATGAGGCCCTGACTTCAAATCCCAGTATCTAGAACCTGAGCTTGAAGGCCTTTGGGAGCCAGTTGTGGTCCCTTAGTCTCTCTAGGCTTCCTTGTGGCTGTAGCCTTCCATTCCCGAAAAGCTTGTTTTTAGGATCTCAGGACTAACCCCTTGTTTTCTATTTCTTAATTTAAATCCTCAAGTGATATGATTGTCTCAGCTCATTTTATAACTTCATCTTGTAAGTACAGCTTTATATTAGTCGAATACAGATTGGCTGGTTGTAGGATCAGATCTATATTATGCCTGGTTCAGAAAAAGTAGGTTGCTTTTCTCTCTCTCTCCCCGTCTCTTCCTCTCTCTCTTTTTGCCAGTCCTGGGCTTGACCTCAGGGCCTTAGCACTACCCTTGGGCTTCCTCAGGGCTAGAGCTCTACCATTTGAGTACACAGCACCACTTCCAGCTATGTATGTGATACCAAGGAATGAAACCCTGATCTTCGTACATGCTAGGCAAGCACTCCACCACTAGGCCAACTTCCCGGCCCCTGCTTTTCTCTCTTAATGAGATGTAGAGGTCTGGGCATTCTGAGGCTGGCCTGTACCAAGCACTCAGGCACTTGCTTAATCTTTTCCCAGCCCCATTTCCTCCACTGGCACAGGATGAAAGCCACTGCCTCAGCCCGGACAGCTATCACTCCTGTATTTATTGTCAACATCCTGCCCACCATACTCTATGTGGAACCCTAACCCCCAAGGTTATTTAGAGATGGGCCTTGGAGAGGTCATTAGGTTTAGAAGAAGTCTTGATGTGGGGCTTCCATGATGAGATTAACGTCCTTAAAAGAGCAAAATGTACCTGGAGTTCACTGTCCATCTTGTGAAGGAAGCTCTGTAGGCTATATCAAGAGCCTCAGAATCATTTGGTACGTGACGGGGTAATAACGTATGCTTCTTGTGAGCTGCTCATGGCCACTTGCCCATTTGCATGGCCCACCCAAATAAATATCCAGATGACCCTTGGGAGAAAAAATATCTCCTACAAGCAAGAAAGAACTAGAATCTGTCTATGATGGCACTGGACCATAAACTCCAGTCCCCTTCTGGAGAAATCAATGTCAGTTGTTTAGGCCATGCAATCCTGTAGCATTTTTTCCAGATGCAGGAAACTGCAATGAGAAGCATTTCATATAGTAAGGAAAAGAGAGGAAGCAGAAACTAAAGACACAGAAGGAAGGAGGAACCCAAGAGTTCCAGAGCCCAGGGACAGGAAGCAGCCTGGCCAAAAGAGTAGTTCCCAGCTCTCTCAGCTACAACAAGGAAGAGACAGCATGTGGAAGGAAGTGGGGTGCTTTATGTGGGTAGTTTAAGTCCCTGTGGATTCAGAGAGGTGCAGCCAGGCTCTGCTTTTAAAGGTGAGCTCATGCTTTAAAAGTGGGCTGGCACACTGCAAGACGAAGCTGGCCAGGGACCATGAGTCTACAGAAGACAGCCAGCACACATTTAGTAGTCAGGAGGTCATGTACACCTGTCAAGATACATACATATATATATATATATATATATAATTTATGTTTGGGATGAAAGTAAGAGCAAGATGGCTGGGGGTATAGCTCTGTGGAACTGCAATGGCCTGGCATGTGGGAGTCCCTGGGTTCCATTCCAGCACCAGGAAAATGAAGGACAAGATCTCATATATGTCATTTTTTTTTTCAGTAGAAAGCACACCCAGAATCACTGAAATTTTAGCTGTTTTCCTGCTTTTAATTTCAACCTCTATTTTGTGTGTGTGTGTGTGTGTGTGTGTGTGTGTGTGTGTGTGTTTGCTGAAAATCAAAGAAGAAACAAGCTGTTTGAAAAAGGGACAAAAAATATGTAGCTATCAGTCTATAAACACACTGGGTGGTAAGAAATGGTTCCAAATGCATTTAGTGAAATATAATAGACTCTGTGGAGAGCTCAAATAGTATAATTCGTTATAAAGACTAAGTCAAATCCCAACAAAATAAATACCAGGAAACAGTTACTTGCAGGGGACAGAGGGGAGGAGGCAAGAGGAGTGGGATAGACCAGTGAGAGGCTGGAGGAAAATGCATCAAGAATTCATCGTATATGTCACAAAATAAGAAAAATAAAGGAAGGGTGGTGGAAGGAGGGTGAAAGTGTTAAAGGGATGACACCGTTGGAGATGCATTGCGTACATAACCTGCTTTTTAAGTGGCAAAAAAATTCAACATCTATCCTAAAATATTAAGAAAAGTGAGAGAAAGGGTGGGTTGGGAGGGGGATGAGAATGTTGAAAAGGTTGATATTGATCAAGACACATTATACTCATAAACTACTTTGTTGAATGGCACCTCTTTTGTACAACTTTTTTTTGGGGGGGGGAGTCATGGGGCTTGAACTCTGGGCCTGGGCGCTGTTCCACAGCTCTTTAGCTCAAGGCTACCACCCTACCCTTGAACCACAGCTCCACTTCTCATTTTCTAGTGATTAATTGGAGTCTCACAGCTTTGAGGTGGCCGGGGTGGCTTTGAACCTTGATCTCTCAGATCTCAGTCTCCTGAGTAGCTAGGATTACAGGCATAAGTCCCTCCAGGCTTCCTGATTCTCAGATCGCAGCCTTGTTTTTTGCCAGTTCTGGTGACTGAACTCAGGGCCTGAGCTCTGTCCTTGGCTTTCTTCAAGCCTAGTGCTCTACCACTTAAGCCACAGCACCTAAGCTTTTCTAAGTATATGGTACTAAGGAATCAAACCTGGGTCTTCATGTATACTAGGCAAGCACTCTACCACTAGGCCAAACTCCCGGCCCTACAATTTCTTAAAGATAATAAAAAATTCCAAAAATTAAAGATCCTTAAATGTGTAGTAAAGCTCTCAAATCACCAGAAATCAAGACAATGCTAAGTAAAACTTTACCATTGAAAATTTGAGCTCATACTTTGCTAGAACACAATGAAGAAAACTCTAGCAAAATAAAGTATACAACACTCCTGTTCTTGTCAAAAGGTTTAATCTGAGCTGAACTGAGCATAAAGAGCCAATTTCCAATTCATAAAGAAAATAAGGGACAAAGGATACAATCATAAAAAGAGAATGTTGTACATTTCTGTTTTAAGAAAATTAACCTGGATGCATTGAAACAGTAATGTAGGGAACTAGAAATGACCCAAACACTTATAGACCGTGGAATGAATACATTGTTCTGTA
Organism: Megascapheus bottae; assembly: GCF_031878675.1. Taxonomy (NCBI): domain Eukaryota; kingdom Metazoa; phylum Chordata; class Mammalia; order Rodentia; family Geomyidae; genus Megascapheus; species Megascapheus bottae. Next base: position 38,722,981 of record NC_143512.1, read on the forward strand.
AAAGTCATTTAGGGAAGTCAGGAGCCCATGGCTCACGCCTGTAGTGCTGCTCAGGAAGCTGAGATCTGAAGATGATTCAAAGCCAGCCCATCAGAAAAGTCTCCTGAAGACTCTTCCCTACAATTAAGCACTTAAAAACTGTGGCTCTGAGCAGCGCAGTGACTCACGCCTCTAATCCTAGCTACTCAGGAGGCTGAGATTGGAGGATCAAGGTTCAAAGCCACCAAAGGACCTGAGACTCTTATCTCCAATTAACCTCTAGAAAACGGGAAGTGGGGCTTGGCTCAAGGGTAAGGTGGTAGCCTTGAGCTGAACAGCTCAGGGACAATGCCCAAGCCCAGGAGTAGGGTGGTAGCCTTGAGCTGAAGAGCTCAGAGACAGCACCCAGGGCAAGTTCAAGCTCCAAGACCCACGAAAAAAAAACCCAAAAAACAAACAAACAAAAAAAGCTGTGGTTCTGTAGCTCAAGGCATAAAGAGTACAAAGATATAAAAAGTCATATAACACCTATGACTCTATAGACATAATGTTTTATTTCATAAATTAATATGTTTCTATGACATACAACCCCTTAGCCTAATTTTGATTAAGTTCTAAATACTAAGTCCCAGAGATTGTAATTAGAGATTCCCTCATTGAACACTTGTTTGTTAAACTTGTCATTTAAAATATGATGTAAACATAAGCCATATAATGAATGATTGTTGTTCTTAAGGTATTATGTTATCTCTCATCACTTTTGCTATCCCTTGGTTATCTCATATTGTTACAGTATCTCACTTTGTTATCTGATATATCGGATATATTTGTATTTGGTTATTTGAAATTGGGTAGGGAACGGGGGAAAACAAGATGAGGGGTGGGGGTGGGGGGGAGGGAAATGGGGACCAAGACATGTGAAAGGTTATCAATGTATGGGAATTAATGCACCATCTCTCTGGCAAATATCATGTAACCCTTCTATTAATTACAATAAAAAATATATGGAAAAAAGTCATATAACAGAATGTTTTCATTACACATAAAGAAGAGAAACCTTTGGCAAATACATTACTGAGATGTTGGGTAGGCAGTTACACAGGTTTAACAGACACTACCAAACCAGTTTCCAAAGTAGTTGTACCAATCCGACTCCAACCCCAGTATATGAGTTTTGATATTTTTACAAGCCCATCAATTCTTATATTTGCAATTTTGATTGATACATAGTTCATTGGGACTTTATATTCTTGCTGAACTCCTTTTCATTTATTTGTTGAGCTTCTTTTCATATATTTTTTAGCTACCTGGATATCTTTTTGTGAGATGCCAATTCTGTCTTTTGTCCACTTAAAATAAAAACTTGGGTTGTCTCTTTCTTTATGGATAAGAAGGAGTTCTCTGGACACTCTGGGTATCAGAGAATTTTGTCAAATGTAGTAATGAAGCTCTCCTTTTGTCTTTCCCTTTTTAATTTCTGAACTGATCTGATGAACAGATAATTTCGATTTCAATAAAATTTAGTTTTTTGGGTGTTTTTTTTCTTTTATAGTTAATGCTTCTTCAGTTTCTATTTTGGAAATATTTGCCACTAAGTCAGGAAGACTTCCTTTTACACTTCTTTGTTATTGTTTAGCTTTATACATCTAGATCCACTATTTCTGTTCTGGGTGTGAGGTCAGGAATCAAAGTTTTATTTTTTCATATGAACACACCATTAACTCCAGGGCCATCTATTCCTCTCTGGATTGTAGTGGCATTGGGGTCATATGCCCTGTAACTCTGCATGGACCCCCTGTCAATGTTGTGTTTCTTTCATACTCCACTACCTTGATTATTTTAACTCGCAGCAAATCCCGTAATCTTATCATAGTAGGACTCCATACTTTTCTTTGAGTGTTACATTCATTACCTATTCAGGGTTTTTTGTAGGGCCACATAAATTTGAATCATTTTTTGTTTTCTTTTTTTCCTTTTTTTTTTTTCCTCTCAGTCATGGGGATTGAACTTGGGGCCTGGGAACTATCTCTGGGTTCTTTTGCTCAAGACTAGTGCTTTACACTTTGAGTCACAGAACCACTTCTGGTTTTCTAATGGTTCACTGGAGACAAGAGTCTTACAGACTTTCCCTTGTGAGCCACCAGCTCCCAGCTGAATCAACTTTTCAGTGTTCACAAAAATATCTTTATGGTTTTAGTGGGAATTACAGTGAATCTAGAAATTAATTTTTGACAGTTATTTAGCTCTTTTAAAAATTCATCAATATAGTATGGTTTTCAGTATAAGATATACGTTTAGTTAGGTTTATTAATGGATGTTTGGAGCTGTCTATGACATTATATTTTTTTCTAATTTTATTTTGATTTTTTTTAACACTACTAGCATTTGAACTCAGGAGCTTGTGCTTGCTAGGTAGGTGCTCTGTTACTTAAATTAAGCCCTCAGACTGCTTTTTCTTTACTTTTTGTAGTATCCAGGCCATACATGTGCTAAGCACTTTAACATAAGGTCATACACCCAGCTGCCCCAATCATTTTCCAGTTAGTGTCTCACATTAATTCCTGGGCCAGCCTGGACCTCAATCCTCCTGTGTAAGCTTCTTTCATAACCAGAATGATAGCTGAGGCACCATCCCAAGCTTTTCAGATCTAGTCTCATCAACTCTATGTACAGGCTGATACTCAACTGTGGTCCTTTCAGTCTCAAGTTCCTGAGTAGGATTATAAGCATAAACATGAACCAGCATCTGCTTTATTTTGACTTTTTGTTGGTAGCATTAAGAAATAATTTTTGCATAATCACTTTATATGAAGTTAAATAATTTATGGATTCTTTCTGTGTGTGTGTGTGTGTGTGTGTGTGTGTGTGTGTGTGTGTGTGCAGGACCCGTGCCTTACTTCTGGGCAGTAAATTATGGCAAGGATGACAGGATGTACTAATTATATTACAAGGCTCTGTGACTGAGTTACATAAGACTTCGTCTCTGTGTATACAAAGCCTCTCTCTCTCCTTTACTAGCTCTGAGGAAAGAAGTGGCTACATAGGGCCCCACAATTCAAAGACCTCCAAGAATAGAGAGCAGATTCTGTCCCCATGATACAGAGTCCCTTAGTTTTATAGACACAAAGAAGTGAATTCTGCCAAGCAAGCTTAGAAGTAGACCTTTCCCCAGACAAGAGCTCAGATAAGAACACAGACCTGGCTGACATCATGTATGACCCTAAGAATAAGACTCAGTAATTCAAGACCCCCAGAAACTGTAGGCAATAGATAAATGTGTTATTTTAAAGCTGCTATGCTATTACGCAGGAAAAGATAGCTAATACACAATGTGTTGGGTAATTTTACATATCAGCTTGCCTGGGACAAAGAGGTATCAAGATTCCTGCTTAAACACCATTCTATATATTTCTGTTTCACATCAGTAGAGTGAGTAAAATAAATTGTCTTTTCTGGTATGAGTGGGCCTCATCCAATTAGTTGAAGACCTGAATAGATTTTTTTCAAAAAGGCTGACACTGGGGTTGGGGATTTAGCTCAATGAAAGAGTCGTTGCTTGGCAAGTGTAAGGCCCTGAGTTCGGTCCTCAGCTCTGGGGGAAAAAAAAAAGGTTGATAGGTTGATATTTCCCTCAGCAAGAAAATTCTCCTGACAATGGTCAAATTGGGACACTTAAAACTTCTATTCTCTTTGTAGATTTGAACTGAAAAGATTCTCCCTTCCTGAGTGTTCAGCCAGCTGGCCTTTGGACTCAGATTGAAACTAAACCAAGCTTTTCTGGTTTTATTGGCAGCCCATCCACCATGGAGACCTTGGCACTTACCAGACTCCATTATTGCATCAGTCAATTCAAATCAATCACCTCATCCATCCCACTCGGCCTTTAAAGAACTCTGATTGACACAGAGGACTACACAAATATTTTTAAATACTCTATAAGCTTTTCTTCATGTTTGAAAATATTTAAAATTGAAGGAAATCCTCTAGAATGAGCAAGTGTCTGGAATCAGTTCAAAGAAGAATGCTACAGGGCTGGAAGTTTGGCCTAGTGGTAGAGTGCTTGCCTAGCACATGGTTCAATTCGTCAGTAGCACATACATAGAAAAAAGCTGGAAGTGGTGCTGTGGCTCAAGTGGTAGAGATCTATCTAGCCTTGAGAAAACCCAAGGACAATTCTCAGGCCTTGAGCCTAAGCCCAGGACTAGCAAAAGAAGAAGAGGAAGAGGCAGAGGAAGAGGAGGAAGAAGAAGACAGTGGTGACTACAGTCAAGGATGCTCACAAAAGCCTGAAGTTCAAGGCCAGCATGGGCTATAGAGGGAGACCCTGCGACAAAAAGAAAAGAAAAGGAAGGCTCTGTAGAAAATTCACTGGACTTCCTTCTTCCCTCATTCTGCCTCCATCCCTTCATTTCCTTTCTCAGTGAATCTACCTTCTTTAATGGATTTTAAACAAAAGAGCCTATGGTTAAGCATAAATAACTCTGCTCCCTCTTAAGGCAGATTTATGCCCTATAAATATTACGCTGATAAAGCTCAGCCTTAACCTTTGTTCTGTAAATGTTTCAGATTTCTTTCTACTGCCACGTTATAAAATAAATGTCAGTCTGAATGCATGCTTTTTGTAAAAACCCGGAAGCTCCATGGATGGCTTCTAATCCACAGCTGGAAAGATGAAACTACGTCTTTTTGAGGGAGGTTGAAATAATTTTGGGAAGCTCTTAAGTTCCTATCAGAACATAATGCTACTCTCTATATGGCAGGAGGTCAAGTAAATGAACTCCGATACCATCCTCCTGGAGATATCAACCAAACAAAATTAGATAAAAGCAAGTTTTTGTTTAATGTTCATACAACCACTTTGTTCAGAAACCTGTCTGTTCAGAAACCTGAAGCATTGCCAGGTGCCAATGCTTCATGCCTGTAATCTCAGCTACTCAGGAGGCAGAAATCTGAGGATCATGGTTCAAAGCCAGCCAGGACAGGAAAGTGCATATGACTCTTATTTCCAATTAGACATCAAAAAGATGCAAGTGGCACCATGGCTCAATTGGTAGAGTGCTAGTCTTGAGTACAAAAGTTCAGGCCCTGAGTTCAAGCCACCGGACTGACAAAACAAAACAAAAAAAACCCCAAACAATTACAGAGAAACAATGAGCAGCTGAGTGTGGTGGGTCATGTCTGTAATCCTAGCTACTCAGGAGGCTGAGATCTGAGGATCACGATTCAAAGCCAGCCCAGGCACTAAAGACCATGAGATTCGTATCTCCAATTAACCACCAGAAAACCAAAAATGGTGCTGTGGCTCAAGGCAGTAGCCTTGAATTGGAGAGCTCAAGGACAGCACCCAGGCTGAGTTCAAGCCCCACGAGAGATGAAGAAGAAGGAGGAGGAGGAGGAGGAGGAGGAGGAGGAGGAGGAGGAGGAGGAGGAGGAGGAGAAGAAGAAGAAGAAGAAGAAGAAGAAGAAGAAGAAGAAGAAGAAGAAGAAGAAGAAGAAGAAAAGAAAAACAAGGAGTAAATGACTCAGAAGACTGAAATCTAAGGATCAGGGTTGGAAGCCAGCCCAAGAAGGAAAGCCCTGGAAGCTTCATCTCCAATAAATCCCCTAAAATACAGAAATGGAGCTCTGGCTCAAAGTAGTAGAGCAATAGCCTTGAGCAAAAAAATCTCAAGGACAGTACCTAGGCCCTCAGTCAAGCTCCATGACCAACAACAACAAAAAGCAAATGGCTAGGCACAAGGGATGCACAACAGTTATCCTGGCTACTCATGATGCTGAGATCTGAAGGTTATACTTGGAAGCCAGCCTGGGCAGGAAAGTTCATGAGACTCTTCAGTTAACTACCAGAAAGCTGGAAGTGGTACTGTGACTCAAGTGATAGGGCACTAGCCTTGAGCAAAAAACTCAGGGACAGTGCCTAGGCCTGAGTTCAAGCCCCAAGCCCCAGGACCAGCACACACACACACACACACACTGAGCAAACAATACATATTGAATCAATCTTTCAATGACAATTAAACTCTCACGTTTTTATAAAAATTTTAAGAATCTTTTTTCTACCATATTTGAGATGCTGAAAACATAATACCAAACATACAAACTCTTTTTTGATTTTGCCAGTCCTGGGCTTAAGCTCAGTACCTGAGCACCATCCTTGGACTTTCTCAAGGCTAGAGCTCTACCACTTGAGCCTCAGCACCACTTCCAGTTTTTCCCTATGTATGTGGTACCGAGGAATCGAACTCGGGTCTTCATGCATGCTAGGCAAAGCACTCTACCACTAGGCCAAACTCCTAGCCCACAATGTTCTGCTTTTATGATACATGTTCTTTTCCAACAACAAAAATGTTTAAGAAAAAAATTTTAAATAAAGAAAAGCATAAAAATGTTTTTAAAAAAACAGCTTGAGGGGCTGGAAGTTTGGCCTAAGGGTACAGGGCTTGCCTAACAATTCCTCATTACCACATGCATAGGGAGAAAAAAAGAAAACCAGAAGTGGTGCTGTGGCTCAAGTGGTATAGCTCTAGCCTTGAGAAAACCCAAGGAGAGCGATCAGGCTCTAGCCCATGCCCAGGACTGGCGGAGGGAGGGAGGGAGGGAGGGAGGGAGGGAGGGAGGGAGAGAGAGAGAGAGAGAGAGAGAGAGAGAGAGAGAGAGAGAGAGAGAGAGAGAGAGAGAGAGAGAGAGAGAGAGAGATTTTAAGGAATTTTGTTGTGATTTCTTTCATAAATAGAGCAACTAAAATGCCTGGTATAAATAGGCATAGAAGACAAGGGAGGAGAAGACTGTTAAGGCCAATTGACTTAGTCCATTTGTGCTTGAGGCAGGATAATTTATAAAAAGCAATCCACATCTCACCATTCTGTAGTGGGGAAGTCGACGTCTGGTAGCTTGCTGTGATCTGGTGAAGGCCTTCTGGTAGCACCTCCCCTGGGCGAAGGGCCACATGCTTATTGGCAGACATTCTAATGCTTGAGCCACATCTTCTGCCCTTCTTTTATCCTGCTTATTTCTTAGACAAGGGCTCAATTTATTTTTTCTAAGATGACCTGAGGCACAATCCTCTTTTTTCCACTTCCTGTGGAGCTGGGATGACAGAGGTATACCAGCATTCCCAGCTATGCCTGAGAAGAAGGATTGCAAACATATTGCACAGGTTAGCCTTAACTGCAGTCTTACTGATCTCTACCTCCCAAGTAACAAGGATTACTGGTATAAGTCACTGCCTGGCTAGACACCAACTCTTCCTACCATCCTACAAGCAACATCAAAATTCTGAAGGGAACACATTCAATCCATGCTTTATATCTAAGTTTTGATTACTTCATAAGACTAGCAAATTTCACAAATAACTTCAATAAGTTCAAATGTTCCTTGGATAAAGGACTGGGTGCAATATTTTGTCAATACTACAATAACATTTTTAAATCATACATTCAAAATGCCTTGACAATAGGTTTGTATTGAGGCTTTTATTCCCTCACTTTTTTAGTATTGTTACATTGGTTTTACAATTAAATTATTTAAGTTCTTTTTCCTGAAAGATAATTGGCCCCAAACACAAAACAATCGACTTTCATTCATTGTTTACTCTCATGACATGTTCCAAGATGCTTTGATGAAAACCCTATGTCTTCCTTTCAGTATGAGGAAGAAGTAAAATGCTAAGAGATGTTTAAGCTTTCTAAGTTGAATAAAGTATCTTTTGAATGACAGGATAGAATTACTTATCACCAAAGCTATGATACAAAATGTACCCAACCCAACCTCTTCACACTCAGCTGAGGACAAATGCCTCCGTGAGATATGAAGTTAATACAACATCAACAGACACAACTCTGGAATAGTCAACTTTTCCTGGTTGGAGCTGTTAGCACTGGAAGAATTGTTACTAAAATTTAATAAAATCTATATGAACCACCAAGGGCTCCAAACTGTCCTTCTTGTGTATCATCTAATTGAAATCTACCTTTTCGTTTTATTTTATTGCTTTCCAAGAATAGTTAACCAAATATGCTACACTACACTTACGAGTCTTATGGGTAACTCTCCTATCTTGTTTATTCCTTTGTTATGTTTTTTAGATTTCCTCAAAGAAGAACTTGGACAAGTCCAGGAATATAGTTTATTTGGCATGCAATCCTAGGAGGCAGAATCAGGAAGCAGTGAAGTAGTGAGTCTGGACTGGGGAAGGGGCTTTAAAGGACGTGTTTCCAATTTCACCACTTTAGGTAATGGAAACCTGGCTGAAGTCAGAGATGAGGGAAGGGGATGCACTATGAGGTAACAGGAGCTGCTACCTGGAATCCTGGCCTGAGCCTCAGAGGTTTCAGTGAAAGCTTTATGATTCCTGAGACCCAATACAATGCCCCCATGCTTTCCACCTCACTCACTGATATCCTCTCATCAAAGCTTATCCAAGAAAGAGTTGTACTTTTCCTTTCCTTTTTGTCTTCTGGTTTTGATGGTTCTGGGGTTTTGAACTCACACTAGCTAGGCAGATGCTATACTTCTTGAGCCATCCCTCAGTCCTTCTTCCCTTTAGGTATTTGATGATAGGATCTTCCAGTTTTTGCCAGTGCCAGCTTCAGATCAGGATCCTTTTACCAGTTACAGGACAGCATTCAGAGTAACAGTGTAAACTGTCACAGATCAGGAGACATTCAGTCTCTGCCAGGGCACAAGGTGAAGGTATTCAGCCTCCTCACAGTCTGCTCCCACCCCCTTAACTGAACTATCATTTATGTGCACATGCCCTTTTCTGGGGATGGAGTCCCAAACCCTTCTACTTTCTTTTCTTCTAAGTGGTTATCATCTTGATCCTCTGCACAGTCTTTCTGGGCTCCTTGAATTCATTTCATGTGCCATATTCCTCAACCCCCTAGAACATCTATCATCTCCCTCCTGAGCCCTCAAGATCCTCTCCTCCCCAACTCCAGATTAAGTGGAGACTACCCATCAGTCATCCGGTGCTCTGCCTATACTGCAATGCATCCTCTCAATGATTCAGGTAGAAGAGATGATCCTGGAGCTCATGGAGCTGAGAAGGTTTCCACAAGGGCATAGCTCGTAAAGAAGTGTAAGTGTAAACATGCCTAAGGACTTATCAATCTTGTTTACTTTTATTGTGTTTCATTGATTCTCTGTGGAGCTGTTTCGATCTACAGTTCTTTCATTTTTACCTTAATTTTTATTATTTCTTCATATAGGGTTGGCTTTCTTTGCTTGCCAATTTATCTAGATTGTTTCTTTCATGCTTAAGTTTATATACCCTGGATATTAATTCTTTATGGGTTGACTAGCTAGTAAAGATTTTCTCTCCTCCCATGAGACAGACCTATAAAAAGCTATGTGAATGAAAGTGAAAAGTCTTCCAATAAAGAAAAGTCCCAGACCAAATGGACTCACTGTGGAATTCTATCTGAACTTTTAAAAATGAACATCAATAAATGGAAGCCGTTTGATTAATAGGGAGGGGAGGACTGGGAAAGATAAAACACTAAAGATATTCTGGGCAAAATATATGTGCATTATATTGAATGTGCAATATATTAGTGTGCAATTAATACACACTAAAAATGAATCACAGGAAAGTAAAATGAGCTTCTTTTTTTAATTGGGTGGGTGACCAAGAGGGAGGAGGACTACCAAAAAGGATAAATGAAGTAAAATATGGTTGAAGTTGTTTGCTTGCAGGTATGAAAAAGACAAATGAAACTAGTTGAAATTGGGAAGAGGAGTGGGATAAGGGAGCAGATGGTATACAGGTGCTGCATGTCCAGAAATCACACGATAATCCTGGGTGACTCACACCGTCAATCCTAGCTACTCAGGAGCCTGAGGTCTGAGGATTTGGGTTCAGGTCTGTGAGTCTCTTATGGCCAATTAAGTACTGGAAAGCCAGAAGTGGAGCTGTGGCTCAAAATAGTAGAGTACCAGCCTTTAGTAAAACAGCTCAGGGACAGTGCTCAGGCCCTGAGTTCAAGACCCATGACTGACAAAAAAAGAAATACAATGAACACCCTCTCCATGTACAGTGAATATATTGGAATTGTTTTTAAAGATGAGGATTTAGCATGGTTGTAACATGCTGGGCACCTACTGAGTTAGGGGTAGAGAGAAGAGAGTTGGGGTTTTGAAGGCCATTTTGTTGAACTTTGGAATATTGCCATCTGATAGATGACATTGTCCTACAGTCCATAAACAGGAGATGTCTTTCCATTTACTAAGATCTTCCTTAATATATTTCACCAATGGTTTTCTTTTTCACACAAAATTTTGTCACAAATATTGTGCTTGTTTTGATGCTCTAGTAAATAGGATTATTTTATAATTGCATCTCATATTGTTTATTGCTGCTTTTTGTTTCAGTGCTATAGTATCAATTCCCATACTATAACATTTCATATTACTTACTGCTACTGAATACATTTTTGCATATTGATATTATATCTTATGGCCTTGCTAAACTAAGTTACTAGTTTTAATTATAAGTGTGAGTGTATATTTTCTATACACAAGATCATGTCATCTGAAAACGGTAGTTTTATTTTCTCTCCTGTCTAAATCCCTTTTATTTCATGTTCTTGCCTAATTTCCTTAGCTTGAATCTACAACACAGTGAGAAAAATTAGCAATAGTTCACATCTTTGTTTAATTCTAGTTGTTGGACAAAGAATTCAGTCGTTTACTATAAAGTACATGTAATGCTAGGTGTATATAAAACAGAGTTATGGCAGTTTCCTACCCATCTCCCCAACTTTCTAAGACACACTGTGCTTCTGAGCACTTTAGACACTAGGATGCCAGCTGAGTGGGTTTAGGTGATAGCCATTACAAGACTAGATTCTCTGTCACTTTGTGAAATTGCAGTTGTGATAAGCATGGGATTTTTAATTCAAGAGGGCATTCCCATCACAGGTCTCTGTGACAGGTCTCAAACTGATGCTAAATAAATTGCAGTACAATTTAAATTTTTTTAAATATTGGAGACATAATCAATAGTTCAGATTTTTAAATTTTATTTCGAGAAGACAGAAAGTAGATTGAAGAATTTCTGGACAAGATGCTTATCAGATTCATAACTCTATTTTACCTTGTCCCTACAATGTATATTTATTCCTAGAACCTAGAAAAATACTGCATGCCATGACAAGAGGAGGTTTTCAGAGTGCTTAAATTAAGAATATTTGAATAGCAGATTACCTAAGTGGGCCCAGTGTAGCTGCAAAAGTTCCTGAGAAGGTGAAGCAGGAAAACCAGAGGGAAGGAAGGAGGAAAGAACAGAGAGAGAGAGAGAGAGAGAGAGAGAGAGAGAGAGAGAGAGAGAGAGAGAGAGAGAGAGAGAGAGAGAGAGAGAGAGACTCAAGAACACAGAAAGGGGCCACCAGCCTAAGAATGCAAGACAGTGTCTAAAAGCTAGAAATAGCAGAAAATTGGGTGTTCTCCAGAGCCTCCAGAGATAACACACCTCAGTCCTCCTGACATCTAGCCACCTGAAATCTAGAAAGTAAGAAAAATTAGCATTGGTTTAAGTCATTATATTTATAGTGGTACATATTTGATAACAAGTAGAAAATGGATACTAATAAAGTGAAAATGGGATCATTCACTTTATAAAGCTGTTCAGCAATATCTTCTGAAACCGAACATATGCCTACTTTATGACTCACATTCCATTCCTAGGTATGTACCCAAAAGAAATCCATATGTATGTTCACCAACCGACATCTATTACCATAGCAGTTTTATTTGTAACGTCCCAAACCTGAGAATTAACCCATGTCCATTAGGGTAAAACATAAATAAATTGAAGTACATACACATTATATAATATTATATGGCAAGGGGACTGAATGATAACCACGCGAAGTATGCATCATTCAAACATAGTATTAAGGAGAAAAAGCCACACTGCAAGGTATGTTCTGGTGTTATAAAGTACAAAAAACAAGCAAAATCAACCTGATTATTGGACATCACTGATCCTCACATGCCAGAACAGAAGGGCAACTTTTCTGGGCCAGGAGCATGGTCTAGTGGTAGAGTGCATGTCTAGCATGCCTGAAGCCCTGAGTTTGGCTCCTCTGGTACCACATACACAGAAAAAAACTGGAAGTGGTGCTGTGGCTCAAGTGGTAGAGCTCTAGCCTTGAGAAAGCCCAAGGACAGTGCTCAGGCCCTGAGTTCAAGTCCCAGGACTGGGGAAAAAAAGGATGGGGGACTTCTAGGAGCTGGTCGTGTTCTGTTTCTTGATCTAGACAATGCTTCAGATGACTTGTGATTGTGGATCTTTTAGTATGTAAACTATGTCTCAGTACACATTTTCGGGGGGTGCCCTTATGAAAACCTGCAGTTTTCTTTTTCTTCCTTATGCCCACAAATAGGCGCTGAAAAACGGTAGTCTAGACCCAGGATTCCAGTTGCTTAGAGCCCATCTTTGGAGCAGTATGTCCTTGGAACGTGCCCTGCATTTGTTTCTGCTATTTTTCTCTAGAAAGGAGCCTGCCCAGAGATCAATCTACTTTCCCTTTTTGGGGAGAACGACGAGCTGTGTTCATTGACATTATCTGAACAATGGAAAAACATCGATCTTTTCTCCAACCAGACCCTACATGATAAATGAAGACTTAAACCAGTTACTTCTACTTAATTACGTTTGCCTTGATCTCTTGGTGGAGTTTAATACATGAAATTTATGTTGTGGCATTTTGTCAGGATGTATATTAAACTTCAAGTATCGTGTAATAGGGCTATATAGTCATAACATAAAAACACTAACACTCCAACCTGATGTGTGTGATATTCTGGCTTCCACTAAAGGGGGTACAGGGACAATAACAGGAGAGGAGGACACGGGGAAGGGCAGAAGCATGAACCAAGAAGGGCTGATATGAGCTGGTGGGGAGATGTGGGGTGCAGCCACTTACCAGAGATCTCAGGACCTCAGACAAAAAAAAAAAAAAAAAAAAAGACGGCCTGTTCTAGAGTCGCAGGGGAGGAGGGGGTCAGGGGCGGGGCTTGTGAGGACAGAGGCGGGGCTTCGAGGAGACTTCTGGCCAGCGGGACCGCGCTGGCCCGCCGCCCCCACCTGCAGGCAGCGGGAAGCCGGCGCGTCGTCACTCCCAGCGGAAGCGCCGCGCCACCCGGGCGTCTGGCGAGGTGCGCGCCTCCCGGCTCCCACTCCAACGCTGCGCTTCGCAGCCGGCGACCGCCAGTCTCTGCCAAGCAGGGGCGGGAACCCGGAGGCATCTACCCGGATCCAAGGTCCACCGTGGTGCTGGAGATCAGAGCCCAGATCTCACAGAGCTCCAGGGGCCACCGGCAACCAGGGTGGGAGCAGCCCGGGGAGGCTGCAGGCGCCATCGCCAACTCGACAGCGCGTCCCAGGTCAGTGTGCCGCGCCGTTTCTGCCCGGTGCCACTTGGGGTGGGGTGGGGGGGGGAAACTTTGGGCGTACAGGGCGACTGCTGGGAGAAGGGCATCTAGGTAGGGCACAGCCCGGAGCCCCGCGACCGCCTGGCCTCCGGGCGCCCCGCTCGGTGCCACCGCTCAGGCCCTGGGCGTCCACACCTCCCGCGCATCCGGACACTGCAGATCCCTAGTGAGCGAGACCCGGCCGGCCGAGGGCCACCGAGCTGTAGCCCCCCAAAATATCCACCTCTGGCCCGCCACCCCGGGGCGCGTTCTGCTGGAGCCCTGTCCGCCCCTCCCTTCCGCCACCGTGCGCCTCCCGCAGTGCCCTCCCGCTCCGGGCTCCAGCCGCGGCTCGGGCATCCCGCTGGGATGCGGGCTCTGCCTCCTTGTGGGCCTCTCGGAGCGGACGGGGACGGGGGTGCAGGGTGTCGGCGCGCCGCGGGAGCGCGCGGGTCGGAGGGTCGGGCTGGACGCGCGCCTCCGCAGGTGCCAGGGCCGCTGGGCGGCGGGACGGGCGGGACGGGCGGGACGGGCCCCGAGGGCGGACTGGGGGGCTGCGGGCTGTTTGCGGCTGCGGGCTGTTGCAAGAAGAGCCCACGCGGGGGACTGGCGGCCCGGTGCCCGTGGCTCCAGGGCGCTTACATCTATGACATCGGAAAGCAGACCCCAGCTGGGACGTGCAAAGGTTCACCTGCCTCAGGATGAGTGCCATGGCTGTCCCCCCACCCCCACCCCAGGCGCGCCATTCCCAGGGGCCGCGTCCCCCAGGCGGGGACCGCTCGGCAGAGGCACGGAGCCGAACCAGTCTTCATGGAGGGCTTCTTGCCCTGGCGCGGAGAGGCGGCGGCGAAACGCGCACCCCACCCCCACCCGTGCCCCAGCACTGTCGCCCCAGTCACCTTGCTTTGCCCTTCTCTGACAGCACCTTGCTCTTGCTCCTTCCTGCTCTTGGAAAAAAACTGAGGAAACGACTGCGGGGGAGGGAAAGACGCCACCAGCCTCAGCAGCTTGGGAATCCACTCACCTTGGTTCCCAGAGACTGGGAGGTAGGTGCAGGTCTGTGGTGCTGTCTGCCTGCCTCTTCTCTTGCCTTGTATCTGCTGAAGAGGGAATCTATGGAAAGATGGTAGGGCATCCATTGCCCTGGGGCCCGACCTAAAGGCCTGAGGAAGCTAGAAGATAGCTGTGTACCAACAGCAAAGTGTACCAACTCCTCTCTCCCTCAGGAAAGAGTATTTCGTAGGAGCCAGGAGCAGGGAAGTGCATGCACGCTTGCTGGCCAGTTGTCCGGTTCCCAGACGCTCTCAGGTGCAGCAATCTCAGGTGCAGCCTTTGCCCCGGCCTTGTACCTCTCCTGGCTGTAGAGCTTGTGGCCGACAGGTTTGCATCATTTCAAGTACAGCTGGTCTCTACCTCCTGGCCTTGTACTGCCCATTTGGACTCGGGGGGGGGGGGTTTGTCAAGCCTGAGCAGATTAGCAAACCTTCAATCCAGGTCAGTTCCAACTCGATGTGAAGTCTCCCCTTAACTCTTCTTTGGGATATGACAAATGACCTTGCCCTTCTCTTCAGTGCACAAGTTAAGCATCAACCATCCTGGAGGGTGGTGTGTGTGTGTGTGTGTGTGTGTGTGTGTGTGTGTGTGTGTGTGTGTGTGTGTGTGAAGATGGAGACAACCCTATGTAAGCTGGACAGAGGTTGGCTGCAGATAGGACAAGAATGAGGAATCTGTTTATCAGGCTTATGTGATTCTTAGGATGGAGAAGCTGATGATGTATTAAATTTGGCTTCTCATTGTCAGACCCCACCAGCCCTGAGGGCTTACATAGGCAGGAACGTATTTGCTGATTTATATTTAGAAACTGAATTCCTAAGTATTTTGGTTTTGTAAAATATTCACAATCACTTGTTATAAAGTAGATAGCTCAGGTTCCTAATGGCCCTACCACAGAGTACAGAATGCCAGTGACTGGGGACAGGGGGAAGGACTGAATTCTGAGCTTCAAGCCCATTTGTGATGCCCCCCCACCCCTGTTCCCACCCTTCCCTACCATCAACAAACAACTTATTTTATGGGGGGGTCATGGCTCCTCCTTAGAGATATATTAAAGGCAGAAAGGGGAAAATGCCCCTAATTTCTTAATGAAAGGAAACCTGAGAAGGGAGGGGGATGGGGAGGAAAAAAATATAACCGCATGAAAAGTCCTGCCTCTCATCTCCAAGATGACTTTCAAAGCACTTCAGCCCACATCTCACTACCATGTTACGTATCACACAGAAGGTGCCCATCTGAGACAGGAGGTGTTAAGGTAAAATACAAATTTGCACAAACCCCTGGCAAACCTTACCTTTTCCTCCCCAGCCTCCTCACCTGCACAAAACAGGGGCCATGTGAGTGACCAGGCCCTCCCCGCTCTCCAGCAAGCACTCACTGCTGGTCAGACTCTGTGAACAGACACATATTCAGTTGCTGTGCAAAGGATCCACTCCAGATGTTTTGACAAACTCATAATCAGTGAAATGCGATAAACTGAACACTGTAAGGATTTCTTAACAAGGAATTAAAAAACTAGATTCCAAATGTGCGTAACAAATCTTTGGTGTTTATATGAGTCTGAATAGCTTTGATTTCTTTGGTAGGAACTGACAGCTGGTTGGTTAAAAAAAAAAAAAAACAACTCATCCAAGGGGAGAGAAGAGATAAAAGTAAACTATGAAGTCTGGAATCATGTTTTCAGGTAATTTTCTATTTCTGTTTGGAGTGGGTGTCTGCTTCAAAGGGTACGTGTTGTTATGGTTAGAACTGGTTCATTTACCAACAGATATTTTTACTGGGGTACAAAGTTCTAAATGCAATGTTTTTTGTTGTTGTTGTTTGTTTGTGGGTCATGGGTGTTGTCTCTGAGCTCTTCAGCTCAGAGTTACAGTCTTACCCATTGATTCACAGCTCCATTTCCCATTTTCTAGTGATTAATGGGAGATGAGATTCTCACATTCTTTAGTACCCGGGCTGGCTTTGAACCTTGATCCTCAGATCTCAGCCTCCTGAGTAGCGAGGATTAAAGGCGTGAGCCACCATGGCTGGCTAAATGCAATGTTTTTAATATTTTTTTTCTGGCTCCCTGTCTCCTAGTAGCAGGGCAGAGCCAGGAATCCTACCATTCAGCCTACAGGCTCTTATGCAACATTCTATCTCCAAGTTTGGAGTCTTTCTGATCCATTTGTCCAGAGAATCAATCTCTGTTAATGATTAATATCTTAATTAATAATTAAGATCTTATAATGATGCTGAATAATAGTTTTAGGAAAATGCATATACATAAAGGACATGTTCTTTCAATTGCCTATTTACTAAATTCCATGCATGCTTTATAAACCATTATTAAAGATTCTAAAATTTTTTTCAACATTTTAGCTGTTGCTTAAATAGGCTATAGATTTGAGATGTGATAAAAATAAAAGAAAGCCAAATGTTAAGATACATTGACAATAAAATAGTGAGTAGAAAGTACAACAGAAAAATGTCTCCTTCTGATATTGTATGATTTCATTTCTGCACTTGCATGGAATGAGCATTATACAACTGTCATTACTCAGGGGATGGACTCAATTTGACAGCCTGAGATTTGACCAGGCATACTGTAAACCGCTAGTAAGTAGGAGAATCACGATTGAAATCTAGCTCTATCTGGTTTTGAACAATTCCAGTTGAATCATGTATACACACACATATATATATATATATACACATATATATGTATATATATATATATGAAAGGGGTGCCTGAGCCTCAGAATTGTCTGAAAGCTACATGTAACAAGGGTGGATCAGACTCTAATATGACAGCAGTTCTGGGATGGTTCTCACAGGAGCAGGATGAAAGAACTTTCAAGGCAGGAGAAGTGGTCATCATCAAACATAATGAAGAGTAAGTCAGACTTAAATGTCGGCACTTTTGATGTCTACTTGGATAAAGCAAGATAAAAGAACTACCTGAAGCCGAGAGTTTGGCCTAGTGGTAGAGTGCTTGCCTAGCATACATGAAGACCCAGGTTTGATTCCTTAGTACCACATACATAGAAAAAAAGCTGGAAGTGGTGCTGAGGCTCAAGTTGTAGAGCTCTAGCCTTGAGAAAATCCAAGGACAGTGCTCAGGCCCTGAGCTCAAGCCCAGGACTAGCAAAAACAAAAAACAAAACAAAACAAAAAAACCTACCTGAAAGAGGATGAAGGACTGAAGACCCAGGAAATACTCCAGTAAGGCATGGATTTCACAGCAAACACTAGGAAACCATACATGTTTTATACCTTTGGAGGATAAAGTGGTTGACAACTTTTATCTTGGCAACTTTTACTGTTTAAGCAATGACAGAATTGCTATACTAAGTGGAACAACCCAAATGGCTGCAATAGTCATCACAGCAGAGTGATGAGTGTCTATAGTCCCAGCTATTCAGTATGCTAAGCCAGGAAGATTGCTGTATCCCAGGACAAATCTGACAACATAACAAGGCACTGTCGGTTAAAACATAACAAAATAAAGAAGAAATAAAAAACCTCATGCCAGCATGTTTTCTAGGTAACCCTCCTGGCCTCATACACATGGTATCTAGTTAGGATAGTGCTAAACTTCTCAGAGGATCTAGAGCCCACAGCATTCTCCTTTCCAGAGGACTCAGAGGGCCTATGGAAAATGACAGAATGATCCCAGGGCATCCTGTCCAAGTATCCTGACTACAATACCAGACTCAGGCATGCCAGTCACCAGCACCTTGCCAGCTAGCTTTTTTCCTCAGAGCTTCGTGATTCCAGCAAGTGCCCAGGTTTAGTGTTGTAGAGAAGATCCTTTACATAAGTCTGCTGTCTTGCCAAAAAGTTCTTCTAAGACAAGTTATAGGGATTTCCAAATAATAGAAACTACAGGAGGTTATAATATTCAAGTTCTTGTAACATGTTCTTATTTGAATATCTGTTTTCAAATGCTTTCATCCAAGTTTTTATTTTTACTTGTGTGTGCATGTGTGTTTTGATTGGAAGTATATCTCTTGGATTTCAGTTACCAAGTGGTTTCTGTATTTGCTATTATGTTCCACCTTACTCCCTCAAATTTCTTAGCCATATCAAAGTCTGTTGTATGTGAATAAGTGCTAAGAGGTTTCTTTTGTACTCGTTGTCTCACATGGGCTCTTTTCAAATGCTTTGTTTCCAGACTAGAGCTCTGAGTTGGAACCAGTTTATCAACAGATTCTGAATCCCTGCCTTCCTGCATTGCTGGTATGTTTAGCTCTGGAATATGACGATGGGAGGGCATAAGATCTAGGCATTCACTGTCACTGTGTTAGGGACATGCTTATTGGAAAGTTGGCCTTCGATTGCGCATCATGCATGATAACCAAGTTAGAGATGCACATTTCTTTTTGGAGTAGCACCTTTCAGGAACTCACCCACAGTACTCAAATTAAATATTTAGGCATAAATACTGTCTGTAATACTATTTGTTGTGTGTGGCTACTTAGGAGACTGTGCTTTAAAGCTAGTCCCTGCAGAAAAGTTCATGAGACTATGCCTCAACATAACCAGCAAAAAAGCAGGCCTTGGGACATGGCTGAAGTGGTAGAGTGCCAGCTGAATAAGCAAACTGAGCATACACAGTCCCTGAGTTCAAATTCCACTATGATAATAATCATAATCATAATCACCAAACTCAATACATTTTTGTACATGTACAAATACAAATAAAATTTATTATGAATAAATTCTAATAATGGTATATGTTCACATATGCTCTTTTCTTACACAAGTTCTATTTTGGAATAAATAAATTAGAGTAGTATTTTTTAATATATTTTTATTGTAATTAATAAAAGGGTTACATGATATTTGCCAGATAGAAGGTGCATTAATTCACTTACATTGATACCCTTTCATATGTCATATGTCTTAGTACCCATTACTAGAGTAGTATTATATGGAAGACCATGTAATATATATATATATATATATATATAAAGTAAAATATATATACTATTTTTTTTGTTAGTTGTGGGGCTTGAACTCTGGGCCTGGGCGTTGTCCCTGAGCTCTTTAGTTCAAGGCTACTGCCCTGCCCCTTGAGCCACAGCAACACTTCCAGTTTTCTAGTGGTTAATTGGTGATAAGAGTGTCACAGACTTTAGTGCCCCGTCTGTCTTTGAACCGCAATCCTTAGATCTCTGCCTCCTGAGTACCTAGGATTACAGGCGTGAGCCACTGCACCCAACTGGAATATAGACTATTTAAAGAATAGAAAGCAAACACTCTTTTTTTTTTTTTATTGCCAGTCCTGGGCTTGGACTCAGGGCCTGAGCACTGTCCTTGGGTTCTTTTTCTCAAGGCTCTACCACTTGAGCCTCAGCACCATTTCTTGCTTTTTTTCTATGTATGTGGTACCAAGGAATCAAACCCAGGTCTTCGTGCATGCTACACAAGCACTCTACCACTAGGCCAAACTCCCGGTCCCATCGAACACTCTTACATATACTGTCTAAGTTGAGAGATAGAACATTATGTGAAACTCAGTATCCCTCCAAGTTCATATTGTTCTCCTGAGCCCCAACCTTTCCCTTTTGATTTTTCTACCCATAAATTATCCCTAAATAGCATAATTACTTAACTGGTAAAAAGCACAAAAGAGACAAATGAAGAATGCTTAACATCCCTGAACCCTAACGAGAGACCCTCAAGATCAGAAGTGAGTCCCAGAATGCAAAGGGAGAGGACACTTCCATCCCTGGCCTGCGCCCAAGACTTCTCTTAGGTAGTCAGAGCAGGGTAAACGAGGACAGCAGAAGTGAATACCATGAGCCTACACACATAACAGGGCAAGGAAACTGTCTATTCATAGCCAAAGAACTGGGTTTGAAAAGATGATGAGAGTCGCAGAACCTGCACATGAGGCTTCACCTGCAATCATTATTGTGACATGTGAGCTCAATACCTTACATGTTTTCTCTTAGGCAGGTCCTAGTCTTTTCTTTTTTGCCAGTCTTGGGCTTGAACTCAGGGCCTGGGAACTATCCTTGAGCTTTCTCAAGGTTAGTGCTTCACTACTTGAGCCATAGCATCACTTCCACTTACACTTTTCTGTGTATATGGTACCAAGGAATCAAAACCAGGGCTTTGGGCATGTTAGGCAAGCACTCCACCACTAGGCCAAACTCCCAACGTAGGTCCTAGTCTTGAGAGAAGAATATAGCAGTTTGGGTTCAGGAAATAAGGTAGGATGCCAGTCATCTTGTACCATGGCTGGGGGAAGTGGGTTATGGGTCCTTTCAGGCAGTGGTCAGCAAACAAACAATCGCTTAGCCCATCCCTTCCTTCTTCCTCAGCTTTTGCTTAGGAAGAACAAAGAAGATGAGGGCATCTCTAGTCCCACTATTTCATCCTTTTCAGAGAACAAATCTATGTACATCTCTTGGGTTGGGAGAGGGCCTCTCACCTGCCTCTCAGGGATTGGCATTGGAAGAACTACCATGGTAGCACTTCTCAAACTTGCACATACCCAAATCACCCAAGGATCTAGGCAAAATGCAGGCTCTGATTCAGTGGCTCAGTGTTGGAACCCAAGATTGTTGGTTTTCATCTGCTTTCTGCTGCTGGCCCAAGGTAGAATAAATGCCAATCAGCAAGACCTCATTGCTTCTAACAGCTTTTCACTTGATCCTCTTTATCTTTGCTAAAGTCCTCACCCGACCCTCATCTCCGTTCTAAAACTTTCTGAGGCTGCAAATTTTGAGAATTCTGTACAGTGTATGAGTTTAGTTCCTAGCTTTTACCTTCACTGACATGAGGTACAACTTTCTTAGGTTGGCTTGTCTGGCTATCAAAATGTTGTTGCTGTTCTTTCTCCTTTTCTATTATTGTGGGCTGATAGCTTTTAAAATATTGTTTAGTTGCTGGACTTCAGTGACTCATAACTGTAATCCTAGCTACTCAGTAAGCTAAGTCCTGGGGATTGCAGTTCAAAGCCTGCCCAGGTAATTAAAGTTCATGAGACTGTTATTCCACCTAACAATCAAAAAGCCGGAAGTGGAGCTATTTCTCACAGGAAAAAACTAAGTATATTATCGTTTGATTTCAGAAAGTACTATGTTAATAGCGCAAAACCTAGATACATAAGGCCATATAGAATGAGGCTAAATGAAAGGATCTCCAGGATATGGAGCGCCTTAATGTACTATGTTATTTCTCTTGTCTGTTGTTGCCCTTTGGTTAATCTCATATTGCTACAGTTCTGACTTTCTGGCATATTGTATATATGTTTATTTGTTTATTTGAAACAGGAAAGGGAAGGGGAGAAAACAAGATGATTGGGAGGGGGAGAAGGGGAGGGAAATGGGCACAAAAATGAGAAGGGGATCAATATGATGAGAAGTAATGCTCCTACTATCTGGCGAATATAACTGTAATCCCTATATACATTATAATAAAAAAGTACTAGTATTTGATTGCCAAAACATAAATATTTGAGAAAATTTACATAATCAAATTACAATAACTAAAATTACTTGTTAGTTATAATTCCTTGAAGGTCATTACTATCCTGCATTTCTTCCCATTTTTTCCCCTTCCTCCCTCCCTCTCTCCTTCTCTCCTTCCTTCCTTCCTTCTTTCCTTTCTTAATTTTTTGTCAGTCCTGGGGCTTGAACTCAGGGCCTGGGCACTGTCCCTGACCTTCTTTTGCTTAAGGCTAGCCCTTTACTATTTGAGCCACAGCAGCTTTTTCTGTTTATGTGGTACTGAAGAATTGAACCCTTGCATGCTAGGCAAGCTCTCTCCCACTAAGCCATATTCCCAGCCTGCCTGTATTTCTTTTATTTTGCAACTCACCATGTTTCTCCGCAAGTATTAGTAGCATAGTTCATTTATGTCTGTATATTTCAGAAATTTTAAGTGGCAAAATAAAAATAAGTTGGGATGCTGGTTTGGGCTCACATTTTGGTCTTCATTTTCTTTAATAGCCAGGTATTGACTTCTCTGATTTTTGAGGATGGATGAAAGTACAGAAATTTCAAGTGATGGCAATTCCTTGATCAAAGCAGTCCATCAGAGCCGCCTTCGCCTCACCAGGCTTTTGCTGGAAGGAGGTGCCTACATCAATGAGAGCAATGACCGTGGGGAAACACCTCTGATGATTGCCTGTAGGACCAAACATGTGGATCACCAGAGTGTCAGTAAAGCCAAGATGGTTAAGTATCTGTTAGAGAACAATGCTGATCCCAACATCCAGGACAAATCTGGAAAGACAGCTCTGATGCATGCTTGCTTGGACAAAGCTGGTCCAGAAGTAGTTTCTTTGCTCCTCAAGAGTGGAGCTGACCTCAGCTTGCAAGACCATTCTGGTTACTCAGCTCTGGTGTATGCCATAAATGCAGAAGACAGAGAGACCCTGAATGTTCTCCTCAGTGCTTGCCAGGCAAAAGGGAAAGAGGTCATCATCATAACAACAGCAAAATCCCCCTCTGGGAGGCATACTACCCAACAGTACCTAAATATGCCTCCCGCAGATATGAATGGGTGTCCTTCCCCAGCCACCTGCACGACTCCATCGGAAATAGACATCAAAACAGCCTCATCGCCACTTTCACCCTCTTCTGAAACTGACCTGACGTTTTTTGGCTTTAAAGATCGGGAGCCCTCCAAAAGCAGTGATGACACCTGGGACCCTGGCTCTCCTGTAAGGAAGCCAGCAATGGCCCCAAATGGGCCCAAGCTATCCCAGAACCCAGGCTGGATCAAGACCACACCATCATTAAAGCACCAAAATAGAGTGGCCTCCTTGCAAGAAGAGCTCCAAGATATTACTCCAGAGGAAGAATTATCCTACAAAACCAATGCACTGGCACTTTCCAAGAGATTTATCACTAGACACCAAAGCATTGATGTAAAAGACACTGCACATTTATTCAGAGCCTTTGATCAAGCCAATTCAAGAAAGATGTCCTATGATGAAATAAACTTCCAATCTTTGTTTCCAGAAGGAAATCAGCCATGTATCGAAATCCCTGTTGACCAGGACCCAGATGCAAACCAGACAGTATTTGCCTCCACCTTGAAAAGTATAGTTCAGAAAAGAAACTCTGGAGCTAATCATTACAGCTCTGATTCTCAGCTCTCAGAGGGTACTGCCCCTCCAACTGGAGAAGATGGCAAAACATTTTCAGGAAAGAAAAAGATCTTCTCACCATCTCCTTCCCTGTTGTCAGGATCCAAAGAATTGCTGGAGAATATCCCACCAGCTTCCTTGAGCAGGAGAAATCATGCAATTCTAGAAAGGCGTGGTTCTGGGGCTTTTTCTTTTGATCATAGTTTCATGCAGAACAGACCCGGGTTTCTGCCACCCTTAAATGTAAATCCTCACCCTCCCATTGCAGATAGCAATGTCAGCAACAAGATTTGCAGCCTTCTGTCTTGTGGTCAAAAAGTGCTTATGCCAACCGTTCCTATTTTCCCTAAAGAATTCAAAAGCAAAAAAATGTTGTTAAGGAGACAATCATTGCAGACAGAACAAATTAAACAATTAGTAAATTTTTAAGAGGTGGCTAAAAACACAAATGTCAATATCAGAAAAACAGACTTGAAGATGAAATCTTAAGTCCCTCTCCTTTTAAGATATGTAATTGGTTAGGCTCCATGGTGAGTTGGATCAAAATATAATGTGTTTCATATTAGGCACTGTGAGCACACAAATAATACAGAGTTTCAGCTAAAAGAATTCTCTCAAACAAACTGAAGGTGTTTTTCCCCTCAAAATCTCCCTGTGGTTTGTTTTCTATTGAAAGAAAAATTGGTAAAGAAAGATGGTCATTTATATTAGAGAAATTTGTTTTGAAATTTTAGATTGGCTTAAAATGTTATGAGAACATAATGTTCTCAAGTCAATGATTTATAAAATGTTATCTCAAGTTGACCACAAATTAAAAGTTGTAATTGTCCATAGTGCCAAAGGCATAAAATAGAACACTGATAGCTACACAATATTTTGACATCAATACATTTAAGCCACAAAATATAAATTCTTTAAAAATATTGACCGCAGGTAGGCAACAATCTAACTTTAAAAGGTCAATCACTTGTCATTAGAATGGACAGCCATTAATCTTGCAACCAGATAAACCAAGATTGAACTGGTAGGTCAGAGTCATAAAGTACTAATTGTCTGTTGATTTCTGGGCTACCTTTTACATTTAATTTAATTTAAATGTTATTTTTAAATCATATTATTATTATTTTGCCAGTTCCGGACTTGAGCTCAGGGCCTGAGCAGTGTCCTTGGACTTTTCTCAAGGCTAGAGCTTTACCACTTTAGCCTCAGCAACACTTCTGGCTTTTTTTCTATGTATGTGGTACCTAGGAATTGAACCCAGGTCTTCATGCATGCTAGGCAAGCACTCTTACCATTAGGCCAAACTCCCAGCCCTAAATCATATTATCTTTAAGTAGTTGTACAAAAGAGTTACTATTCAACCTGTTAGTTTATATGAACAATGCATCTTGATCAATGTCACCCCTTTTCTTTTTCCCTAATGCCTGCCAGTCTAACCCCTCTCTTCAGTTTTCCTAGTTTCATATAACATGCATTATGACTTCATTCCTACCCCCTTTCCTTTCTTCATTCATCTACTTCATTTTTTCATATATTTTTATTGTAATTAATAGAAGGGTTACATTATATTCACCAGATAGAAGGTACTTCATAAATATTGATACCCTTTCGCATGTCATGGTCCCCATTTCCCTCCCCCCCGCACATCTTGATTTCTCCCTTTCCTTCTCTTATTTCAAATAACCAATTAAGCATATATAAAATATTCTACTTCATTTTTAAAAAAATTATTTTCTGTTGTTCATGGGGCTTGACCTCAGGGCCTGGGTGTTGTCTCTGAGCTTTTTCACTCAAGGGTAGCATTGTACCACTTGAGCCACAGCTCTACTTCTAGCTTTATTGTTAATTGACCTTTCTGCCCAGGCTGGCTTTACACCATGATCCTCAGATCTTAGCCTTGTGAGTAGCTAGGATTACAGGTGTGAACCACTGGCACCTGGCTTCCATTTTTTTGTTTTTTTTTTTTGTTTTTTTTTTAACAAATTTACCATGTAATGGTACCTTACGGAATTTTCCTTCCTCCATGTTTTTTTTTAATGTGTGTGTGTGCTAGTACTGGGGCTTAAATTTAAGGCCCTGAACTTGCCCTTATTTGTTATACTCAAGACTGGCACTGTACCGTGTGAGTCATATCTTCTAGCTTTTTGGAGATTAATTGAAGATAAGAGTCTCTCAGATTTGTCTGCTGAGGCTATCTTCAAATCTTGACCTTCAGATTTCAGCTTCCTGAGTAGAATTACAATTATGAGCCACCAACACCTGGCTTCATCCATATCTTTTCATTCCTATTATTTTTGGAATTATCACATATCTTTCCAATAACAAGATAATACAAAATTTAAAAGGCATCCCTTTTCACTTATTATTCCTGTTTTCCTAAAAGAAGTAATCAAAATAGAAGAACTTAAAAAAAGAAAAAGTTTGGGATTTATCATAAATGGAAACTACATGCTTGCTTCATTTTAAAAGAAAAATTATTAGATTAGATTAGCTAAAATTATAAAAAGTCAGTATAAATGTAATCCTAAAGTGTATTAAGCATTCAATCAGTATTAATATCTTTTTATTTGATATGTAGTTATTAGACATTCATACAATAAGGATAAAGATAATTTCCTTAGTGTGACATTCCAATCACCTTAGTATTCTAGCACCTGTGAATAACTTCTAACAAATGCTACTAGTATAAAATATTCAAAAACTAAGTGATCTTCATGGCTTCCAAGTATGGTGTTTCTACAAAGACTTCTTATTTCAGTCTAGCAGCTCTAAAAGATCAAATCAAACTAAAAATATAAAGGTATTAACCTGCTAATTGTCACAGACAACTTTATTTGCATTCTAGAAATAGAGAAAAGAGCCTAATGAGAGAAAAGAGCTCTTCTCAGTAATGTCATATAAGCAAGCCGTTGTGTACATAGTAATTATTTACTTACTGTGACTTTTATTTTAAAAAGTAATCAGAGGTTTTTCCAATGTTTTGACAAAGCATTCATTACATTAGAAATATTTTTTTTATTCAGAACTTAAAATTATACCTGATGTTTATAAGTAGCTAACTGCTTTTTGCAAGTTTTAATATCAAGTAAAGTACTTGACTTCATATTGTAAGGATATAGTTTGGAAAACATGTATAGATTAGTTCATAAAGAAGACAGTACCAATAAAGGTTTAAAAAATCATTTTGACTATTGCTGATTATTTTTTATTTTATTTCTTAGATGCTGAGAGCGAAGATTTGAATATAATTTAAAGAGAAATTATGCCACATTTGTTACTTTAAAGGAATAGTTACTGGGCACCAGTCTGTCTTACTTGTAATCCTAGCTATTCAGGAGGCTGAGATCTGAGGATTGAGGTAAAAGGCCAGATCAGGCATGGAAGTCTGTGAAGAGTCTTATCTGTAATTAACTACCAGAAAACTGAAGTGGTGCTGTGGCTCAAGTGGTAGAGCACCAGTCTTGAGCTGAAGAGCTAGGGACAATGCCCAGGCCCAGAGTTCAAGCCCCATAATGGACAAAAAAACAAAAACAAAAACAAAAGACTTGCTAGCAACCTATTTTCAGTGTCAAGATTGTTGCAATCTGGTTGTAAGGCCGTTCTATAGGACTTTACACTCCATTAAGTTAATCATATTGTTAACATGTTAAAAGCTGAATTGTGGATGTTTGTAACAGAACCGTGTGTGTGTTTGATCTGGTCTTACACTAAACTATAACATAATTTTTTAAAATTTTTATTTCATTTTATTTTTTGCCAGTCCTGGGCTTGGGCTTGGGGCCTGAGCACTGTCCTTGGACTTTCTCAAGGCTAGAGTTCTACCACTTGAGCCACAGTACCACTTCCAGCTTTTTTCTATGTATGTGGTACCAAGGAATTGAACTGGGATCTTCGTGTATGCTAGGCAAGCACTCTACCACTAGGCCAAACTCCCAGCCCAACTTATAACTCTTAACTTCAAACTCAACAGTATGATTTAACTGCAGTGAAACTTCATTTACTCCTATTATAGGTACCATTTTTTGTTACTGGAAACCAAGATTTCCACTGTAGCAGGCATCATTTAGAGATGAGCTTTATATATTAATACTTCTAGATTCTTCTGGTTGAAAAAAAATGGTTTGCTATGGTTTGACAATGGAATGTCCCTACATGGTCAGGAGGGTGCTTGGTCCTCAGCTGGTGGCTCTGTTTTGGGAGGTTCTGGAGACTTTAGGAGGTGGAACCGAGCTGGAGGAAATCAGTCCCTTGTAGGGGGGAGGTTGAGGGTAATTTTGTACCTGGTCCCTTTTCCCCTTAGATTCTCCCCTTTGCATCCTGTACCTAGTGAAGTGAAGAAGCTCATCCATCCCTAGCTTCTCATGAAGATAAACAACTATGGACAGAACCCTCTAAAACCATTAGCCAAAATAAATTCTTCCTTCTGAAAGGTGTTTTGTCACAGTCACAAAAAATAACAACATATTGTTGAAACCAGGCTTTTGAATTTCAGGAGTTCAATAGCTATAATGCTACCTTTGTTTTTATGAAGAAAGGAGGCAACTACTAGCTTTGATATACAACAGCAACCACACTCAGCACAGCTCACCTGAGTTAGTCTGCTGGGCACTGCCAGAGAGCAGAAGGGAGAGGAAAGGTAACCCTCCTTGAAAGCCACATGCTGGGTATTGTCTTTCTGATCACAGTGCTGGGTGGGTAGTCCTGGTGTTTAAGATTATCACATAATTTAAATATGTAGTCAAATATAGTTAACTATTTTGGAGAGAAGGATAGTTAATTTTCAAGAAACTGGCATGATTAAATGAAAAACAAAACATTTTTCTTAACAGTAGTAGGTTAAGACCAATGTCAAATAGATAGAGCTTTCCATTTTTCTTTGTAACGTGGTATGAGGTAGCAATATCAATGAAACAGTAGGGGAAAATAAAGCTATGCCTGACCTTGTTCTGATCCTATTTGGGCTCAGTGACTTTATCTGACCAGCTGTCACCCAAGCTAAGAAACTCCTGCCATCACAACCCATTTTATATTTTCCCAAAAGATAACCTTTCTCTCCTCAAAATGGTGCCACAGCTCCATCCATGACTAAGAGGAAAGGTACGAGTGTGTGTGTGAGTGTGATGGAGCTTGAACTCCGCCTGGGCACTGTCCCTGAGCTCCACAGCTCAAGGTTACCATCCTACCCCTGGGTTTGGGTGTTTTTCCTGAGCTCTTTAACTCAAGTGTACCACCCTAGCCCACA
This sequence comes from Megascapheus bottae, assembly GCF_031878675.1. NCBI lineage: Eukaryota > Metazoa > Chordata > Mammalia > Rodentia > Geomyidae > Megascapheus > Megascapheus bottae. Next base: position 38,751,762 of record NC_143512.1, read on the forward strand.
CCTTTTCTAGAGGTTCATTAGAGATAAGAATATCAGGCCCTTTTGTGCCCAGCTGGCTTTGAACTTTGATCCTCAGATCTCAGCCTCAGGATTACAGGCGTGAGTCTTCACGACTGGTTAGGTATGAATTTTAGTGTGGAAATCTATCCCCTGATTTGTAGTCAGGTACCTCACACTTTGTTCTGATCATGTCAATACCAAGGCTCCTTCTGACATGGCTGGTGTACCTCTTCTGCCTGCAAGGCTTCTCCTCCACAATGCACCTGGTGGGTCTGATTCTCCTTTCACAGTTCAGTGTTTCCTCCCTGCTTATCACTGCTTGTGTGACGATTAAGTAGGGATTATGTTTTCCCCCAGCATAGTCATTCAAATTTACTATCCAACCGAATAAATTTTATAATTCTCTTTGTTTTTGTTCCTAAGAACAGTTTAAAATTATACCTCTAAACCTTAACCTAAGTGACATTAGGCTTACAGATGTCTCCATATAAAAGATTTTTTTTGTGTGTGTGCTGGTACTGGACTTGAACTCAAGGACCCACACTCTCTTTCAACTTCTTTTACAAATTATTGGTACTCCAACACTAGAGTCACAACTGCAGTTCCACATTTCCCATTTCCAGGAATCTTATAGATTTACCTGAGTTTCTAACAGCAGCCTAGCAAGTCATCAGTACACAACTTTTTTTTTCTTTTCCTTTGGCCAGTCCTGGGGCTTGAACTCAGGGCCTGAGCATGGTCCTTGGATTTCTTCAAGACTAAAGCTCTATCACTTGAGCCACAGTACCACTTCCAGCTTTTTCTATGTATGTGGTACCAAGGAATCAAACCTGGGTCTTGGTGCATGCTAGGCAAGCACTCTACAACTAGGCCAAACTCCCAGCCCCATATACATTACATTTCTTAAACATAATATTTAAAAAATAGTCAAATGCCAGTGGCTCACCTGTTAAGCTTAGCTATTCAGAAGGCTGAGATCTGAGGATCACAGATCAGAGCCAGTCTGGGCCAAAAAGTCCATGTGACTCATATCTCCAATTAATGATAAAAGCCACAAAAGAAGCTCAGAGACAGCACTCAGGTCCAGAGTTCAAACCCTGGGACCAGCAAAAAAAAAAGTTTTTAATCAAACTATTCAGGCCAGGAGTGTGGCCTAGTGTAGAGTGCTCTCCTAGCATGCATGAAGCCCTGGGTTGGATTCTTTGGAATCACATACACAGAAAAAGACAGAAGTGGAGCTGCTGCTCAAGTGGCAGAGTGTTAGCCTTGAGCAAAAAAATGTGTCCAAGGACAGTGCCCAGGCCCTGAGTTCAAGCCCTCAGGTCTGGCAAAAAAAAAAAAATCAAACTATTCAGGGCAAAAGAATCAAGTACCAAATTCATTCTGGACAAACAGTGGGTCAAATTTCATCACAATAAAATTTATTTATTAATTCAAGTCTTTTCACAAAATCAATGCATGGCTATTAGAAGAAAACTCATTAAGATGGTTTTGTTGTTGTCGTTCTAAAACAAGGCTTTACTATGTAGCCATTCCAAATGCTGAAATTACAAACATGCATTATTATCCCCAAGTTAAGTATTTTTACTGTAACTAAAAAGTATTTTTATGGCAGCTGTCAAAATACTAAAATAAAACTGTACCTTTCACCTTTGTCAAATAAATGCAAAAATAAAGCACAGATGGATGTGATACCAAAACATAGGAAGTAATGTAGACAAATTTTCTTAGAAATTAACTTTGATTCCAATAGCTTGCTTAAATTCTTGATTTTGTGGTTCCAAAATGTCATAGAAAACTTGATTTTTATTAAAATGTTCTCTAATATAAAGCAAGTCTTCAATGGAATAGTTATCAGTTTTCCCAGTCCAAATAGTCAGGCTGTACCTGTATTAAAATAAGAGAACTATATAATTAAAAAGGTTTTTTTTGGGGGGGGTAAGAAACAATGGCAAATGATTTTCTTAAGTCTAAAAATACACATTTATCTCTATAGTTAATGTACACAAATTTAAATTAATTAGCAATGGTATAACTATACTTTCCTATTTCATTCTTTCATCAACAAGAGACCAGAGATTTAAAATTTTTCACACTGGTATTGTCAAAACTGCATAACATCTATATTTGAATTACAGAAATATTACATGGCTCTTATTTATTTTTTGTTTGGGTTTTTAACTGTGGTTTTTTTTTTTTTTTGGTCTTTTCTATTTTGGTATTTGGGACCAAACCCAGGATATTGCACTTGCTCGGCAACTGCCTTGCCACTGAGCTATATCTCAGTCCTTATTAGAAACACAAACTAGTAGCACAAAAAGTGGGTCAAATTCTGGAAAAAGGAACTGAAGGGACTGTGTTACTCATCAAAGAACCTGTTAACTCATGTCAAAATTACAGCTGTTACTGAGCACAGCTGGCTCATACCTATAATCCTAGCTACTCAGGAGGCTGAGATTTGAGTATCACAGAAGCCAACCCGGGAAGGAAAGTCTATGAGACACTCTTTCTTTTATTTTTTTTTTGGGGGGGGAGGGTCATGGAGCTTGAATTCTGGGCCTGGACATTGTCCCTGAGCCACAGCCCCACTACCCATTTTCTAGTGATTAATTGGAGATAAGAGTATCCTGTTCTTTAGTTCCCAGGCTGGTTTTGAACTGCGATCCTCAAATCTCAGTCTCCTGAGTAGCTAGGATTACAGGCGTGAGTCACTGTACCTGGCCTCTGTGAGACTCATCTCCAATTAATAACCAAAAAGCTGGAAGTAGATCTGTGGCTCAAGTGGTAAGATACTAGCCTTGAGGAAAAAAGCTCAGGGACAGTGCCCAGGTCCTGAGTTCAAGCCTCAGGACTGTTAAAAAAAAATCATTTATTTCAGTGACAGAGTTGCATTAGAATCTATGGAAAAGCTTGCTATTCCATAGCTCTAAGTAGTTTCATATTTATTTTCCCCATAAATTTGTCACAATAGAGGAAGGGAGGTGATAATCTCCAAAGCATTCCTTCTGCTAACCATAAGAAGTAGCAGTTGGGCCGAGAGCTTGGCCTAGTGGTAGAGTGCTTGCCTAGTATATATGAAGACCTGGGTTTGATTCCTTGGTTCCGCATACACAGAAAAAAACTGGAAGTGGTGCTGTGGCTCAAGTGGTAGAGCTCTAGCCTTGAGGAAACCCAAGGACAGTGTTCAGGATCCAGGACTGGCAAAACAACAACAACAAAAAAGAAGTAGCTATGCAATTGGGCATATGGTCTTGCTACACTGACATATTCCTATCCTCATCAACAGTTACATCATTTTGGAAATATAACAAAGGAAAGCACTTTGGATTTTGTTTCACAGCAGTATTATGTGAAACCAGAAATAATTTTAAACTACAGCACAGATCATAGAGGAAAGGAAAAGTAAAAATTCTCTTTGAAGCCTATATTTCATGCTAGAATGGAATCTATTAATTTATCTGGGCACCATGGTGACAAGACTTATAAAAAGACAAGATATGATCATTTTGGTTAAAAGAAGAGCTTTCCAGTGCTAGCTTGTCTCATTTTATATTCTCCCTATTGTACTTAAATAAAAATGAAAAAATAAAATTGCTAAAGAGTATCTTGAATTATATTCATTCAAATCCAATTCTCTATCTACATTTTAGAGCTTTTTACTGGCCAAAAAACACACACACATATGTTATATAATTTAAGCAAATTATCATCAAGTACAAGTCAGTATAACCAGAACACAAAGCAGTATCTCGGGAGGGACCTGTGTGTCTCTACCCTATGACAACCTCTCCTCTCCCCTGGAGACCCTCACCCCTCACCTCTTCCTCTTACTTTAAGAAGCTAGGTTTATATAATGGATATTTTGTTTTACAAGGAGGGAAAATAAGAATCTCTATTTACATATTCACTTGTATTTACAAAGAAGCTAATATCTAGCTAACAAGAAACTGACAACTGTGGTCAGCAAGATTGGACAGGAAGACTGGGTAGCTGGAAGAAAGGATTTTTCACAGCATGATCCTTTACTAGATTTTTGAGCCAATTTTTTACTTATTTAAATAACAGCTGATATAACTGTGTGATAGAAACTGGTAGCTTTGCTTGACACCCATTCTCCTATGAATTATTATCTAAACGAAAGAATCATTTAGACTGAAAACTACATTCCCCAGCTCCACATGCAGCTAGATGTAGGCATGACTGTCCTCTTCATGAGTTACAAGAGCACACAAGTTAGTTTCCAGCTCTCATCCTCCTAGAGGAACCATGATTTTTGACAGCTACCCACGGAAAAGAGTATTAAGGAGACACTCTAGAGAAGTGTGAAAAAGAATAGTCTCACTTTACCCACATCCCAATCTTCCCAGTTAGGGTCCAAGGAGATTCCCTTGTTATTTGATTACTCCCATGTGGGAAAGTAGAAACATAATTAACACTCAGTTCCCCTGCCCTTGTGGCAGGATGGCCAAGAAGTCGGATTCATTCTCAGCTTAGCCAAGATACTGAGGGAATCTGATCAAGTCTGAGAGCAACTAGATGGAAAAAAGAGGGACAAGCTCAAAGCAACCACGCCATGGAACTCAATAAAGTGGGAAAATTCTTAATCATGTCACAGACTCTAAGAGCTCTGCTTAGAAAGCTTGGAAGATGGATAGCTGTGGATGTTCTCCTGGCCATGGATACCCCCAGTACCCTCTGATGCTCTCATGCATGGACATCCTCACAGATGGCATACACAAGCCTCTGCAGATCATGCAGGAGCACAAACAGCAGACTGACTCTTCTGAATTTGGAAAATATACTTCAGCACTTTAAAAGCACTACAGTAAGGAACATAAATAGGACAGTTCCGTCCCTCAGCCTAGCTGTCCAGGCTTAAAAGAAAGCACAGAAGAGGAAATAAAATGGGCAAAGTATGTGTATTGAGAGAAAAGTTATGGAAGACCCACAGAACCTTGATACAGTCTGACTGGGGAAGGTCTATCTAAAAGCTCTGTAGAGTTGAAAAATTGAAGGAGATATAACAATATGACTCTATCAAAGGAGCACAATAATTTCCTTCCTTTCTTCCTTTCTTTCTTCCTTCCTTTCTTCCTTTTCTTCCTTCCTTCCTTCCTTTCCTTTCCTTTCTTCCCTTCCTCTCTCCCTCCTTCCTTCCTTTCTTCTCCTAACTCTTCCTCTCCCCACCCACCTCTTTCTGCTGCTGCTACTGCTACTCCTCTTACAGGTATCATATTGGCTTAACTGCTCAGCTAATGGTTCTGTCACTTGAGTCTCATTTCTTTGCTGATTATTTTGGAGTCTCTTGTGAACTTTTCTACCTGGGCTGGCTTTAACTTCTGGCTATTCAGCCTCCTGAGTAGCTAGGATTACAGGTATGAGTGATCAGTGTTCATCTCACAATAATTCTGTTATAAACAACCTAAAAGAAATGGGAAACCATGGTATGTCTGTGAAAGTAAAACAAAACAAAAAAAACTTCTAAAGCTCAGCAAGCTACAAGAGAACACAAGTAGAGAAAGAAATCAAGAAATCAACATATGAACAAATTAGAAATGTAACAAAGACAATCATAAAGTAAGAACCTAACTGAAATTCTCAAACTACAGGATACAAGGGCATGAAAAATACAATACAGAGCTTTAAAAATAGACTCAAACAGAAGAAATACTCAATAAATTCAAAGAGTGTATTTGAAATTATGCACTCAGAGAAGAAGAAGAAGAAGAAGAAGAAGAAGAAGAAGAAGAAGAAGAAGAAGAAGAAGAAGAAGAGGAAGAAGAGGAAGCAGCAGTAGAAGTGGAGTAAGAAGATGCCGCCAGGCGCTGGTAGCTCACGTCTGTAATCCTAGCTACTCAAGGGCTGAGATCTGAGGATCATGGTTCAAAGCCAGCTCAGGCACAAAAGTCTGTGAGACTACAATTAACCATGAGGAAAACAGAAGTGCTACTGTGACTCAAGGTGGTAGAGTCCTAGCCTCAAGCTGAAGAGCTCATGGACAGTGCCTAGGCCCAGAGTTTAAGCCCCACCACTGACCAAAAAAAAAAAAAAAAAAAGGGAAAAATTGTGAACAAACTTTCAAGGATTAAAACACCAAACAAATGCAGTATTGAGATGCAAAAAGGAAAAGAGGATGAAAAAAAGAAAAATTTAATAAAATTTTACATGAAAAGTATTTCTGAAATGATGAAATTAAGAAAGAAACTAATTTATCTACTCTTAGCAGTCTGTGACTATGAAATAATAAATAATAAAGATGACAGCATTTGGGGGCATCTAGTACCTATACAACCTTTTGTATGGAGCATGTCAAAAGACTAGCTGTTAAGCAGAAGGAAGTCCACAGAGCCTCAGTCTGGTGGGAGAAACAGTGTATATATACAGTAGTGTCATTTCCTTTTCCTCTCACACACACACTGTCCTATGATTTTCAAGCTCTGTTGATTCTTTCATAAATATTCACTTGCATACCTTACTTCGTTAAACTAATACATACCTGTTTGATTGCTCTAATAGCCAGAGTAACTGAGAACAGGACTGTCTGACTAATGCTGCCCTGACAGGGAATGTTACAGGCTGACTGAGTCCACTGCATATATAGTCCATCTCTTTCACCATTGCCCAACTGTACCCTGAAATGAAAAGACAGAAAGTAAACTTCCTAATTGAAATCTTGAACATCAATTAAATAAAAAATCAATTCATAAGTTTATTGCAAATTTATAAGATAAATGAACCAAATTTGTAAATTCTTCCATTTGGATTCAGAGTAAATTGAAATATCATAATAAAAGGGAATATTGTTTTAATTGTGTGGTAGGATGAATGTACCTAGGGTCTTACTCTAGGCAAGAAAGTTTTCTACGAATATAATGTAACTCTTCTATTAATTACAATAAAAATATATTTTAAAAAAGTTTTCTAACACTGAGTTACATCTCCAACTCAACCTATTTTTTTTTTCTTTTAAATTTAAGAGACAGGGTTCTCGGGCTTAAATGGCCTCACACTTATGATTCTTCTGTGATTCTCTGTAATTACAGGCATGCATTCCCATACTTGATTATCCAAGAAAATATTTGTAATGGAAAATGTATATAAAGGCCATACCATATTAACCTAGAGCACAACAAAAACATAACACTAAAGAGATTTTTAAGGGGTTCAGGGTATAGTTCTGTAATAGAGAATGAGCTTAAAATATGTCAGGCCTGGGTTCAATCCCAAATTAAAAAACAAAAATAGAAAAAAATCCAAGTAATCTCTGAGGTGAAAAAAAGTAAATTTGAAACAATTTTAACTTACTTCAGTGTAAGACCTTTTTCTTAAGGACACAGAAACAAACAGAAGCAAAGGACAAAATCCACAGTCATGCATCAATGGCTTATGTCTGTAATAATAGATACTGAAGAGGCAGAGATCTGAGGATCAAGGTTCAAAGCCAACCTGGACAGAAAAGTCTAAGGGACTCTATCTCCAAATAACAGGCAAAATGCTATGCTGGGAGTGTGGTTCAAGTGGCAGAGTTCCAACAGTGAGTGAAAAATGCCCAGTTCTAGTATTGATACCATACAGTACTTCTAATCTCTTAAATATAAAAATAAGATAGTATTTTTATTTAAAGATTCTAAGGTATGTCTCATTTCTTAGGTCATTGTGTATCATTATTATGCTGTATAAACTGAGATTTTTCTATCTGTGCTAGTTAACTTTTCTTTTCCAAGAAAAAAATCATCAGCTGTTCAATTCTATTTTCTTTGCAGCTAGTCTAAATCACTTAGAGTTTTCATGTAAAGTAGAAGTAAAAGAAAAACTGACTTTATAAATCATGTTGAGTATTGTGGAAAATGCATTGATTGCTTATAAATTACATCTAAAACTGTTTCTTTTTGTATCACCCTAACCTCTATCAAAAATGGGTTGTAGTCAAGACCAAAGGAACGAAAGGCGCAAGGTATCCTTAATATGCGGCTACTAGATCCAAAGAGTACAAGAGGGAGGACTCATTAGTCACATACCCAATGCTATGGACATAGCATTGGAAATATAAACACAACTACATAGACACAAAAATTTGTGACTCTATAGACATAATGTTTTAATACAGAGATTAATATGTATCTATGACATACAAACCCTCAGCCTGATTTCAATTATGTTCTAAAATCTAAGTGCCAGTAATTGTATATAGAGATTCCCTTCTTGAATACTTGTTTGTTAAACATGTCATTTGAAATATGATGTAAAAATCAATGTTAATAAATTCTTTAATAAAAATATTTTAAAATGGGTTGTAAAAGTATTGGAAGATAAAGGAGGCTTTGCAGAAATCCTAAGTAAATAACTCAATTTAGTAGGTAAATTGCTGGTAAACAAAAAGGAAATATTTCTTCTTTAAAATTTCAAAAATACATTTACTTCTAGAATAAGGGATGGCTAACAGAAACTGTACTGTGGTTAGAAAGTTATACATGAGCTGGGTGCCAGTGGCGCATGCCTAGCTACTAGGAGGCTGAGATCTAAGGATCATGGTTCAAAGCCAGCCAGAACACAGAAGTCTGTGAGACTCAAATGAGTTTGGTGCTGAGGTTCAAGTGGTAGAGTGGTAGCACTGCACTGAAGAGCTCAAGGACAGAGTTCAAGCCCCATGACCAAGACACACACACACACACAAAAGAAAGATATGCATGCTCTTCTTTAACAAGCTTTAGCTTAAGAAGTAAGGCAGGATAAAGCACTGGTTGGTAATAACAGGGCAGTAATGGGAAAGAACTTGAACACACTCAGGATGTAGACATGGTTTACTTGCTGCAAACCAGAGAGAGGGCCCTTGTTAGACTAAGAACAGATGGAGTTTAGAATCATAAGAGAGGTAATAAATACTTTTGTTTTTCTTCGACCACTTTTTAAAATTTTATTTTATTGCAAAGGTGATATACAGTTATATAAGTAGTACATTTCTTTTCAGTGTACTCTTCAACTCTTCAAGCATTTTTTTTTTTTTGTGGGCCGTGGGGCTTGAATGCCTGGGTGCTGTCCCTGAGTTGCTAGCGCCCTACACCTGGGCCTGTATATAGTACCTGAGCTCTCCAGCTCAAGACTGAGAAGCACTTGGCTCTCAGATTTTGTTGGTAGGTTTTGTGTGTGTGTGTGTTATTTGGTTGGTTGGCCAGGGGGTCTTGAACTTTGGGCCTGGGCACTGTCCCTTGGCTCTTCAGCTCAAGGCTAGGGTTCTATCACTTGAGCCACAGCACCACTTCCAGTTTTCTGGTGGTTTATTGGAGATAAGAGTCTCACAGTCTTTTGTGGCTGGGCTGGCTTTGAACCTCGACCCTCAGATCTCAGCCTCCTGAGTAGCTAGGATTACAGGTGTGAGCCACTGGCACCCAGTATGTATGCGTGTATTTTTCTTTTACTTTGTATTAAATGTACTATTTTTATTTATTTTTTTAGTTGGTCATGGGTCTTCAACTCTGGGCCTAAGCGCTGTCCCTGAGCTCTTCAGCTCAAGGCTACAACCCTACCCCTTGAGCCACAGCGCTACTTCTCATTTTCTAGTGATTAATTAGAGATAAGAGTCTCACAGCTTTGTAGTGCCCATGTTGGCTTTGAATCACAATCCTCAGATCTCAGCCTCCTGAGTAGCTAGGATTACAGGCATAAGTCACTGGGTCACTGAGCCTGGCTTAAAGGTACTATTCTTATAATTGGAGGATGTTTTAATTTGACTAATGATAAACATATCATTAGAATGGTCCATTACCTTCATTGACTTTTTCAGGATGCCAGCCTGTTGTCCAACCCAGGGAAAATGTCACATCTGGAAAGAAGGATGTCACGGTGTCTATAAATGGTTTCGCATCTACTACTTTGCTAGTCCCATTTGGACCCGGAAGAATATCAGCATTAATCCACACAGGACATTTCAGGTAGTGCTTCACCTTTTCCAGTAGCATCATGGATGGTTCCACAGCTGCCAAACTAAAAACAGTTAGCTGTCAATAAAACACTCTCACAGTGAAAAGGTCTTTTAGACCACTGGTGTTCTCAAATTCACAGTATCAACATAATGCAAAAACACTTGACAAATAAAATCAAGTATCACAGCAGAGGGGAAAGCTAACGTATACTATATTTCATAATATTGATTTCCACTTATTAGTCCTGAAAGGAATGAAACGGTTCTACAGCTATATGAGTAATGCCACCAATCATGGACCCAGCAGAGGTTTGGAAGTTCCTCACTAAGCTAGTATAAAGCAGTTCGTAGCTCATGCTGGGATGGAAGGCTAAGAATCATGAGAATGGCTTTGGGAGGGGAGAACATTAGCAGCCCTCCTCAGGGTCCTTTTCTTCTCCAAGACGTGACATGTCTATCCCGGCTTTTGCCCTTCTTTCTTCTCCTTTTGTGTACCTTCCAAGGACAAATCAACAATCTCATTAAATAGTACACTAAAACCAGTGAAGCCAGGCTGTAGTCCTTAGCTTCTCATCTCCTTCATTCTGCTCCTGAAATGGAGGACTGATAAACTCTAAAGCTGGACCTTGCAGACTCAATGAAATGTGTCATTTCTCATGCCATTATCAATGTCATGTTATAACTACAGTTCTAAAAGTCATATGGAACACAGAAAATCCAGAATCCTGAGCAAAAAGAGCAAGACTGGAGGCATCACAATATTTATTCTTCTTCCCTTTACACTCTCCATTACCAGCCATGTGACCTCCAGCAGCCTACCTGACCCCTCAGCCTCCATTTCCCATCTGGAAAAGGAGGATAACAACAATGACCTATGTCTTAGATTATTAGGAAGATTAAACGAAAAACCTATGCAATTTCTTGCAAGATGGTCTGACAAATAATACATGGTTCTTACAGATGCTTTAGTCATTCCCCTTCAAATACATTAGGATTAATTTTTCTAAAAGTCTGGCTCTTTTGTGGTAGCTGCTAGCCTTTAAGAATAACAAGTTAATCTGTGGGGAGCCAAAGGAAACATCTGAGGGAATTCAAGAGGAAATGTTAAACAAGAAAAAATGAGCTCTGAAAAAGGCAAGGAGAGGTGGGGAGTGCAGCCTAATGGTAGAATGCTTGCCTAGCAGACACAAAGCCCTGGGTTCAATTCCCCAGTACCACATATATACAGAAAGAGCTGGAGTCAGCCGGGCGCGGTGGCTCTCATCTGTAATCCTAGCTACTCAGGATGCTGAGATCTGACAGCGCCCAGGCTGAGTTTTCAAGCCCCATGAGCCACAAAAAAGAAAGGAAGGAAGAAAGGAAGGAAGAAAAAGTAAGTAAAGAAAGAAAAGAAAAGAAAAAGAAAAAGCTGGAATGGTGCTGTGGTTCAAGTGGTAAAGTACTAGCCTTGACAAAGCCCAAGGACATACCTAGTCCTGAGTTCAAGTCCCAGGACTGGCAAAAAAAAGGGGGGGGGCAAGGAGATCTAAAATTTGAAATTGCCAAGTATTACATGTGAAATAAATGCTCTACTTCATGGTGGAATAAATGCCAGATTGTTTCTAAAAATCCTAGGATCTGGTTCTAGTTCAGTCAGCAAAGCTTAGCTATTGCCATTAGTAGTTAAAAAAATCTCTCTGGGACTAAGTTTCTTAGTCAGTAAAACAGTTGAGTCACATACCATTTGAAAATCTTCATAACTATATGCCATAATATTTTTTTGCTTGTCCTGGGGCTTGAACTTACGGTCTGGGCACTGTCCTTGGGCTTTCTCAAGGCTAACGCTCTACCACTTAAGCCACAGCACCACTTCTAGTTTTAATGTGTATGTGGTACCAAGGAATCCTAGGCAAACTACCACTAGGGCACACTCCCAGCTCTTAAGCCAGTTCTTTAACTCACAAGTCCCCATCAATATGAACAGCTGCTTACTCAAGATTCCATATATTGCTCAGTCACCAACAACAATGAGGCTTATTGACAGCTCCTATAACAAATGGTTGGACCACCTTACTAATTCTACAAGGACTCCAAATCCTTATTTATTTATTTTTGTGGGTCATGGGGCTTGAACTCCACCTGGGCGCTGCCCTGAGCTCTTCAGCTCAAGGCTACCATCCTACCTTTGAGTCAATCCCCACTTCCTGTTTTCTAGAGAATAATTGGAGATAAGAGTCTCAGGTCCTTTTGTGCCCAGGCTGGTTCTGAACCTTGATCCTCAGATCTTAGCCTCCTGAGTAGCTAGGATTACAGGTGTGAGCCACTGTGCCTGGCTTCTTATTACTTTCTTTTTTTTTTTTTTGCCAGTCCTGGGCTTGAGCTCAGGGCCTGAGCACTGTCCTTGGACTTTCTCAAGGCTAGAGCTCTACCACTTGAGCCTCAGCACCACTTCCGGCTTTTTTTGCTATGTATGTGGGGTACCAAGGAATCGAACCCGGGTCTTCGTGCATGCTAGGCAAGCACTCTACCACTAGGCCAAACTCCCGGCCCCTTCTTATTACTTTCTTGAGGTAATTCAAATTTAAAATATGATTCAAAGATAATGGAGGTTTATTATCAAATCTGAATTTTAACAGTAGTAGTCTTCATGAGGTTTGTGATAAGCTTTCTTAGTATATTCTTATGATACAAGTTATAAATAATTTTCACTTATGAGAGTGAAAACATCTGCTATCGCCAGAGAGAAGGAAATGACATTTAATCTTACTCTTCACTATCAATACTTCCAAACCAATATTTAGAAAAAAAACACTTTAGTTGTTGAAGCATTCCATACAATTCTATTTACAAATAGAATAAGTCACATCGATATTCATTAACTGCTTCAATAATATTCTCTCAACTCTCACAGACTGTTTTTCAACAAAAGAAAATTATTTTAAAAATTAGAATTCTGTTATCGCACAGATCACTTATGACAAATTCCTTTATAAAAATTAACTTTAGTGGCTGGGAGTTTGGCCTAGTGGTAGAGTGCTTGCCTAGCATGCATGAAGACCCAGGTTCGATTCCTGGGTACCACATATATAGAAAAAAGCCAGAAATGGTGCTGAGGCTCAAGTGGTAGAGCTCTAGCCTTGAGAAAGTCCAAGGACAGTGCTCAGGCTCTGAGCTCAAGCCCAGGACTGGCAAAAAAAAAATTAACTTTAGAACTTTAGTCTCAAGAGGTCCCTGAGAAACAATCAGCATATTTCTCAGCAGATATCAGGCAGGTCCATTCCTGGAACATATTAAAGCCTATGCTTTGACTTTAGTTTGCATTAAGTACAAAAATACACAGGCATGGGTATGTGTGGCTATTAATTTTCCTCAGAGTTTTCTGAAACAACCAAAAACATGTTTGTATAAATACCTCTTGAAATCCAGCTTGATGCCTTTATTGCTTTTCATAACCTCTGCCAGCCACTCTTGCAAAGTGTTATCGCTACTTGTTTCAGGAGGGTGGGCCATGATTGGTGGTCCATGCTCTGACTCATTGCCTGGAAGAAGGACATCAGCCTCTATCATGTGAGCAGAGCCTGTCCAAATTAAAGACCTTCAGTTAGTGCTAAAAAAAAAAAAAAAAAAAAAAAGACAGAGGGCCGGGAGTTTGGCCTAGGGGTAGAGCACTTGCTTAGCATGCACGAAGACCTGGGTTGAATTCCTTGGTACCACATACATAGAAAAAGCTAGAAATGGTGCTGTGGCTCAAGAGGTAGAGTTCTAGCCTTGAGAAAGCCCTAGGACAGTGTCAGACCCTAAGTTCAAGCTCCAGGACTGGAAAAAAAAAAAAAGACAGAAACACAGGAAATGCTGTATCCTATACTATTCCAAGGAATGGGAAAGGAAGGAAAGAAAGACATTGCTAAGGAACGACTACTTGCCAGGTACTGTATCCGGCCTTTATATGTTGTCTTTACTTTCCTCCAGATGAGTTAACAGGTGCCCAGAAGCTAAACACTGCCTATATTACAGAGTTGGTAAGCTGTTGTCAGAGTTATGTACATGTTTCCAATACTAAGCAAAATGAGTACATGAGGGTAGACTTACTTGGATTGGTGGAAGTTTTCTGGAAATATTGAATAGTTGGTTTGTTTTTTGTTTTTTTTTTGTTGGTCATGGGGCTTAAACTCTGGGCCTGGGCGCTGTCCCTGAGCTCTTCAGCTCAAGGCCACCACCTAACTCTGGGCCTGGGTGTTGTCCCTGAGTTCTTAAGCTCAGGGCTACTGCCCTACCCCTTGAGCCACAGCACCAAATCCAGTTTTCTAGTGATTAACTGGAGATAAGAGTCTCACAGATTTTAGTTCCTGGGCTGTCTTTGAACCACGATCCTCAGATCTCAGCCTCTTTTATAGCTAAGGAGGCATGAGATCTATGGTGTGAGCCACTGTGCCCAGCAATAGTTATTTTTTTCTTCTCAACCCTCAAATTGGAAGCTGTGGTTATATATTACTCATGGCTGAAATGTATATTAAAAGCTCATTTCTTAAGAATGACACAAGAGGGCTGGGAGTTTGGCCTAGTGGTTAAAGTGCTTGCCTAGCATGCATGAAGACCTGGGTTCGATTCCTCGGTACCACATACATAGAAAAAAGCCAGAAGTGGTGCTGAGGCTCAAGTGGTAGAGCTCTAGCCTTGAGAAAGTCCAAGAACAGTGCTCAGGCCCTGAGCTCAAGCCCAGGACTGGCAAAAAAAAAAAAAGAATGACACAAGATTTTCTAGCTCCAGCTGAGTTCCCCACTAAATGCAGCTCCATGAAGACTATGGTCTATACTACCTGCAAAGGAACCAGCCAGCTGACACACATCATATGAGACTTGGTACAAATGCTATTTTAAGTCATAAGTTGGAGGTACATAAACAGAAAGAAACATCTGGAAAAAAAAATCTGAATCATGTGTCATTGGCTTTGGGACCAGATGAAGGCTACAAAAGGCAAGGAAAGAGCTGGTCATGAAAGTAGGAAGAGCCATGTGGTAACTTGTATTTGAAGTTTGAGAATACACAACTTATTTTATGTGGTAGTAAAACCCTAGTGACACTGTCATCTGCAGAAACTGGAAGAAGATAGGGAATCTTCTCCCTAATGAATTTGCAAACTTAGAGAAGGAGGTATGCAGTGGAAAGTTGAAAGTGCTAAGGCTTCTTAACCATGGTACAGAATATGAAAGGAGTAAGCTAAATAAATCTTCAGCCTTTTAGAAGCACTGGAAGAACTTCTATTTCCTTCACACAGGAAAAATGGAGTAACAGTGGAATTTTAGAGAAATTGGCCAGAAGCATGTATAGGACTTTCTGGTTACTGAGGTGGTTTGGAGATTCTAAAAACAGCACCCCATTTTCCATAAGGCCTCTGAGAAATAAAATGATTACTTGTGTTACCTGTAAATTCCCAAGGTAAGTAAAAGTAACGAACTTACTTCTCAAGGCCTCATCCATTTGTGCCTTGTGATTAGCTGCATGATACCAGACAATCTCAGCACCATCTTCTGTTGTAATCTGGTTATTTCTCAGAAAATACTCCAATATGTTTTCACTCCATGATCCTAAAATAACAAGATCTACATGAGAAAGACTGGTACTTTTTTATTCTTGCCAGTCCTGGGGCTTGAACTTAAGATCTGAGCACTGTCCTTGGGCTTTCCTCAAGGCTAGTACTCTACCACTTGAGCCACAGCACCACTTTTGGCTTTTTTCTGGTAGTGACGAATTAAACCCAGGGCTTCATGCATACTAGGCAAGCACTCACTCTACCACTAGGCCAGCTCCCAGAATGACTCATACTTTTTATAGAGTAAAACTATTATTTTTTTTTCTGGTTGGTCATGGGGCTTGAACTCTGGGCCTGGGCTCTGTCCCTGAGCTCTTTAGCCCAAGGCTAGTGCTCTACCACAGAGCCACTTACAGTTTTCTGGTGGTTAATTGGAGATAAGAATCTCACAGACTTTCTCCTAGGCTGGCTTTGGACTGTGATTCTCAGATCTCAGCCTTCTGAGTAGATTCTGGGATGCAGTAAAATTCTTTAGAGCAAAATTTATTATGGAAATATAGAAATGATACGAGACATATATTCTTAGTAAAAATGTTATTATATAAGGCAAATTAATGTTTTGTGTGCATTACAATTTACTACCCACATTCCTCATTACATGTTAGATCTATAAATGTGTCCGATCTTCTGACATATACATCTATCTCCACTTATACTCAACCAAATTTTTTTTCTCTATTTCTATATACTTGAATTCTGTTTTAGATTCTCTATAAAACCGTACAGTATTTCCTTCTTTCCTGTGTAGCTATTTCACTTAGAATAACAATTCCCTCATGGCTCATGCTTAGCAAGAAGTCATTTTTAGGGGCTGGGAGTTTGGCTTTAGTGGTAGAGTGCTTGCCTAGCATGCATGAAGACATGGGTTTGATTCCTCAGTACCACATACATAGAAAACGCCAGAAGTAGTGCTGTGGCTCAAGTGGTAGAGCTCTAGCCTTAAGAAAGCCCAAGGACAGTGCTCAGGCCCTGCATTCAAGTCCCAGGACTGGCAAAAAATTAGTCATTTTTAGGGATGAATAATATTTTTCTTTGAGTGTGTGTGTGTGTGTGCACATGCTTGTGTTTGTGTGGACAACACAGCTGTTATCATATACCTAGCTTGTTTACTTCATACATTAGCTATTATGAATAATGTTTTAGAGATATCTTTACAGGTAGTGATTTTTAGTTCCTTTGAATATATGCCTACAGGAAGGATTGTTGGGCTAAAATAGTATGTCACTAATAAGAAGGACTAGAAGATGGTAAGGGAAAATATCAACTTAGATTAGGATATTGCAAGTATACTAAATATGTTACATAATGTAATAATTAGTATATACAGGATGGTATGAACATCTGAAACATAAAAAGGATGTAGGAAGAAAATTTAAATGGCAAGAAATAGATCTTCAAGGGTTGAAACTTCAGAAATTTCACATCATATCCCAGCCCTATAAATAGAAGTAAATGAATATAAAGCCAAAGTTATGTCTAAAAATTGTTAGTTTTGTACAGTTTGTTTCCTCTATCTAAAGTCCCAATGAACATTCTGGTGCATATTCATTTCAGATTATGACTCTTGGAAATATTCATGAGTGGTTAAGTGAACTCTTGAGATAGTATTTATAGATTTATATAGCATGTACAAATGTAAATAATTATTTCTTTTTGTCTGTCATGGGGTTTGAACTCTGGCCCTGGGTGCTGTCCCTGAGCTCTTCAGCTCAAGGCTACCACCATACCCCTTGAACCACAGTGCCACTTACGGTTTTCTGTTGGTTAATTGGAGATAAGAATCTCATGGACTTTAATGCCTGGGCTAGCTTTGAGATCCTCAGATCTCAGCCTCCTGAGAATCTAGGATTACAGGCATGAGCCACTGTGCCTTGCTTTAAATAATTCTTATGTCTGTCAACTAAAGCACACCAGATTTTCTCTTCATTACTTCCCTAATTCTGCTTACTCATTCAAACATTCATTAAGTGCTTTCCAAGTGTCTGCAAGTACTTAAGCAAAAGATTATGCCTGCCATTAACTGTTGGACAAGTATTAGGAATTGCCAGTGAAACACTGTACAAGGCAATATTTGATCTGAGAGGGGCAAATAAAGATGACTTCTAACCAATATACATGGGATTTAGGAACCACTTGGAATAAAGAGTGGGCTGTCCCCAAGCAGTCACCTGAGACACATGGGCCTATTTTGGCATATGAAATAGTCAGAGCCACAAGATTGTTGGGAGGCGATTGGCGGGAAGGAAATGGGACAAAAACATGGGAGGGACTATCAATGTGTGAGAAGTAATGTACCTACTACCTGATGAATTTAACTGTAACCCCCTCTATACATTATTGCAACAATAAAAAAATAGAAGATCATCATCTTTTAGATATTCAGTTTGGGCATTTTAGAAGGTTTATTATTGGCTAAATGTCCAACAAGAAGAAAATAAGATCACAGTATATTGTGGTACACTAAATGGCATCAGCTGTGGTAGCACACACCTGTAAACCCAAAACTCAGAAGTTGGCACAGGAGGATTGTAAGTTGAGGCCAGGCTGGACTACAAGCAAGACCCCCATCACAAAAGGAAGAGAGAGCTGGGCACCGGTAGCTTATACTTAGATCTACTCTGGAGCCTGGGATTTGAGGATTGCAGTTTGCAGCCTGCCCAAGCCGGAAAGTTTTTGGTATTCTTATTTCCAATTAACCACCAAAAAACCAGAGGGGAAGGGCTATGGTTCAAGTGGTGGAGTGCAAACCTTGAGCACAAAACTCAAGGCTGGTATCAAGGCCCTCAGTCCAAGTCCCAAGACTGGCAGAGAGAGCAGAGAGGAGAGAGAGAGAGAAGAGAGGAAGAGGGGGGGGAGGAGAGAGAGAGAGAGAGAGAGAGAGAGAGAGAGAGAGAGAGAGAGAGAGAGAGAGAGAGAGAGAGAGAGAGAGAGAGAGAGAGAGAGAGAGAGAGAGGGGGCTGGGGAGGCAGAGAAGGTAGTGGATACCAAATGACTTAGGGCTCTATATTTCTGAACTTCCCCTATTCATACCTCCCTGAGAGATTTGTTTTTATGCTACCATGACAAAGTTGGGTAGCTAAAACACAATGGTAATTATCAATGTTTTCTTAAGAAACTAGAAAAATCATGTTTCCTACCTACATCTTCCATGCAGCTGAAATGACAGGTGGAAGCCACCATTCCCACATCACCACATTTTTTTTTTTTTTTTTTTTTTTTTTTTGTGGATCATGATGCTTGAACTCGGCCTGGGTGCTGTCCCTGAGCTCTTCAGCTCAAGACTACTGCTGTATCCCTTGAGCCACAGCCCCACTTCCTGTTTTCTAGTGATTAATTGGAGATAAGAGTCTCAGGTTCTTTAATGCCTGGGCTGGCTTTGAACTGAGATCCTCAGATCTCAGTCTCCTGAGTAGCTAGGATTACAGGCATGAGCCACCATGTCCGGCTTCTGTATTCTTTTAATGGGTGAATTGCTAAATTTTACTTAGCCATAACTATGTACAAGAGGCTCCTTGTATGTTAGAAGAGGCACATGTCCAGATAAACATAAGTTGGAAATACCATAGATCAAGAAAACAATACCTAGTGTCATGGCCTATTCTAGCCTACCCTAAGCACGAGCTGATACTTTAATTGACCTAGACTTGGAATTAAACCTTGATAAGAAGGATGTTTTCAACATAAATCATATTGTGTCTTTCATGTTCATGTTGAAAACATGTTTTTATTTTATTCATTTATTTTTTGCCGGTCCTGGGCTTGGGCTCAGGGCCTGAGCACTGTCCTTGGACTTTCTCAAGGCTAGAGCTCTACACTTGAGCCTCAGCACCACTTCGGCTTGTTTCTATGTATGTGGTACCAAGGAATCGAACCCGGGTCTTCGAGCATGCTAGGCAAGCACTCTACCACTAGGCCCAACTCCTGGCCACGTTTTTATTTTTGTATGATCAAACAATTCAGTTTGGTCCTAACTTTCTTCAAAATCAAGAAAGAACTTTAGAAAATGTCCCAAAGTTACTGAGTATTGGCATTTTTCCCACTTTAGAAATCTGGAAATGTCACCGAAGCCGACAGATGAGACCACTGAGGCTTCAGTTATGGATGGTGGCTTTCTGGGGAATTCTCGGGCCTGCGGTTTATCTCACCTTAGTCTGCAGACTAAGCCACCACGCAGGCCTGACTACCAATGGTGGAGCCCCGGAGGGGAGAAGGCCGGGTCAGGCGGCTCCAGGTGTCACCACCTTTTACTTCAAGGGAAACCTCCGAGAGGTCGTCCCCGCCCTCCAAATGCTCTTCCCTACACCTCCTCCCCTGGGCCGGCCTCCTCGACCAGGCGGCCTGGACGCGCGCCCGCCCGCCCGCCGCGGATAGGGTCCCACCCCCGGCCGCCGGAGCTCGGCGGAGACCGAGGGACACCCTCCCGCCCGGCAAGCCCGGACAGCGCCCACCCGCGCACGGAAACCCGCGCGGCGCACTCAGAGCTCTCGCAGAGAGAAGTCAGGGAGAGACGCGTACCTGAGCCCCCAGCGGACGTTGTCATGGTGACGGACGCCCGTGGTCTGCGCAGGCGCTTCACCAGATGGCTGAAAACGCGGGCCCTAACCCACCCGGTGTTCACGTGATGAGAAGTGCGCACGCGCACCGCTCTGCGCCAGCGCACAACAGTGCGACCCCCCCCACCCCCCCCGGGATTTCAGCATTGCTACCTTAGTGAGATTGCGGAAGAAGTGAATGGTGAGAGCTATGGGTTTCCAAAGTTGGTGTATTCTTTATTTTAGTCACACCTTAACGCCATGGAATCATCATTGCTCCCAAGAATAGAAAAACACTGAACTTTGTTCTCTCTTCCTTTCCTTTGAGGGCCTCAGTGGTGCCAGAAGTCAACGCAGCTACTTGGATTTCCTGCAGCCTGAGATTTCAGGCAACACACCACATTTAGAGCAAACAGTTATTTCATACAGAAAGACACTTTCAGAGGTGACAATGGGTTAGTCCCTAGAGAAGTTTATTGAAGTTTAGGGGACTTGGGGGGTTAAGTTCCTCCCCGTGGCCACCAGACAGGAAATGATTGACGTAATGTTTGTCAGTGAATTCCGTATCTCAAGAATCGCCTGTGATCCCAGTTGGTGGCCCATGCCTGTAATCCTACCCACTCAGGAGGCCGAGATCTAAGGATTGTTGTTCTGAGCCAGCCCAGGTAGGAAAGTCCCTGTGACTTCTTGTCAATTAACCATCAAAAAAAAAAAAAAAAACAGAAGTAAAGCTCAAATAGTAGAGCGCTGGCCTTGATCAAAATAGCACAGGGACATTCGCACGGGCCCTGAATCCAAGACCTGTGATGGACCAAAAAAAAAAAAAAAATCACCGTGTCCACCTAAGAAAAAAATGGGGTGTGGTGGGGGTTTAAAAGTAGAATGTGATTATGACATAGTCTTGGGCAAAGAGGCCCACCTTAACCCAATTAGCACTTATTTCTCATTTGACACCAGGTGCAGGACATAATGATGAGTGGCATTCAGGGGCAGATCAATCTTAAAGATCACTGCAGTACTGAAAGTAGTTAGGACCCAGGGCCCTGGGTCAGCATATTAGCCTAGTAGGCTGAAACCAGACACAAAAGAGATATTTCAAATATCTTGCCTTTGGCTCCTCCCTATCCCCTTCTAGTTTTGGTAACTTTTTCCTGACCCTCATGGGAAGATTTTCAGAAAAGGACTAGTTAGGAATCAGTAACCCATAAGGATGTCGTGTAACCCAACCAAGAAAGTGTCACCTTCCAAAAATACATAATAGGGGCAACAAGAGAGCAGCAATGGTGTAAGAACACCTAGCCTGAAAACTGAGGCAGCGAGACACACACACACACACACACACACACACACACACACACACACACACACACACACACACACACACACACGATTCTCCTGGGGAAGAGGATGGTAGAAAGAGAACAGAGATGTTCAGCTACTTTTCTGAATTAAGTTCTTTACACTTACTTTCCCTTGTTCTGGACTTCAGATCTTGAACTCCTGAAACAAGAACCTGAGAAGCCACAGCAGCAGTGGCAGTGAAGGTGCAACACTGGCTACCATATAGACAACCATAATGGACCATACCCTAAAAGTGGCAATGGTGACCATTGGAAAGAACTGTCACTGACAGGCAACCCCAGAGATCTTTGCTGCTACTGGGCCAGAAGGGCTGCTTGGGTTCTGCTCACCACAGGCAACAATACAATAATAGTGTAATTAGCTTCACTGCCTTCTGTAGTTTTTTTTTTTTTGCATGAATTTCCAAATCTAAATTTACTTAAAATTCAGAAAGCATAAACTGAACACCTATGTGTATATGTTCTATTCGTTTTGGAATCTAGGAAAGTGTATGTTTTTGTAAAAAAAAAAAGTTAGTAGATGCTGTATTTGAAAAAGAATTTGAAGCCTACAATGGAATTTTCTATGGAAACCACTTGATTTCAAGCCTAGTGCCAGTGCCTATAATCCTTGCTACTAAATGAGGCTGAAATCAGTGGTTTGAGGCCAGCAGGGGCAGGAAAGTCTGTGAGACTTATCTCCAATAAACTACTCAAAACAAGTGGGAAGTGGTGCTGTGGCTCCACTGGTAGAACACTAGCCCTGAACAAAAGCAATTCAGGGACAGCACCCACACAGAGTTCAAGCCCCAGGACTGGCAAAAAAACAAACAAACAAACAACAAAAAAAAAACTTTTGTGTCCCTGGCACCTGAAGGCATCACCAAGTATTTGAATATCTTAATGCAAATTCAGTGCATAAGATTCTTTGGGTGACTCCTATAACTTTAACCTTGGCTTTTACTTTCCTCCTCTTACATTTCCCCCCTTCATCCTAAAAGTGACGTCAGGAAGGATTTCTTGTTAGTTTTACAGGAGGTAGGGATCATGCTCACTTTTAACATCAGACTAAACATTCTTTTACTATGATTCTAATAATCTCCAGTTGTTTTCAGTAGGAACATAGACTTATTCAAATAGGCAATTTTCAGCAACAGGAAGTTTTACACAATTACATCTTTGTTTCTGCAGAGCAAATTTAACTGCTGAATTCATTTTCTGTACTTAGCACCCACTACTACATGGCATGGAGTCCATAAATGCTGAATTGTCTCATTTTGTCAAACCCAGGAATTTTAAACCTAAAAGAATTGCTCAGAATGATTATATGTATTACTATAAGTTGCTACATGTAACAAATGACCAGGAATCTTAAGTTGAAAACAGACATTTATTATCTTACAAAAGGTAACTGTTCATCTTCTTGGGGTAGAGATCACAGTGGCTTAGTTCTGGGGCCTCTTGTAAAGGGAAGTTGATGGATCCATTCCCACTTGTGCTGTTGCTGGGAGGCTTCAGGTCCTCATAAAAAAGATCTATGTAGCTGCCAACACTTGGCAGTTAGCTGGTTTCCTCCAGCAATATCACCAATACAAAAAGAGAAGACAGAGGGGAAAGAGAAAAATGGACTACAGATGGACAGCAAAGACATATTATAAACTCTCCTATCATATTCTACTGGTTACAACGACCAACACCAGTACGAGTGAGGGAACCACATAACAGTCCTGATAATAGGCAGTGGGGATCATTGTAGAGTCAACTGGGAGACTGAGATTTTACTTTATTAAAGATCTTTATTGGTGGGCATTGGTGGCTCACATTTTTAATCCTGGCTAGATACTCAGAAGGACGAGATCTGAGAGTATCATTTCAAAGCTGGCCTGGTCAGAGGTTTATGACACTCTTATCCCCAATAAATTACCAAAAAAGCCAGAAGTAGAGCTGTGGCTTAAGAGGTAGAGTGCTAGCCATCAGCAAAAGAAGCTAAGGGACAACATTCAGGTCCTGATTTCAAGCTCCAGCAGCACCAGGAAAAAAAAAATCTTATTGCCAGGCACTGATAGCTCATGCCTGTAATCCTAGCTACAGGCTGAGGTTCCCATTTCAGTGCCAGCCTGAGCAGAAGACTCCATTGGACTCTTTATCTCCAATTAACCAACCAAAAGACAGAAATGGAGCTACTATTCAAGTGGCAGCATGGTAGGCGTGAGAAAAAAAGGCTCAGGAAGGCTAGAAGTTTGGGGTAGTGTTTGCCTAGTATGCATGAACACCTGAGTTTGATTCCTTCATACCATATATATACATAAAGCTGCAAGTGGTGCTGTGGCTCAAGTGATAGAGTTCTAGCCTTGAGAAAGCACAAGAACAGTGCTCAGGCCTTGAGTTCAAGCCCCAAGACTGGTGTGCACGCACACACATGTGCAAGCACACATGTTCACACACACAGACAGTAGATCTATTTCTTCCATCTATAAAAAGCACAAAAATATAGCTGAATTTTATCACCACAAATGCAGAACATGTTTACCTAAATGTTTTAATATCAAAATGGGATAATAAGAACAAAATTTTAGGGGCCGTTAGTTTGGTAGGATGCTTGCCTAGCATGCACGAAGACCTGGGTTCAATTACTTGGTACCACATACATAGGGAAAAAAAGCCAGAAGTGTTGCTGTGGCTCAAGTGGTAGAACTCTAGCCTTAATAAAGTCCGAGGACAGCCCAGGACTGGCAAAAATAAATAAATAAACAAACAAACAAACAAACCACTATAAATGTGGAGGAGAAATGAAGCAAGAGAAGGTAGAGAACAAATATGATATGTTATAATAAAATACAACTTTACTGTGTGTACTGGTCATAGAGCTTAAACTCAGGGCCTGGCTCTATCTCTCAGTTTTTTTGTGAGCATTCCACCTACCATGTGAGCCACAGCTCCATTTCTGGCTTTGTGGATAAGAATCTCATGGACTTTCTTGGGCCAGCTCTGAATGGCCATCCTCTGATCTGAGCCTCCTAAGTAACTAGGATTACAGAAGTTAGCCACTAGTCCCGCAGCTTGAAACACAATACAATTAATGAAATATTAAAAATCCAATAAAACCTGATATAAAAATACTCATTTAGAAATACTGGGCCAGGAGTGTGCCCTTCCAGTAGAGTGCTTGCCTAGCATATACGAAGCCCTGGGTTTGATTCCTCAGTACCGCATACACAGAAAAAGCCAGAAGTGTTTCTGTGGCTCAAGTAGAACACTAGCCTTAAGCAAAAGTGCTCAAGAACAGTGTACAAGCCCTGAGTTCAAGCCCCACGACTGGCAAAAAAAAAACTTCTACTAAAAACATGTTGTAATTCCAGGAATAATTTTTTCTTCCTTTCTATAATTGCTTTTTTCAATCACTATGTAAAAGTGGTTAGAAGGAATGAAACCTTTTAGATTGTAAATATAAACTACCTAACTCAAAGCAACTGACTTGGTATAATATGTTCAGTATGCTATGTTTTATGAGGAAATAAGATAAACATAGTCATGAAAAAGTGTGAAGTTCCTCAAAAATTACAAATAAAATTACTGTATGGTCTAATAATCATTGAGAATATATCTAAAGGAAATAAAATTATGTCCAAGACTGCCTCCATTTTCATTGAAACACTTCACAGTAACAACCTAATGTCAACAGGTTTGAATGGAAATTGAAGAGGGTGTGTGTGGATGTGTAGTAACTCAGGCTAAAAGGAAAATATATCTTGTCTCATAACATAGGAATGAACCTGGTGGCCATTAAATGATATAAGAAGGCAAAGAAAGACAAACGCTGCTCAAATGTACAATCTAGAAAGTTAAACTCATAGAAGCAGAGAGTAAATGGTGGTTTCCAGGGGTTAAATGGTGAGAGTTGGTAGGGGGTTGGGGGGACATAGACTGGGACAGATGTTTCCTAAAGGAAACAAAATTTCAGTTAGGAAGAAAATGTTCAAAATATTTTATATAACATAGTGACTACCATAATAACAATGTATTGTATACTTGAAAAATGAAAGGAGAAAGTAAGATGTATTTGTTGTAACTTTACCGAATCTTGGGATTATATATAGGAAATAAAAATGACTACCTAGGGGCTGGGAGTTTGGCCTAGTGGTAGAGTGCTTGCCTAGCATGCACGAAGACCCAGGTTCGATTCCTTGGTATCATATACATAGAAAAAAGTTGGAAGTGGTGGCTGAGGCTCAAGTGGTAGAAAGTCCAAGGCCTGCTCAGGTCCTGAGCTCAAGCCCTGGACTGGCAAAAAAATAAAATAATTAAAAAATGACTACCTATTGAGGCTAAGGAGTGGGAAATATATAGATGCATACAGGTAAGAAGTAAAACATTACTGTTTAAAAATTTTTGAATCATGTATACACGTATATATTACATGAGCCATTTCTTAAAAATCATGAAGAAAAAATAAAACCTAGAATGAGTTGGAAGTTTGTTTTAATTCTACATATATTCTTTTAGAATTTGAGCCACATCAGGGCTGGGAGTTTGGCCTAGTGGTAGAGTGCTTGCCTAGCATGTACAAAGACCCAGGTTCGATTCCTCGGTACCACAAATGTAGCAAAAAGCCAGAAGTGGTGCTGTGGCTCAAGTGGTAGAGCCCTAGCCTTGAGAAAATCCAGGGACAGTGCTCAGGCCCTGAGCCCAAGCCCAGAACTGGCAAAAAAAAAAAAAAAACCCAAAACCCCAAAACAAAACAAAACAAAAAAAAGAATTTGAGTCACATTATCAACAGTATGCTTGTTTTTCTTTTAAATTTCTTTATACTGGCACTGGTGACGTATATCTGTAATCCTAGCTACACTGGAGGCTCAGATTTGATGACCTTATTTTGAAGCTAGCTGGGGAAGTAAAGTACAAGAGATTATTATATCCAAGAAACATCTCAAAACAAAAAAATCCAGAAGTGGAACTGTGGCTCAGTAGTAGAATGCTAGTCTTGAAAGTAGTTCAGGGTTAGCATCCAGTCCCTGAGTTCAAGCCCTAGTTCTGGTCTTTATTTACAAAACAATATCTAAATCTAGGATCTCTATGAAACTACCCAAAACAGCCCAAAGTGGAGCTGTAGCTCAGTTGTGGTAGGGTGCAAGCCTTGAGCAAAATGAAACTTAGTGACAGCACCCTCACCCTGAGTTCAAGCCCCAGAACCAGCCAAAAAATTTAAAATGGAGTGGGGGAATGAGGTCCAGTTATTATTTCGGTATTACTTCCTTTTCAGATTCTCAACTTTTACCTAGACAAGTTTAATACCCACTATTAACAGTTCTCCAGGTTGCCATTAATTATTGGAATGGCTATCCTCTTCTTGGCTTGTTTTGCAACCACCTAGTTCTATCTCTAGTATAGCAAAAAATAAAAAATATACTTGTGATATATTAGATATATTACCTGGTTTTATACACTCAGCTACAAGAGAAAAAGCAATGTTTTAGTCCGTTCTTAACCAACAAAACCTAACAAATTGCTCTGCACACAGAACACAAACAGATGCACACTTAGTTTCTGGACATAGATATAAGACAAAGGGACAATATTCTACTTAAACATTCAGGGAAAGCTAGTTGTATGAAAAAGCATGAACTAAAAACTGATCATTGTAGATCAACTACAAGGAGACATTCTATTTCTTCACACTTAAAAGATAAATGTGGCACCAAACTTTGGGTGCACAGTTCCAACTATTATTGAATATAAGATGCTTTATGCAAAGGAATCCAAAGTTATCCCACTGTGGAAGGCCTTCTATTTGATTACTTTCAAGAGAGTTTAGTGTTTATAAATTGTGCACTTACACTACAAAAAAGCTTTTTTTTTTGCCAGTCCTAGGGACTGAACTCAGGACCTGAGCACTGTCCTTAGGCTTTCCTAAGGCTAGAGTTCTACCACTTGAGCCACAGCACCACTCCTGGCTTTTATATGTATGTGGTACCAAGGAACAGAAGCCAGGTCTTTGTGCATGCTAGGCTAAGCCCTCTACCACTAGGCCAAACTCCTGCCCCCAAAATAACTTTATAACATATAAACAGACATTATAAAAAGGAAACATAAACTGAGTTTGAAATGCACTTTTTATATTGTTTCAGTAAGTTTCACATACTATTTTATGTTGCCAGTTAATTAAATCTAGCAACATTTTACATTGTTCATGAAGTAGCAATTACCAGAAGATAGATATTCTGCAAAAGGTGTATTTGGCTAGTACTAAAGATGTGATTCAGCAGGGACCACATTCCCAAAGAGATTAACATTCTTGATGTCTCCTATTTTGAGAGCTTAGATCCTGAGTTATAGACTTGATTTAATCTATAATTTGAGATGCTTTTGAATTAGGGCTATTTAGTGTAATAATTTCTTTAGCTACACAACGAGTGTTTATGATACAAAACATATTTCACGTAAGAATAAAAAAGGATCAAAATAATGATTAGATTTTACATAACGTAGACAATACACATTTTTTTCTTTGCTTTTTGCTGCGTTAAGTAATACGGAAAGCTCTGTAACAGTCTCAAATACATAGTCTTTAACTTATTTTAAATATCCTGATATAAAAAATAATTATCATACAAAGAATTTAAAATATGTAAAAGTAATTAGTTCATTAAAATGTACATTTCATACATTGTTGTTGATGAAAATATGTAGAGTTGTTAAGAATTTTCTAAGGATTAGCATGGAAGTAAAAAAAAAACCTGTTTCAGGTTGCATTTATTGCTACATAATGACTACTTCAAGGGTCATCTCTGGCCTATCGTCAGTCTTACAAGTGTTAAATGCAATGGTATACTTTGAAAGGAAGGAAAAAAGATAATACACTGTGATATAAAAATATTGCCTATTTATAAATTATTAACCATTTATAAAACACATTCCAAATCATATGTTACTATAAAAACAATATACTTAAATATAGAAGCATAAAATCCAGAAGCACCCACAATAATTTTATGAATACCCATTTAATCAAGAAAAATGATATATCTGTTTTTATATCTAACTATATATATATATATATAATAATTTAGGGGAAAATGTAAAATTCTGACTCCAATCCAAACAGTTTATCTAATCATGGAGGTAGATTTCCACTCCATTTATACAAATAAGTTACTGGCTTTATTCAAAGAATGATATCTAAGATCTCTGAACTGGTCAGTATCATTGAAACAGATTTTTAACAGACTTTAGAAACTGGTATTCTAAAGTGACATACGCACAAAACAGGTATTTCCTTCATATAGTTACATCTGAAAAGCGCCTTCACTGAAATCACTCTTGGATATAAAGAGGTATAACTAAGCGTAGATACTTTGGCTTAACATTTAAATAACACAGTAAATTGGACATATTTCTTAAAGTGAGAAGAAACCTGTGTAATTTCAGTACTTGTATTATGTAAAGCTGAAATAATTGTGATTTTCTTAAATTCTTAGATTATTTCTGCCTAAAAAAAGCAAAGCCTCTATGTATCAATCATTAAATGTTTACTTTTTTGTAGTATTTGTGGCATTTCAGCAGTGGTACTAGAAACAGTTTTAACAGATTAATTCGTAATATAAAATATAGCACATCCTTTCACTAAAAAAGATTTTCTATAATGAAAAATACCAGTTCTATTTCCAATGGTAAACTAGAATTGGAGGTCCCGCCATGGATCACAGGAATCAGAGCACTGTCAAGATCATTTAGATAGTGCTGAGGCAGAAGGTGGCCTTCACATCCCGCCTGAAATTCAACCTGAGGAAAAAGAAAATCTTGATAAGATGACTCTGAATCTTAACAATCTAGTTTACCTTAAGCAGGTGAATATAAATGTAAATATTTAAAAAATCTACTTAAAGTAGTTCAAATGTGATAATATTAGAATTTAATATTGATGGTAAAATTACATTTGACTTAAAAAAAAAATCAATAGTGGCTCATGCCTGTAATCCTAGCTACTCAGGCTGAGATCTGGGGATAAGGTTCAAAGTCAGCCCGGGCACAAAAGGACCTAAGACTCTCATTTCCAATTAACCTCTAGAAAATGGGAAGTGAGGCTTGGCTCAAGGGCAGGGCAGTAGCCTTGAGTTGAAGAGCTCAGGGACAACACCCAGGTCCAGGGTTGGGTGGTAGCCTTGAGCTGAAGAGCGTGGGGACAGTGCTCAGGCGGCTGAGTTCAAGCCCCATGATCCACAAAAAGAACAAAAACAAAACCAAAAAACCAACAATGGCCAGGAGTTTGGCCTAGTGGTAGAGTGCTTGCCTAGCATACACGAAGACCTGGGTTCGATTCCTTGGTACCACATACATAGAAAAAAGTCAGAAGTGGTGCTGAGGCTCAAGTGGTAAGAGTGCTAGCCTTGAGAAAGTCCAAGGAAGGTGCTCAGGTCCTGAGCCCAAGCCCAGGACTGGTAAAAAAAATATACATATATACTAAAAAAAAAAAAAAACAACCCAAACAAACCAACAATGGTGCGTATTCAAATAACTAATAATTATAAGTAGCTTCCTTGAAAGGGAGTTTTTAACAAATATAATGAAAACAAAACTTCTTCTTTACATTAAGAAGTATAATATAGGGCTGGGAATGTGGCTTAGTGGTAGAGTGCTTGCCTACCACAGATGAAGCCCTGAATTCGCTTCCTCAGGACTACATAAACAGAAAAGACTGAAATGGTGCTGTGATTCAAGTGGCAGAATGCTAGCCTTGAGCAAAAGAAGCTCAAGGACAGAAGCTGTAGGACTGGCAAAAACAAAACAAAACAAAGAAGTACAATATATCTTGGCTGAGAAAAACAAACCAGTATATTAGCCACTCTAATGAGAATCTGCTTTGAAAATAATAGATGTTGGAAGCAGTTACAAATGAACAATACACTTTATTTAACAGATATGAATGAACTGAAAGCTTAAAACAAATAGCTTTTACTTGTAAGGTGAATATTGTTCATTGTTAAGAATAATACAGACTAAGAAAATATTATGGTATCATTTTTTTTCTTTTTTGCTAGTCCTGGGGCTTGAACTCTAGGCGCTGAGCACTGTTTTTGAGCTTTCTCAAGGCTAGCCACAGCATCATTTCCAGCTTTTTCTATGTATGTGGTACCAAGGAATCGAACCCAGGGCTTCATGTATACTAGACAAGCACTCTACCATTAGGCCCTATGGTATCCATTTTTTATCTATGAAATTGTCAAAGATCAAAAATTTTAGGGCTAAGAAATATAGCTTAGTGTCACAGCACCTTCCTAATTGTATGCGGCTGAGTTTGATTTTTATATGCATGACAGAAGAATAAATCTCTCAGAATTTGCAGTTGAAAATATAGCTTGGCATGATTGCTGTTTGGGACAATATGACATCTATTGAGTACATACTTGAATCTGTCATTCCCCTACAAAATTTTCTTATGGCTGTATCCATACTTGTTAAAAACAAAACACTGTGTAGATTAAATTTTAACAACATATACCTAATAATGCATGAAGACCTTGTTGAAAGATTATCATCTACCATTTATTTACACTACCATTAAAAATATGTCCTAATGAGTAATATATCCATGACATATTAAGGAAGCACAGAAAAAATAGAGGGGGGATAAAAAGCACTCATACCTAACTGCTTTGTACATGTATAAAATCATAAAGAATATATAGGAAAATGGGTAATGTGGATTGTTTGATCAGGGATAGAGAACTGAGGAGAGATGATGGTGAAGCAGGATTGAGAGTAAAGGATTGTTGCTTTACATATCTACTGGTACCAATTACTTTATTGTCTGGAGTTATCATCTCCAAAGTTCTACCATTTATATAGAATATATGGTGAATGCACTTTTCTGGAAAATGTTCAGAAATGATCCTTTCACATATGTACTTTCAGACTTTGTGTGTGTGTGTGTGTGTGTGTGTGTGTGTGTGTGTGTGTGTATGTGTGTCATGGGGCTTAAACTCTGGGCCTGGGTGCTGTCCTGAGCTCTTCAGCTCATGGCTACTGCCCTACCCCTGGAGCCCTAGCACCATTTTCACTTTCAGACTTTTAAATTTTTAAATTATGTGAATCTAGTCACATAAATATACTTATGTGAATGGGTCAGTACACCCTGCTATATGTAAAATAAATTGCACTGGCCACATTCATTCACTTACATATTGGTCAATAGCTGGTTCAACTATAATGACACAGTTGAATTGTAAGAGACACAATATCCTACAATGCCTAAAATATTTAATGTCTGGCCTTTTATTTTAAAAATTGGCTGAATTAGGGGAATAATGATTCAGTGTTAAAGCACTTGCTTAGTATACTCAGGGCCCTGGCTCAATTCCTACTAATACAAGAAAAAATGTAATTGCATTTTATTGTCCAGTTAATGTATAGAGGGGTTACAGTTGCAATTGTCAGGTAATGAGTACATTACTTCTCAAACATTGATAATCCTTCTCATGTTTTTGTCCCCCTTTCCCTTTCCCCACTGCCTCCCAATCATCTTGTTTTCACCCTTCTTTTACTTATTTCAAATAAACAAATAAGTGCAATATACAAGGTAATAAAGTCAGAAACAGTAACCACAAAAAAAATTGGCTGAATTATGTTTTGGAGATTAACAGGTAATATATGTGAAGTGTTTAGCACACTACTTGTATTCTTAACTTCTAGTTAAGGGCTGGGAATGAAGCTCAGTGTTATTCCCAGCACCTTCAACAAACAAACAAAAAAAGACCCCCTAATCTCAAAATGGTACAGAAAATCTTTTATTTTAATATACATTATATTCATCTCAAAATCATACCACAAAATCTGCCTTACCATATCCGTGTCAATGGAGACTCTGAGCGCAATCTTATTCATTTTATTAGCCTTAAGAGTTTTCAGGTGAGGGCACAAGGCAGCACTACAAGCCACAGCTATTTCTTTTGCAAACTGATAACATGTCGATACAACAGATAAATCCTGGTCTTTGGGGAAGTAGATCACCTAAAATAAATTTAATTAGGAAATAGTAATGATTAAAAACTTAAAAGTTAAATGCACTAACTGCTACTTTCAGTTCAATTTTAATTCCAATGTTTCATGAAAATCACTAGCTGAGAACATTCTATACAAATCTATATAAACCAAAGATTGTAGATGATGAGAAAGGCTCAGTTACTTTTATCTAAAGTTGGCTTGTATCAATAAAATTTTTAGAAACTCCATCCTATAAAGACATCTATTTGAAATTAAGACTGAAGATAATATTCTATTATTTTTATATTCTCTATAGCTTTTATCTAACACATAATAAAATAATAAAAATTACATAAGAAATGAAATATACTGCTTGCCTGACAAGAATATTTGAATGAAGGAGAGAGAATAAAGAATTGAGAAGCTATAATTCTAGTTTCATATTCTCTTACTATTTTTTTTTTAAACAGTGAGCAGGCCGGGTGGGGTAGCTCATGCCTGTAATCCTAGCTACACAGGCGGCTGAGATCTGAGGATAAAGTTCAGAGCCAGCCCGGGCACAAAAGGACCTGAGACTCTTATCCTCCAATTAACCTCTAGAAAACGGGAAGTGGAGCTAGGCTCAAGGGTAAGATGGTAGCCTTGAGCTGAAGAGCTCAGGGACAGCACCCAAGCCGAGTTCAAGCCACATGACCCCCTCGCCCCCCCCCAAAAAAAAAAAACAGTGAGCAAACTAGGCACTGGTGACCCATGTTTATAATCCTAGATACTCAGGAGGCTGGAGACTATCTCTAATTTATCACCAAAAAAACCCGCCAAAAAGTGGAGCTGTGGCTCAAGTGGCAGAGTGCTAGCATTCAGCAAAAAAAGAGCTCAAGAACAGCATCTAGAACCCAAGTTCAAGCCCTAAGCTCAGCACATTAGGAGAAAAAAAAAGAAAAATTAAAAGAAGCAAAACTAATTTTATATGCTGATTATAAGCTGAAGTCAATAAAATGTTAAAAGAGTAAAATGAAAATATTGTGAAATAACATAAAATAGTACAAATACAACAATGGACAGTCAGATGATAGCCTAGAGTTAGTCTACTGAAAGCCAAACATGATAGGTAAGAGTCAGTCTTGGGTAAAAGTCTGTATCTCAAAGCATAAAGTAAGAAGAATAATGAACTATACTTAAACATGCAGAGGTAGAGTATGTGCTATAATCTTAGCTATTCAGGAGGCTGAGATCTAAATTTCATGGCTCAAAGGCACCCAGGGCACAAAAGTCCCTGAGACTCTTATCTCCAATTAACCACCAGAAAACTGGAAGTGGCACTGTGGCTCAAGTGGTAGAGAGCTAGCCTTGAACTGAAGAGCTCAGGGACAGCACCCAGGCCCAGAGTTCAAGCCCCATGACCAACCAAAAAAAAAGCCAGGTACTGGTGGCTCATGCCTATGATCCTAGCTACTCAGGAGGCTGAGATCCAAGAATTATGGCTCAAAGCCAGCCTCTGCCCAAAGGGCAAGAAAGTCTGTGAGACTGTCTCCAGTTAACTACCAGAAAACTGGAAGTAGAGATGTGGCTTAAAGTAGTATAGCGCTAGCCTTGCAAGAAAAGAACTCAGGGACAGTGCCCAGGCCTTGAGTTTAAGCCTCAGGACCCAGACAAAAAAAAATGTATCCTTACCTCAGTACATTTTAAAATCTTCTCATCAGTTTCAAAATCTGCTTCTAGTTTTATTTTTTCACTTGGAAATCCTTGTAATGATATTCCATCCACTGAACTGGTAACACTAAAGAATTTTTAAAAAATGCAATTCTTTTATTAACAAAATGCTATCTATATAATAAATTAACAGGTTTGAACAGGTGGGAAAAATTATGAAACAACAAATAAAGTATCTCAATTATATGCAAAATAATTAAATCTCTAGTTTATATACTTGACTGTATAAGTAATCGTTTTTTCTTAGTCAGTAAATTGTATCTTCTTTTTCATATAGACAATTAGGGCCTAGGTTTAAAATACCTTAAAAAGTGTCCTAAAATCTGTCTCATCAAGTCAAAAATTCTATTTTGAAATGCTTTAGCACTAGCCCCTCTCTTTCTTCTGTGGTCCAGACCCCTCAGCTAGTCTCCAAAAGAGAAAGACCATGGGTAACTGAAAAGCAGAAGGAAGGGCAGCAATAATTCAAGGTCCATAAGTCCAACTTATATTTATAGTAAGTCCAAATAATTCAGTCATCCAAGGGGCATTCTTCTTTGAAAAAAGAAAATGTACCACACAACAGGAAAAAAAACGTGCTGACTTTTCTCATTCCCAGCAGCAAGCCCACAATACTATTCATTAAGTGTTTTGACATTGGTTCCTTCTCAATTTGGCAACCAATCAATAGCAACCTGACCAAGAAAACGCCTTTGAAAAATAAAACTATATTTAATAAGCACTTAAAATAGTGGCATAATTGTATGTTCAATCATGACATATTTCACTATATCTTAGTTTTCATCCATCTCCTTCCATCAAATCAATTACATTGTAGTAATAAAAATTCCTACCCTTTATTTCCTTTTTCCTCTGAATCTACCCAGCAGATATCCACATATTCTCTCAGGTCTACTGCATCCACTTTTCCACAAGTAATTTTAAAGTCTTTTTGCTCTCGTAGAGCGAGCCGCAAGGCATCCATAGTTTCTGGAGTTATCTGGACCATTAAGCCATCTAAAAAGGAAAGTTATGTTTCACATTTCTAAATATCTCGGTGTACCCATGACATAAAACTCAGTGGGTAAAGATGATGTGGTATGCATATAGACCAGAATATTGTTCATCTAAAGAAAGAATGAAATCCTTCATTTGCAGCAACATAGATGGAACTGGAGGATATTATGCTAAGTAAATACAATACACACAGAAAAACAAAATGGTTTCCAGTTTACATGTAGGAGCATAAAAGCTGATTTAACTAGAGGTTAAGAAAGACAGTAGAAAAGGGTATCAATGTATGGGAATTAATGCACCATCTATCTGGCAAATATCATGTAACCCTTCTATTAATTACAATAAAAAATATATGAAAAAAAGATAGTAGAAGGGATACATAGATATTAAATGACAAATACCCAATTACAGTTACATAGGAAGGATACACTTCAATGCTCTACATGCAGAAAAACGACTAGAGTTTGCACAAATTATTTCATAAAAAATGTAAGAATTTCAAGTTCTCCAACAAAGAAATAAGTTTATGAAAATGAAAATACTAGTTACTGATTTAATCATTACAAATTATATATGTATTAGATAATCACATGCACAGCAAATAAATAGGAATAATTACTATATGTAATTTAAAAAACAGAACTGAAGCATCTACAGTGTCTACCATTATATCAATTACAAGTTAGTTAGAAAAAGAAACATACAAACATGAAAAATGGGAAAATAATAGGAATAGGCATTTCAAAGTGATATATGTGCATTATATATAAGGTACTCTATTAATAAATAGAAATATGCTAATAATGACCAGATTTAGAAACACCTACTGACACAAATAGTCTGATCATACTGTTTGGAGAATATATACACCAATGAAAACTCTTATACACTGATGGTAATGAAAATCATTATAAATACTTCAAAAAACATTTTAGCAATGTCTTGTAGAGCTAAATATTCACTAATCTAATTGCCCCAGAGATTCCACTCCTAGACACTATGTTGAGAATGAACTATACAACTTGTGGGTGGGGAAGGGAGGGAATAACTGGGAAGAGTAGGGGAAAGGTGACAGTGTCCAAAAAGAAATGCACTCATTACTTATCTTAAGTAACTGGAACTCCTCTGTATATCACTTTTATAATAATAATATTTTTTTTTCTTCCAGGCTTTCTGATTTGAGCTGAATTATTTACTCTCTCTTTTTTAAAGAATCTATTAACATTGATTTTTTTTTTGCCAGTCCTGGGCTTGAGCTCAGGGCCTGAGCACTGTCCTTGGACTTTCTCAAGGCTAGAGCTCTACCACTTGAGCCTCAGCACCACTTCCGGCTTTTTTCTATGTATATGGTACCAAGGAATCGAACCCGGGTCTTTATGCATGCTAGGCAAGCACTTTAACCACTAGGCAAAACTCCCGGCCCTTAACATTGATTTTTAAATCATATTTCAAATGTCATGTTTAACAACAAAGATTCGAGAAGGGAATCTCTATATACAATCACTGGCACTTAGGTTTTAGAACATAATTAAAATTAAGCTGAGGGTTTGTATGTCATAGATAGATATTAATCTATGTAATAAAACATTACATATAGAGTACATAGCCCATCATAGATCTTTATGTCTATGTAGTTATGATTATATCTCCAAGAATATGTCCATAACATTAGGTACCCAAATATTGAGTCTTCGCTCTTGTACTATCTGGATCTAATATCCACATATTAAGGATACGATAAGCCTTTTGTTCCTTAATAACAGTATTTTTAAAAGTACAGAATATTGAACATATTATTAAGTCTAGTAGTTAATTCTAGGGACATGTTCTAGTTCTTGGATTGGATGATAATTTCACTTAAGTCTATTCTTTATAATGTATATAATAACTTTATTCTTTATAACATATACAATATTATATTAAAACATTAAAAAAATGAAGCTCATACCTTCCACTATACTGGACTTAGCAAGAAATCCTGAAGATGTTTTCAGTGCACCATTGAACACCACAAAACTTGCACCTGTCACTGATAGTAAAATATAATCATTATTTATGTCATAACCTGCTTATTTTATATGATATTTGTGAAAATCAGAATATGGAACATTTTATATTTTGAGGGAGAACGGTAGTTCTGAGGTCTAAATTCAGAGCCTGGGTGCTGTCCCTAGACTTTTTGGCTCAAGGCTAGTGTTTTATATACTTCAACCACAGCTCCACTTTCTGCACATGAGTGAGTGTGTATGTGATGTGTGTGTGTATTTAACTGGAGATAAGAATCTCCTAAATTTTTCTGCCAAGTCTGGCTTCAAACCACGACCCTCAGCTCTCACTCTCCTGAGAATTACAGGCATGAAATACGTATGCCTGGCAGGATTACACACACACACACACACACACATTTTGCCAGTCCTGGAGCTTGAACTTGGGACTTGAGCACAGTCCTTAGGCTTATCCTCAAGGCCAGCGCTCTATCACCTGAGCCACAGCACCACTTCTGGCTTTTTTTAGTGTATGCGGTACTGAGGAATCACCAACCCAGAGCGTCGTGCATGCTAGGCAAGCCTTCCACCATTAGGCCAAACTCCTGGCAAGGATCACATGTATTTTAAGTACTCAATAAATATTATGCTTCTAATACATTAGAAACACACAACACAAAGCAGATAAAATTAAAACATAGCATAAAAACAACTTAATGTTCTTGTGTAATAAATAACAGACTATATGTGAAATGTTTATACTATGTAAGGATGTGAGGAATACTATTAGTGAGAGCACAATTCAGAATGGAAGCCCACTCTTGATAACTGTATATTAAATTACAAATGAATGTGACTTTTGACACAGCAATTCCATTTGTAAGAACTCAGCCTAAAGATAATATACATGGTTATTCAGAACAATATCTTTATAAAGAGCTTACAATTTATAACTCCATAAGGAACACATGCTGTACACATGAAATGTTATGTGAAAGCCCCTTTTCAACAAAGAATTACCACCATGATGTAAAAGAAAAACAAAAACAAGATGCACTATGGAACCAATGTTACAACATATCTTTAAAAAAATCTGGGATGATAAGTCTATGTGTACATAGTATTGAACATATACTAATGGAAAAAAAAATGTCTCTAAAGAGAAATCAAGGAACTAACTAATACCGATTCGGTTACCAGTGAGTAAGAGGATGTTTAGGTGGTTAAGAGACAAAATGTTTTCAATTACTGTATAAATATTCATATGCTCTGAATTTTGCCACACATATGTGTCTGTGTATATTTAGTTACTTATCAACAAATATCAAAGTTATTAAATGTAATGGCAGAAAAGCCAATCACATATTAGGTAAAACATAATACAAAGTAAAAAATATAAAATCAAGTATAAAAGTTAAGGGCTGGGAGTTTGATAGAGTGCTTGCCTAGCATGCACAAAGACGGGGGTTCCATTCCTCAGTACCACAAATATAGAAAAAAGCCAGGAGTGGTGCTGTGGATCAAGTGGTAGAGCTCTAGCCTTGAGAAAGCCCAAGGCCAGTGCTCAGGCCCTGAGCACAAGCCTGGGACTGGCAAACAAACAAACAAACAAAAAATCAAGTTAAAAAGGAATTATAATAGAATGCCAACAATGATCTTATCTTGGCAATTTTTCTTTTACTAGTTTTCAGAAGATATTTTCTAAACTCAATAAAAATTAGTTTATATTGCCTTTACAATTAGGGGGAAAATGACATATTAGCAGCCAGAATATCAGGGTTATTTTAAGTATGCCTATAATAATGTGTTAATTCCATGAAATATTTATCTCTACCTCACTTTGTGTTTTTCAGGCCCAGTACTTTAAGAAGTTGGCAATCACAGCAGTCACTGAAGCCATTCAGCCACAACTGAACATAATATCACTCACATATGTTCTTCACTCGACTACCTTCATCATTTTCATACCTGACCCGCTTACAAGTCTTCATCATTTTCCACCCTGTGCTTCCCCAACTAATAGAGTTAGGCAGAGACTAAGTATAAAAATAAAACCACCTATTTGTACACAATGGAATTCTATGCTGCTGTCAGAAAGAACGACATTGCCCCATTTGTTAGGAAATGGAAAGACTTAGAAAAAATCATATTAAGTGAAGTAAGCCAGACTCAAAGGAACTTAGGCTCAATGGTTTCCCTCAATTGTCATAATCAGTAGAAACCTTGGGCTCTACTAGCAGAGATCTGCAATAGAGCAAAATCTTGATACATAAGGCCATATAGTATGAAGCTAATTGAAAGGACCTCCAGGATATTGAAACAAAAGCCATATAACGAATGATTGTTGTCCTTAATGTACTATGTTGTCTCTCATCTCCTCTGCTGTCCCTTGGTTATCTCATATTGTTATAGTATCTCACTTTGTTATCTGATATATTGAATTTATTTGTATTTGGTTATTTGAAATTTGATAGGGAAGGGGGGAAAACCAAGACGGGTGGGGGGTGTGGGGGAGAGGGAAATGGGTACCAAGACATGTGAAAGGGTATCAATGTACGTGAATTAATGCACCTTCTATCTGGCAAATATCATGTAACCCTTTTACTAATTACAATAAAAAAATGCAAAAAAAAATAAAACCACCTTTCCAAAGATAAATTATTCAGATTATTCTATTATACTGTATATTAAACATGAATAGTACAAAAGGACTAAAGTCTTACAAGTCTTTTAATCTTGATGTAACTAGAAAATATCACAAATTGGAAGCAATTCTACCAATGTGCTATTTATGTAATTGAAATTTTAAGCATACTGTTTCATCAAGTCAGCAAATAAGTAAAATATATGTATATATTTAGCTGTGGCTTTAGCACCTGTGCCTCATGCCTGTAATCCTAGCTACTCAGGAGCCTGAGATCTGAGGATCACCGTTCAAAGCCAGCCTGGAGACTTCTATCTCCAATTAACCACAAGAAACTGGAAGCAGCACTGTGGCTCAAAGCGTTACAGTCCTAGCCTTTAGCTGGGACAGTGCCCAGGCCCCAGAGTTCAAGACCCATGACTGACCAAAAAAAAAAAGAAGAAGCGAGTTTTTAAATTGAGGAGGCTTTATAAATTAGCACTAAGAACTAGGTCTTACCTTTTCTAGGATGGCCAGTAGCACTGTTAGCCTGGGTTTGATAAACTCCATCATTCTGCACACAGACCAGATGAGAATCTGCTTCTGTACTAAAACTAGCGCCAATACTAATAACATGCTCATTAGAAGAATTTATTACTTTCATCACCTGGAAAAAAATCATTTGATGATGAAAAATAGGATTAAACAGATTATTATCAAATTCTAAAATATCAATTTCATACTTGTTGCTATTATATATTAGCCTAATTCAAAACAAAAATAGATTTTAACAATCCTAAGGAATTCTTGTGTCTAGCATACATCTTTAAAATTTGAATAAGCCAAATATACTCACATCACTATATTTTTTCCGAGGGATTTTTATAGAACTTTTCCCCATTTCCATATGAATCAACAGCTGGTCTATATTGTGCAAGGTATACTGATAATTTCGAAGATCCTACATAAAAGAATCACATTTTCATAAACTTTATGTTACCACCTCATGAACATTTACCTATTCATTAAAATCCATTTACCTATCCATTATTTAGTCTATCATATTAAAGCTTCTGACAGAGCTATCAAAATGTTACCCAGAAAGCCAGTACTAACTTTATAAGTTGTTACAAAACAAAAAAAAATTCTTTTGTAAGTTGTTAAAAAAACAAAATGATGTTAAAAATCAATGTTAATAAATTTTTTAATTAAAATAAAGAAACCAATTAGGGATGACTTGTTCCTAGCTCCATATCTTCCAAATACAGGTCTCTGCTATGGTTTTTGTAACTGTTCCCTGAAGGCCACTGCTAAATGCTTGTCAGTCTTTGGTGCTGTATGGGAGGTGGAGCCTTTCGGAGGAGGGCCTAGTAGAAGGGTTGGTCATTGAGGTATGCCTTGAAGGAGATATTTGTGTCCTAACCCTTTGCTGTTTCTTTGCTTCCCAGCCACCATAAGGTGAACAGACTTCCTCTGTGAAGAGCTCTAGTATAATGTTAAGTAATTATGGGCTGAAATCTCTGAAACACTGAAGTAAACTTTTTCTCTTTATAATTTGATTGTTTCAGGTATTTGTCTTGAATATGAATATGGATAAATGAAAATACATACTTTTCTATGGCAACAGGTAAACACAAAAAATTATAAAATGTATAGATGGAAGGGAACCAGATTACACCAAATCCAATCTTTGCTTTTATAAATGTAGAAACTAAGGCTATTATTTGTTCAAAATCACAAAACGAATTGATTTTTTACTACTACTCTTTTTACTAAAGCTTCAACAATTCTAGAGAATTCTGTAAAGGTCTCATATTACCTAAGTATGTAAGAATTGCAACCAAAGTCATCAAAACATCAGAGTCATTTACACATAAATGAAGAGATACTATAAAAAACCCAACTCATCAAGAATAGTCTACATTAAGTGAACTGGGTTTTAATATGAGTTTTCAGCTACCCAAAATGTAAACTTGAAACAGAAAACACATACAATTTGTTCAATAGGAATACTTAATAAGTTGTTACTCACAACAAGTAAGTTCATAATTGTGTGTCCTATTTCTCCGAAAAGAGGTTTTCGGCCTCTAATACTTGTTAGAGGAACAGGATAGGCTATATATACATAAGAAACAACTGGTTACTACTAACAAAGTTTAAAAAATAAAGCCTATGCTTATTATTTTCATTCTTAATTTCAAATAAACATGCATAAAGCACCTACCCAGTCAGTTCTTAGGGGAAAAATAAAAAATGATATTAACCCTTATTGTGTAAATATACACTATTCTCAACAGACTCATGGCCTATCAGTGTTATAAAGGGAATTTGTAAGTTACCTAATTCAACATTTAATGACATTTCAATCAGGTTGTCTCAACATTAAAGAATAGCTAATGCTCATTAGTT
Organism: Megascapheus bottae; assembly: GCF_031878675.1. Classification (NCBI taxonomy): domain Eukaryota; kingdom Metazoa; phylum Chordata; class Mammalia; order Rodentia; family Geomyidae; genus Megascapheus; species Megascapheus bottae. The sequence goes on from NC_143512.1 coordinate 38,793,822, forward strand.
TCAGTCATTCATTTTGAGGTTTTAACTTTCATTATTAGCTTCTTTTTTTCTTTTTCTTTTTACCAGTCCTGGGGCTTGAACTCAGGGCCTGGGCACTGTCCTTGGACATTTTTTTGCTCAAGGTTATCACCCTGCCACTTGAGCCACAGCGACACTTCCGGCTTTTTCCATGTATGTGGAATCAAGGAATTGAACCCAGGGCTTCACACATGGTAGGCAAGCACTCTACCACTAGGCCAAACTCCCAGCCCTAGCTTGTTTCTTATTATGCATTATTTCTATAATAAAAGCCAAGCTATGTCTAACATAGCTAGATATAGGTTCAAGCACCACTACTTTCAAAGTGCAAGTTTTGCTGGTGTCTCATGTCTGTAATTCTAGCTGCTAAGGAGGCTGAGATCCAAGGATCACTGTTTAAAGCCATCCTGGATAGGGGAATGTCCTTAAGACTCATATTTTTAATTAACCAGCAAAAAACCAGAAGCAGAGCTGTGGTTCAACGGTACAGCACTAACAGTGAGGGAAAATAACTATTAAGGACAGAACCCAGGACCTGAATTCAAGCCTAATTTCACACATGCACACACACATACATACACACGCGCACACACACAAACCCAAATTAAAAAGTTGCCTGTTTATCTAAAATTTAACAGAACATAAGAGAAAATATTTGAGTACTTATTCCATATGTATAACTGATGATTTTTATTCATTACCACTAAATAGCTATTAACTTTGCAGTTTCAACCCTTGCAATTAAAAGTTCCCTATGATGTTCCAAAATTTTCCAACTTTCAGTCTTATTATTTATAGGTGTTATCAGCCAAAATACTGACCTGTAGTACAGATTATATGTTCCATAATCACTATGATTAGCTAGTAAACTCTAAGCATCCATTAAAAATAATATTCAAAACTGGGCACTGGTGACTCATGCTTGTAATCCTAGCTACTAGGGATGAGGTTCACAGCATGGACAGAAAAGTTTTGAGTCTCCATATCCAAAGTAACCAGCAAACAGCTGGGCTAGAGGTATGGCTCAAGGGAAACTGGCCATGAACAAGCAAGCTAAACACCCAGTTCATGGCCCATACTTAGCAAACCAAACAAAATATAACACAAAAAAATGGCATTCCAGGGCTGGGAGTTTGGCCTAGTGGTAGAGTGCTTGCCTAGCATGCACCAAGACCCGGGTTCAATTCATTAGTACCAGATACACAGAAAAAAGCTGGAAGTGGTGTTGAGGCTCAAGTGGTAGAGCTCTAGCCTTGAGAAAGTCCAAGGACAGTGCTCAGGCCCTGAGCTCAAGTCCAGGACTGGCTAAATAAATAAATGAATAAATAAAATTAATAAAATAAAAATAAAAATAAAAATGGCATTCTATTATCAGAAACAAGACATTAGGCTGAATTGAGAAAGTGCTGACTCAGAATGAATTATCTTCTGTGCTTTATACAGAGAAAAATCTCAAATGAAAGTAATTTTTGTTGCTGCTGCTGTTTCAATAGTACTAGGGGTTGAACTCGGAGTCTTGAACTTGCCAGGCAGGTGTTCTACCACTTGATTCACGCTCCTAGCCTTTTTGCTATAGCTTTTGTAGGAATAGGGTCCCTGAGTTTTAGGGGGTCAGTCTGGGAATGATAGATGCATACTGGCATGTCAACTTATTGGTTGAAATGTTATCTGGCTAACTTTATGATTTTCTGTGGTTAGCCAAAATTTATTATTATTGTTTTGCGTGTGTGTGTGTGTGCGTGTGCGCGCGCCAGTCCCTGGGCTTGAATTCAGGGCCTGAGTACTGTCCTTGGTCTTTCTCAAGGCTAGGGCTATGTCACTTGAGCCACAGCACAACTTTCGGCTTTTTTCTGTATATGTGATACTGAGGAATCGAACCTGGATCTTCGGGCATGCTAGGCAAACACTCTACCACTAGGCCAAACTCCCAGCCCTGTGTTGTTTTATTCTGGTACTAGGACTTGAACTCAGCTTTTTTCATTGAAGGCTAGCGCTCTACCACTTTTAGCCACAGCTTCATATCTGGCTTTTTGCTGTTTTAATTGGAAATAAGAGCTGGCTTCAAAGTGTGATCCTCAGATCTCAGTCTCCTAAAAACTATGATTATAGTAATGTGCTCCCAGTGCCCAGTATTATCAAGAATCCAAAAGTAAGAATTAAGAATTGAAGGCTTAGAAAAATGACAGCTAAAATATTTAATTCTTGATTATGGTCAGCAAGTAAATGAAGTAGCACTGATTTTTTTTGTTTAGCTTTATGATATGGGTAAATTCAGAGGGTTAATAACTTATTCTCACTAATATACACTTTTATGAAGACTTTAACAAAAGTAACACTATCAAAATTTTCTATGTTTTGTTTTGAATTTCAGAAAATTTTTAACTTATGAACACCTAGATACTTCATAACATACTAAGGTTGTTTAAATTAACTTACTAGAAGATGTTTCAGGAATTTAAAAGTATAGCAAGTAAAAAGTAATTCCAGTAATCTGTTAAATTATTTTTAATAATTTCCCTAAATGTTTTAAAAAATGTGCAATCTTTTTATTCTCAAACTTACCTTTATATTCTGTACCCAATCTCAACATTAAACGCATAGGAAAAACTTTTGCCCATGGAATTTCCAGTTTCTGGATAAGGATTCCACAAAGAAAAGGACTACTTGGTAATGGGAGATCATCAAGTTTCTGAAAAGTAGGTGTAATAAACAAGAATCCTCCATGATCTTTGCTATTGAGAAAACTCTCAGTAAAGGTAATATTGTCCAAGTTTTCTATGTATTTTCCTAGAAACGAAATTGTTAATAAAAATATTAAAATTGTTTCACTGTTGCTGAAAGATGAAGACAAATAGAATTTTTTTCTCATTTCTACATTTTGTTTTGTTTTGGGTTTTTTTTTGGTGGGGTAGTGAGAGGAGCAATACTGTGGTTGAACTCAGGGCCACACATGATATATTCCGGTACTCTACTACTTAAGCCATATCTTGGCTCTTTTTTAGTAATTCTTTGTATAGTGCCTTGCATCCTAGTCTTAGGGCCAGCCTAATACCATGACCTTCCTACCTAATGCTTCTTGAGTAGTTAGTATCACAGGTATGCTAAACTACTGATTGATAGTATCACAGGTATGCTAAACTACTGATTGATAAAGTCTCATTTTTTTTTTTGACACCAAGTGGTTTGGAATTGAAATCATCCCAATCTCTCTTGAGTAGCTAAGATTAAAGTTTTGAACCACCATGCCTAGTCTACTTATTTCTAATCTTAGAGAAGTAACTAGGCCATATGGTGGCACGTAACTATAGAAGCAGAGACAGGAGGATATCAGTTTGAGGCCAGCCCAGGCAACAATAAATAAATTAAAAGTCAATGAGACCTTATTTAAAAAAGCAATCTAGGGGTGGTGGCACTCCTGTAACTTGGGAGGCAGAGGTAGGAGCAACACAGTGTAAGATGAAGCAAACAAGGTTGGGAACATGGTTCAAATGGTGAAGTACCTGCCTAGCAAGCACAGGGCTCTAAGTTCATATCTAGTGTCTCAAACAGGGGTCAATGTTATCTATTTCTAACTGTGAACCAAAATTTGAAAATATGGATAACTTTATATTCTTCTACCAAATTATGTCCCCCCAAAGTGAAGTGAAACAAATGGTAAGCAAGTATATAAATACATTTTTTAAAAATCAAGGAGGTAGACACATTTCTATTTTTAAAATTGAACCTCTTTATATAGACACTAATCAAATTAGTGCTAAGTTTAAGGGGACAAAAAATGATTATTAGTTAAATCTATCACTTTAAGGAGGCTAAAAATGAGTAGGTTCTTTTAAGGAAATTACCAATTCCTCCACAGCAATAAGGCAGAAAGACTGAAAATAAAGCCATCTCATATAATTTGCACAAGCAGAGACATAAATTCCTTTAGCTACTTTATACATCTCCTACTCTGACAGTACAAAATAAAGTTATACCTTTTAGAGCATTCTTATACAAAGTGATGAACAGTTTGAAGATGTCCTTAGGAATTCTGTCTTCATTTGGCAAGCATAACAATAGAATAAAAATTTCTGCCTGTCCTAAACCATGCAATCCGTTGGTTGAGAAGTACCAATATTTTTCTGAAGAATCTTGAATGACAAAAGCATACAATCATAAACTTCAACTTCTATTAATCTAATAAGCTAAAAGCTGCTTTTGCATGAAGCAAAACTTTTTGAATTTCTTATTTTTCCAAAGATACCATCATAAAAACTATAAATTGAATAGGATTAATGTAAGAAAAGAGAAAGAATTGTCTTACATCAAATAACAAATAATATTGAAGGAAAAGGTATAGTAATATGGTGAAACACAGTAAGAATTATGCTAACTTTCAAAGAGAATAAAAAGCTAGAATATGCATTAATGAGTAGTGAGAATTATTATTCAGGGTTTAAAAAATTAGATCCATGACATTTACTTTAAAACTTATCTTTATTGCTTTTATTGATTTCTATTTATTACCAAATGTCAACTTTTCAAAAAGCCATGAGTCAACTGTATTATAAGCATCAAAATATACTGCATCTACTGAACAGATGAACTTAACAGAGGGATGCTGTTCAAAATCTCTTAAGCTTATATATCAAGTTTCAGTGAGTATAAGTTTATGAAATTTGTTCTAAATTTTTAGTCATATGTGACTAAATTGCATGTGCTCATTTTTTCCCTGTTGCGATTCAAAATGTAACTTAAAGATATAATGACTTCAGAAATCTCACTTAACAATTAAGCAAAAATGTGAATATTTACTTACAAAATATTAGCTTGACATTCACGAGCAGATTAGCATTTAGAACAAATGTAACAGGACAAAGCCCTTCACCTTCAAGAAGTAACATTATCTGCTCATGGGATGGGTGCTCTTGTATAACAGGCACTAAACAAGAGAGGTCACATATTAGTCAGCACAAATATATTCTTAAATATACTTACAATGAAAAAAATACAAATGTGTAAGTTCACCAACAGCGTGATGAAACTGAAGAATAAACAAAAACAAATATATTTCATAAAATTAACCAACATCTTGAAAACTATTTTATATTCATTTTTACCTTTCTATTCAAGAACAATATTGATACTATTATAATGTAGCATAACATTTGTACATATAGTTACTATAAATATATGTACAGTAAATACGTAAATATAGAATATGTACAAATACATATAAAATTTTAGCATCTTCAAACACGTATGTTAAAAGTACATTCTAGTTTTGCGTTCACTCCAATTCTAACTTCTGAAATTACAAGTATGTGAAAATTTCTAGTTTACAAAGAGCAAATATGGATAAGTTGGGGCTATACTGTTAGCTCTATTTTATAAATGCTTCCTGATGCTACAGTGACACACAGTAAAAAAACAAAAAACAAAAAAAAACCTTGACAATCAACAGGAAAATATACATGGCATGCAAAGGAAACAACTTCATATATTTTTGTCATTAGAGCTACGTTTATGAAAGAAACATTCAGTACTACTCACTACTACTCATATGACTTACTAACAGTAATGCATTTGTCAGCTTTTTATTCTCTTTGAAAGTAACATAATTCTTAACTCACTGCATTTCACCATATTAATATACCTCTTCAGTGTCATTTGTTATTTAAGATAATCCTTTCTCTTTTCTTACATCCTAGGAATAGGCATCTTAAGCTTCATCTCTCTACATCACGTAGAGAACCAGAGTTTCATGATTTATGATACATCATAATAGATGAAATGGCAAATATCTATTCTAGGGTGTCAGTCTGAGGTATGAGCTAGTTACATAATCTCTTAGAAAGGACCTTAGAGATCATTTGGTTTATAAAGGAAACTGAGACCCAAGGAGATAACTTTAAAGCACATGTAAAATAAAGAACAGATGGGGAACTAAAATCCCTAGTTTTGTCATCTAATCTAATACTTTTTTTTTTCTTCTGGCACTATGATTCTTATTTTAGATCAAAACAGTAATATAATGGAATTCTACATGTCTATGAATTTCTCAACTATATTGTATTTTGACTAATTCTAATAAGGGACCTAGATGTAATAAAACATCATAAAAATTCAAGTAATTTAGGATTTTCTCTCTGTAATAAAACTTTTTATAAACTAAAATAATATCCCTAGTACATACCACAAAAAAAATTGTCTAGGTAGCTGGGTGGTGGTGGCTCATGCTGGCAATCCTAGCTATTCAGGAGGCTGAGATCTGAGGACTGTGGTTCAAAGCCAGCTCGGGCACAAAAAATCCGTGAGACTATTATCTCCAATTAACTACCGAATATCAGAAGTGGCACTGTGACTTAAGTGGTAGAGTGCTAGCCTTGAGCTGAAGAGTTCAGCCTGGGACAATGCCTAGGCCCAGAGTTCAAGCCCTACAACCAAACCCCCCACTCCGCCCCCCCCAAAAAATTGTTTAAGTAAAAACTGAAAACACTTCTCATAAAATATATACCAAATTCATCAGCATATGATTTTTAAAATTTTAAGTAACTGCTATCCTACCTGATCCTTCTTCTCCAGATGTTGCTAGAAGTGGAGGCAAACCATCCTCATCATCAGGTAGAAGACTAATCTTGTTGCAAACGTATTTGTCAATACCACACAATAACCTATAATCTGACGTACTGGCAACAGGTAAATTGCTATTAACTATGATGCCAGTTGAACTAGATGGCTCCTCAATTTCTGCAAAAACATCATCATCTAGAGTAAAAGAAGCAGCATTTGGTAACCCCTCAGTTGCTGTGTTTATAAGCAATTTTTCTGAAGATGGAACGTGAGAAATAGGACTCTGAATTATCTCATTTCTTGTACTATCTCCTATTTCATTGTTTTGTTTTCCCACTGTTGTAGAAAGAGTATGATCTCCTGTGTTTACAGTCTGTAAAATACAGAATAAAAATTAAATAAAATCACAATATATTATCTTGTTCAAATGCAAATGTTGACATCTATAACCAAACTACTTTTTTTTTTTTTTTTGCCAGTCCTGGGCTTGGGCTCAGGGCTTGAGCACTGTCCTTGGACTTTTCTCAAGGCTAGAACTCTACCACTTGAGCCTCAGCACCACTTCCAGCTTTTTTGCTATGTATGTGGGGTACCGAGGAATTGAACCCGGGTCTTCGTGCATGCTAGGCAAGCACTCTACCACTAGGCCAAACTCCCGGCCCAACCAAACTACTTTTTAATAGAACAAAACTCATAAAATTTTCTGAAGTCAAAGTTCCCAAGAAACAATGTCACTTTACTTTTAAGTTCAGAGGCATTTGCCATTAAAGAGCATGTTCAGGTAAGTATTAATGACTTTAAGATTACTGACTTGAAAATAAAAAGTTGGGGATCTTGAACCACATTAGAGAGCAAGTAACTCAGCTCAACTCAGCCAGTCAAAAAAGCTGTGGCAGTCGGGCTCTGGTGGCTCATGCCTGTAATCTCAGTTACTCTGAGGTTGAGACCATCTGAGAATCTTGGCTCAAAGCCAGCCTGAGCATGAAAGTCCGTGAGACTCATATCCAATTAACCACCAGAAAACACTGTGGCTCAAGGGACAGGGCAGTAGCCTTGAGCTAAAGAGCTCAGGGACAGTGCCTAGGCCCAAGGAAGTCCCACAACAACCCCCCCAAAAAAACAAAACAAAACAAAACAACAACAACAACAAAAAAAACAACCTGTGGAAGGGTAGGAGAAAAGGAAAAGAGAGAAGGGGAATGGTTAGGAAGCAGAAGGAAGATACATTCCATAATAGCAACTACCTAGAAAAAAATACCCATCAAGTCAGGTTAATAAAGCCTCCTTTCTCATTTTTAATGCCAGCATTGGGACTTGAACTTAAGCCCTTGAGCTTTTTTGCTCACAGTTGGCATTGTAGCAGTTGAGTCATACCTCTACTTCTGCCTTTTTGCTGGTTAAGATAAGTCTCTCAGATTTGTCTGTCCAGGTTGGCTTCAAACCACAGATTCTTAGACCTTAGCTCCTGAGGAGCTAGCATAATAGGCATGAACCACCAGTGTCTGGCAAGTCCCCTTTTTCTAAACTGTCAGGAATAATAGTGAGAACATTTCACAAACTCAAGTGAGAATATATTATCCTATCTGTAACTTTTATTTTGTTGAAATACTGAATAAGAGGTAATAGCTAATAATTGGATAATTGTGCTTATTTGTAAAATTGAGTTCAAGAACCCTTACGTACAACAAATGGTATGTTATCTATCTTCTACTAAACATATCACTTTTATGTAAATACATAAATATCACTACCAGATTCTTTCCAGTTTTGAAAACCATGAAATCAATACTGATTTAAACTTAAATCATAAAGTCTCAGTTACAACATTTTACTATAAGCCTTTATGAACCAAAATGTAGCCTACGGATCCGTGGCCTTGTCGAGATCCTTTCAGGGATCTGATAAAATCCCAGGGTTCTCTTCCGTATAGTCAATGAACACAACGCATCATAAAATACTACCAGAAGTGATGGGAAATTTGTGTTCTGTTAATTCAATTTTTTTTAAATAGCAAAAACGTGAAACAATGTCACTCTTTTCACAAAAATTCTTCAATGTAAGAATATTTTCCTTGGGGCCGGGAGTTTGGCCTAGTGGTAGCGTGCTTGCCTAGCATGCACGAAGACCCGGGTTCGATTCCTTGGTACCACATACATAGAAAACGCCGGAAGTGGTGCTGAACCTCAAGTGGTAGAGCTCTAGCCTTGAGAAAGTCCAAGGACAGTGCTCAGGCCCTGAGCTCAAGCCCAAGACTGGCAAAAAAAAAAAAAAAAAGAATATTTTCCTGAAAATATTATTTCTATTAGAATAGTGAGCTATTTTAAAATTTACTCCATTTTTAACTTTAAATACAGAAATTAGTAATATAACATATACGCAACTTCTATGTTTTTCAAGTCCTCCCTAACTTTAAAAATGTAATAGGTACCTGAGATCAAAGAGTTTCTGAACCATTGCCTTAAATTCACACAAAAAAGGATAAAAATCTAAACTATATAAAGACATAAATATACTTCATAAATAAAGACATTCATTTCTCAGAGATAATGTGGGCTCAGTTCAGAGCATGGTCAATAAAGCAAGTCATTTAAATTGCTTTTGTTTGTCATAGAATACAAATGTTTATACTATATTGCAATCTACTAAGCACATAACAGTATTTTTTTTCAAGTATCACAATGTTTATGGATAGATACAAGTATATAAAATCAGGGTATGAACATGACTTGATAAATTAAGTAGACTTAATTTCAATATTATAATAAGAGGGACCAATTCAAATTCTCACCATTTGTTTCACACCCACAAAAACCACCAAGGGAATTAACGATCTCTCAAAACTGATCATCTTTGTGCAAGTAAACCATGCATGTAACAATATTTTATCAAACATAGCCAGGTGCCAGTGGCTCACGCCTGTAATCCTAACCACTCAGAAATCTGAAATCTGGGGATCATGCTTCAAAGTTAGACTGGGCAGGAAAGTCCATGAGACTGTTACCTCCAGTTAATTACCAAAAATGCTGGAAAAGGAGCTGCAACTCAAGTGGTACATTGTTAGCCTTGAGCAAAAAAAGTTCAGGGACAGTACCCAAGCCCCAAGACTGGCACCAATATTTTTTCAAGAAGTATACTACTTCATTTAAAAATGCTCTATTGTTAAAAATTGTTAACAACTATCTGAGCTGTTGAGACATAGGACAAATAAGACTTGCTCTGTGAACAGTTACCACAGTTTTCAACTCATACATAATGCAGTGTGTGACTGCAAAATACAATGAAGGAAGCCATTTCTTATTTCACCAAACTCAAATAATCACCCAAGTAATTAACTAAAAAATAACATTTTACTTAATAAGTTAAATTCTTTACCATGGGCACACTAGGCAAGACAGGACTAAAATCTTCAGAACATCTTTTATTTCCAGATGATAATTTTGTTGTATCTGCAACTTCACCATTAGGCAATATGCCATCTGCAAACCAGACTCTCTTCTGTTCTTTGGAACACAGTCCTACAATCAGTTGGAAAAGTAATTAACTTTAGTTTCTCAATATTGCTCTGATATAGTACCAAATGGGTTCGGGAAATGTTTTCAAAACCTGCTATCCATTGGCAAGTCCCAAATTTTCAAGCCTGTGAATTCTCATGGTTTTTTTTGATTCACCTATGGTGAACAAAGTGTGTTTCTGCATATCATACAAAAAGGAGCCTAAAAGGCCAAGTGTAGCCCTTGGAATCATACCCTGAAGTGTTCAGTGAGATTACTCACAAAAGACAGTAGGAAAGCTGGGTATGGTGGCTCATGCCTGTAATCCCAGCTTACTCAGGAGGCTGAGGTCTGGGGATCGCAGTTCAAAGCCAGCCTGGGCACCTAAGTCCATGAAACTTTTATTTCCACCAGAAAACCTGAAGTGGCACTGTGGCTCAAGTGGTAGAGCCCAGTCTTGAGCTGAAGAACTCAGGGGCAGGGCCCAGGGCCCAGGGTTCAAGCCCCATGACCACCACCACCAGCAACAACAACAAAAAAGATACTAGGAAAGATATAAAGCTGATATTATTGAGGCTGTATTTGTGAATGTGGAATGGTATCTTAATGAGCTTTGCATCCCTTTATCAAACATAACTACATAGACATAAAAGTCTACGATGGGCTATATACTCTATAGACATAATGTTTTATTACATAGATTAATATGTATTTATGACATACAAAGACTCAGCTTAATTTTAATTATGTTCTAAAATCTATGTGCCAGTGATTGTATATAGAGAATCCCTTCTTGAATATTTGTTAAACATGACATTTGAAATATGATTTAAAAATCAATGTTAATAAAATCTAAAAAAAATACCAGAGAATATGACTTCAAAGGAGGAAAAATATACTTTGGCTCATGATTTCAAAGAGTTCAGTCCAAGGCTGTTTGGCCCCATCACTGTAGCCATGTGCCAAGGCAGAGCATAATGGTGAGGAGGGTGTAGCAAAGCAAAGCTGTTTATCCTATACAGCAGAGAAGAAGCAGAGAAAGAAAGAGAAAAAGAAGAGGAGGAAAGACTGTTCTTCTAGGGCTTACCTTCAATGACCTACTTCATCAACTAGGTTCTACTTTCTAGTTTCTACCAATTCCTCACAATACCACTAAATCATGGATCCAGAAATGGATTAATCCATTGATCAGGTCAGAGCCCTTAAGATCTAATAACTTCCCCTCTTAATACTACACAGGAGTAGTATTCAATATAAGCTTCAATAAAGCCTTTGGGAGACATTTCACATCTACTATAATAAGTGGAGAATAAATAAAATTTAAGGACTAAAGGAGATATAAAAGTGGAGACCAGAGTATAATGGATAAGGAAAGAAACACATACAAAAAGACATGAAAATAAATAAAATGTTTTATCAAAATATATAACAGGCTAGGCATAATAGCTCAAGAGGCTGAGATAAAGACTATTATGGGCTGAGTACCATTTGGGTAAGAGGTTTAAAGATTCTCTAATCCTAGTGGTAGTAGCTGATTCTTACATTTATTAACTACTGAGATTCTAGAGCATGTCCTTTTTGATCTTCTAGTCTTTGTGTATTTATGTAGTAACCTATTCCCTATATTAAAATCCTCTTCCTATTTGGTTTGGGTTCCACTCCCTAGCTGGACTCTGATTATAATAGATAATTCTATTTTAATAATTGAGCTTTAAGACATGGTGCTGTTTTCATTACCTTCAACATTTGGTTGTTTAAGTGCTGAAATTGGCAAAGCTGTAGGTGAAGGTATACTGGATATTTGGGTGTCTTGAAGTGGCTGGACAGTGGCACGTTCACCAGAATGATTCGATTTAGAGTTAGAACCAGTTGGGCTCATCATCCTTTCAAATGCCTGAGCTACAAATGGGAAAAAATAGTATTAGCAGTGTCTTTTTTGAACCTCAAAGTAAATTATAATTTTTTCTTATTTTTCAGTTGTAAGGAGAATAAATAAACCAATCCAGAAAAAGTGGGCACTTTACAAAGATTCTGGCTCCTTCTTCTAGCTGGTAGCACTCCAATTTGATAAGCTAACAATGAATTACTTCAGTATTATATCTGGCATATGTGTGACATCTACTGCCGAAAATAATACTTTTTTAAGTGTGAGTGTCCTTATTTTTTATCTTATACTCCAAGGGTCTATTTCTAACATGATTCAAAATCATTTTTTAAAGACATGAATCATTACCATTTTTCAGAAAAACTTAAGTTGTTAAAATGACTAATAAGATCCGTATGCTCCAGATCCCCACTTCTTCCACCTTCTTGCTTACCTGTCCAACCTCATTTCTTACTTTACTCCCACTCATTTACTACAAATCCAGACACCTGGGCCCACTCATTCCTCAAGTTAATCCCACACTGTCCTAGCTTAGGCTCTTTGCTGTTTTTATTCCCTTTGTCTCTGGTTTTTTTTTTTTTTTCCTTTCTTTCTTTTTTTGAGGGGGGCTAGTCCTGGGCTTGAACTCAGGGCCTGAGTACTGTTCTTGGACTTTCTCAAGGCTGAGCTCTTCCACTTGAGCCACAACACCATTTCCGGCTTTTTCTATGTAAGTGGTACCGAGGAATCAAACCGGGGTCTTTGCATGCTAGGCAAGCATTCCACCACTAGGCCAAACTCCTGGCCCAACCTCTGCCCTTTTTTTAGGCATCTACATAGCTCTTGTCTCTCCTTTCAAGTTTCTAATTTACATGTCATGTTATCTTAAAGTCTTATGATGACTACTTGTGAAAAACACTTCTTGCCACTAATCTGTTATTATCTGCTCTGCTTACACTTTTCTATTTCATTTCAGGATATTATCACCATCAGATATCCTGTTTACTCTCTTCCCTATATTTATAAGTTTCATACATCTAGTATGTGCTCAATTGGAATATAAAATATCGTCTGAATATTGCTGAGTGAGTCTGAGTATTGCTGAATGATTTTTCAATCAAAATATACATCAGCTCTTGTAGCTTGGCCTTCAGCATTTATCCAAAGTGATCTGCTGTTGGCTACTGCTAAAATAATCTTCCTTAAATGCCACTAAGTGACAACATTCAAAAAATGGCTTCCAGCTGGGTGAAGTGGCTCATGCCTGTAATACTAGCTACTCAGCAGACTGAGATCTGAGGACCAGAGTTCAAAACGAGCCCAGGCACAAAAGGACCTGAGACTCTTATCTCCAATTAACCTCTAGAAGTTGGAAGTGGGTCTTGGCTCAAGGGTAGGGTGGTAGCCTTGAGCTGAAGAGCTCAGGGATAGCATCCAGGCCTAGTTCAAGCCCCATGACCTCCACCCCCCCAAAAAAAAAGGCTTCCAAGAACCAAGATAGCTTACTATAATCAAGTGAAATCCAATTGCTTACTCTCAAGGCTTTAAAGTAATTCTAATTTGCTCCAGCTCTTACAAACAGCATTCACATGCAAGGCTTCCTAAAATTCATACATCTTAGCACAATGTTTTCATTATTTACTATCATTTTCTTCTTTATCTACAGTGAATATGGATGGGTCACAACTCTTAAATCTTATATGATAAAAATACCCATTTCTATCATTTCAAACCCTAATGCTGATGTTAAGATAACTTTTATTAATGCTTTCTTGTAGTATATAAATTATAGCTCTATTAAAAATTGTACAAGAGATAACAAAGAAAATAAAACATAACTAAACAAATTCAATTCACCATATATTCTCTAATAAATCAAAGTTTGATTTTAGTATCCTACGTAGTGTCTTACATCTTCTCCTCTCTTGGACTTTGTCAGAATATATTTTAATCCTCATCCCCAAATCTAACCTGCTAACTCAGAGAACACATCAATTCTTCATAGGGGTGTTAACTTTTTTTTTTTTAATGTTTGGGAGATAATTATGTGAGAGTTCGCTCTAAAATTTCTGAATTGTAGCAAATTATCTTGGCTAGCAGCACGACTAGTTGTCTTCTATACTTTTGCAACAGTGTAAGTGTAAGAGAAAACCCAACTAAAAGGACTTAAAACTTAAAAAAAAACAAAAAACCAACAACAACAAAAAAAACAGGCCAGGAGTTTGGCCTAGTGGTAAGAGTGCTTGCCTAGCATGCATGAAAACCCAGGTTTGATTCCTCAGTACCACATATATATAGAAAAAAAAAGCTGGAAATGGTGCTGTAGCTCCAGTGATAGAGTGCTAGCCTTGAGAAAGCCCAAGGACAGTGCTCAGGCCCTGAGTTCAAGGCCCAGGACTGGCAAAAAAAATTTTTTTTTCAAAAAACAATATGGTTACTGAGAAAATGTTTACACTCTATTAAAAGAATTTATAGTCTATAATCTTCCAAAGAATAGGCAACAGCAGGGAGTAGGACAGCTTACCTCAGGCTAACAGACTCACATCAGAGCTTTTTGGAGAACTGCTGAAAAAAATTAATCTTCATTCAAAAGAGAAAAATAAATTATTATCAGGTATTTATTCTCCTTTTTAGTAGGAAGCAGTGTCTGAGCTAGTGCACAGGTCTGGTCAAAATGTTCCAAGTAATCTTTGCTGAGAACTGAACTGTCAAAAATTTTTAAGAATGAAAGAAGTACTCAAAAGAACAAATATGTATTTAGGGGGAAAATACAATATAACACATTCACATAAAACCTATAGAACTCAAAGAAGACCATCAAGACTATTGCTAAAAATGAAAACTAGCTAGAAAGCCAGAGAACAATGAGAAGCACACATACACATAACACTCTAAAACTTAGAAAGGGGGGGGGGGGGAAAGGAGGCTATAATGTATATAATGTACAAACGGCATGGCAGTCCTAAAAGTTCATAAAACTATATAACTACTTTATATCTTATTGTCAATTTAGGTTATTCTTGAAAGGTGCAAATTTTATCTTTATAGATAATATTAAGCACTATTTTTGGTAGGTATTTTTTAAATGTGAGATTAAGATGATGAGGATGACCATGATGATGACAAAACCAATAGGCAGATGAAATGCAGCATTTAGGGACTTGGTACCTGTTAAAAGTTAATGAACTGCTACTCCAGAAACTGAATGCTTCCTTTCCAGACTGGTAGTATTAATTGTGAGAGTGGAACAAAAAGAAGAGAAACCAAGCCTTGGGATGTCCCACCTAAGCCAGATAAGTCAACACTAGGTCCTTACCTTAAGAAAATAAAAAGTTTATCTTTGTCACAGTCCAGATAAAAACAAAACAAAACAAAATATGTATTACTCAATTACTGGAAGTGAACATGTCAGATTAATACTCACCTTTATTAATAGTCTCATAGCAGATTACACACACTCTTGCTTCCTTTTCAAGATACTGAAGTTTACATTTCCTATTACAACAGACACCACAAAATACCTACAAAGGAATAAAATACCAAATATGTTTTTATTTCAAGCATATTTATACATACTAGAGGCAAAGGAGGGGAGATCCTAAACTAATAACTAAAATCCACTTTTCAGCATGGCACAGTAGTTAACAATAGTAATTGTACCTGCTTTGCAGAAGTGTTTAGGATTACAGTTCAAAAACTGTTTGCAATGAGACCTCCCATCTCAACTAACAAAAACCTGAGGATTGTGGTACGTGCTGTCACTAATTAGGTGGGAAGTTAGGAAAGTGTTAGAATGAAGAGCTAAAAAAGAGCTGGGGAAGAGTACACAAGTGCCTGCCCAAGGCCCTGAATTCCAACTCCAGTGTGACACAAAGCTAAGGACAATATTCTTAAATTTCACAAAATGGACATGTTCATTACTTTCTAGAATATAATGAAAATTTAACATAACTATCAATTAATTTGCAAAAGAGTAGCACTTTATGTATTTCCACAATAGGAAAGAAAAAAAATCTCATTTTAAATTAATGAAATCTTATAACTACTTATTAATCAGTGTTTTTTTATATTGGATTTCAGAGACTCAAAAGAAATGATTTGGCTGGGGATAAATGTGATAGAACAGTTGATTAAATTCCCAATACCATACAACAAAAAGCAAAGCAAAAAAAATGATTTTTATAACTTACTTTCCCACATGCTCGGCAGTGATGTCGCCTTTTTGTAAACGTAAATTTGACTTGGCAGTTCATACAGTTGGGAGCTTCCGAATCAGGAACCCAAGTAGGTTGTTTTTGGCCCAAAACCAAGCCTTCTTTGCAAATGTTTTCGGGTGAGGATTCCTCATTTGCACTTACAAAACTGGATCCACCTTCAAAATTACTTTCTATATCAATATAATTAGAATTGAAGCCAACCTGTGGATCAGTTGTAGAATCTGTAGTACAAGTGACTGGAGAAATGGTATTTGCTAAGCAGGGTTCACTTTCTGGCGTATTTGGAACATCCAGCTTATTTGGTTCCTTTGAGTTGCTTATTCTTGGTGGAAGACTAAACAATTGTTTAGGTCTAGCCCCTCCAACATGAGTAGACTGACTGTTAATACCAGAAGCTGGTAATTCCTTTACCATTTCAGACTTACTAGTAGGTAACTCTTGTTCATTTGGAATTGTACATTTTTCTCCTGCAGAAAGGCCATTGTCTCTTGTATTTTGTTTATCAATTGTTTCACAAAGAATGTTAATGCCACCATTTTTCCCAGGAGTTCCTGTTTCTGCATTGAAATACATGTCACAGACATTTCCATCATGAAAGCCTTTCATATCTGTCTGATTCACTTGAGGTTTAGAATCTTCTACATTTTCTTCAAAAGATTCTATGTTAGTGGTCTGAAGATACTGTTCTGTCAAAAAAGCATCAAGTTCAGCATCACTAATGAGCATGCCACTTTTCATGCTTTCATCAATATTGAAGTAATCTAAGTCTTGCACGTCCATATTATTGCTAGAAAAACTGAGACTGTGACAAGGCTCTGGGGCACTCGCACCAAGGAGCTCGGCTTGAGATTCTGTAGCTGCAGAACTGGAGTCCTCATGGTACTGCAAAGGTTCAATTCTGATTACCATCTGCTCACGTTCCACTTCTCCATCATCCCTCTTTCCATTCACTGGCTGAAGAAATATGGTTTTAGATTTTTCCTTTTTCAACAGGTCAGACTCCCTGAAGGATCCCCCATGTACAAGAGTGCTCTTCTGTAAATCTTCATGCATAGTCACTACATCTTCTTTATGACCTTTAGGTTCACTCTGAGGTAAAAAGTCATCCTGTGTTTTACTATCTATTAGTGATCCACACAAAGACCCAGATAAGGAAAGACAGGACAAGGAAGAGTGTACACTTTCACTTGAAACAGGTAAAGTGGGAGAAGAATCTTGGACTGTAGTGTTATCTTTAAGGTCTGGATTTCTTGAGGTTTCATTTGCAGATTGTTTTGTAACCACGGCAGTTCTATCTTCCTGCAAAGGAAAGTCAGGCAATTTGAAATTCTCATCTCTTGAGTGTGAGTCATTGAGGCATAAACTTTCAATATTTGGAAGACTGCTAGGCAAAATACTCATACTATCTCCTTCTTTTAAACGTTCTGTGGTGCTTCTTACTGCCATATTTTCCTGTTCTTCGGCCAAACAACCATCATCTTTTTGTAACTCACATGGCAGAGTCTTGTGTTCTAGGTTATCTTTGGCATCATACATTGTAGAACTTTGTTGTGTGAAAGCAAAGGACATGTTAAAATCAACAACTGGTTCTAATTGATTAAAGATCCTTTTGTCCTTTAACTTTTCTGTTCCACTGTATTTACACATATCTGAAAGTGATGTGTCTACTTTTATTCCTAATTCTTTGGTTCCATCAATTTCTCTATTTTGTAATTCAGAGCTGACATCATTCTGTTCTTCTCTGACAGTAGTACTATCATAGTCTGTGGAAACACAGAGAGTATCTGAAACTGAGGAGGTCTCCAATCCAATCAAAGAATCTGTATTGAACTTTAAGTCATCTGGTTGTAATTTTTCAATGTCTTCTTCGCTATTAGTTGCATGAACTAAGTTACCCATGTCACTTATCAGGTCACAGACAGGTTTACTACATCGGCTCATATATAAAGGCAATACTTCATCTGAAGTACTACCATCCACAGAAGAAAGGAGGTCAAGTCCTGTTACATTTTTTTCACTTTGTATAGCAGTCAGTCCTTCAAGTGGTTTTTCAGTCAAGAAAGTCTCATTTTTTTCACAGCATGCTTCTGATGAGGCACAATTGTTAACATACTGCTGGGCCTTTGGTAGTAGCAAAGTTAGCTGTGAAGAAGCTAACTCTGAAGAAACTGAACAGTGGTTATCATCATATGTATTTTGTGGACCTTGGAGATAATCTTGCTCATCTAATTAAAACAGAAACGAAGTTTAGAAGATCCAAATCAAGTAAAAATTATTCAGAAAATGAAATCCCTCCCCTCTGCTATTAACAAGTGCTAATAAAAAACAAAGTTTTGTAGTTACTCTGCATTTTAAGACTTCTATACTATATGACCTTATTATTTGTCATTATAGTATTTTCTGATTTTCATTTTTCTTTTCTTTTTTTTTTTTTTTTTGTGGGTCATGGGGCTTGAACTCTGGGCCTGGGCACTGTCCCTAAGCTCTTCAGCTCAAGGCTACTGCCCTACCCTTGAGCCACAGCTGCACTCCCCATTTTCTATAGATTAGTTGGAGATAACGGTCTCAAGGTCTTTAGTGTCCAAGGTCTTTAGTGCCCAGGCTGGCTTTGAACTGTGATCCTCAGAACTCAGCCTCCTGAGTATCTAGGATTACAGGGGTGAGCTACTGCCTATTCATTTTTCAGTACACATATCAAGAGTGATAAAAAAAAATTTTTTTTTTGTCCAGTCCTGGGCTTGGCCTCAGGGCCTAAGCACCCTCCTTGGGCTTTTTCAAGGCTAGAGCTCTATCACTTGAGCCTCAGCACCACTTCCAGCTTTTTTCTATGTATGTGGTATGAAGAAATCGAACCGGGATCTTCATACATGCTAGGCAAGCACTCTACCATTAGGCCAAACTTCCAGCCCAAGAGTGATAAAATTTTGACTCCTAATTAAGTTGTATATAAAAACCAGACTAAGAGCTAAAAACTAACTGAAATATTTTGTTCCACACACCCACCAAGTTCCTAATTTCATTCTGAGGGAAGCTCCATGAGCTTTTGCCTTATGTCATTTATAGATAATACTGAGTAATATGTTTTTGGTAGGCATTTTATAAATATAAGATTAAGATGACAATGATGATGACAAAATAGGCAGATGAAATGAAGCAATTAGGGACATAATACCTGTTAAAAGTAAATGAACTGCTATGCTGACTTTGCAGGTTTTTCTTATAGCTAAATTTGTATCTGAAAAGAAACTAGTCTGTGCGGTGGCTCATGCCTGTAATCCTAGCTACTCAGGTGGTGGTTGAGATCTGAGGATCAAGGTTCAGGGCCAGCCCAGGCCCAAAAGGACCAGAGACTCTTATCTCCAATTAAGAGGGGCTTGGCTCAAGGGTAGGGTGGTAGCCTGGAGCTGAAGAGTTCAGGGACAGTGCCGGGTCCAAGGGCAGGGTGGCAGCCTTGAGCTGAAGAGCTTGGGGACAGTGCTCAGGTCGCCGAGTTCAAGCCTCATGACCCACAAAAGAAAGAAAGAAAGAAAGGAAGAAGAAAGAAAGAAAGAAAGAAAGAAAGAAAGAAAGAAAGAAAGAGAGAGAAAGAGAGAAAGAAAGAGAAAGAGAGAGAGAAAGACAGAGAAAGAGAGAGAAAGAGAGAGAGAGAAAGAGAGAGAGAGAGAAAGAGAGAAAGAGAAGAGAGAGAGAGAGAGAGAGGGAGAGAGGGAGAGAGAGAGAGAGAGAGAGAGAGAGAGAGAGAGAGAGAGAAAGAAAGAAAGAAAGAAAGAAAGAAAGAAAGAAAGAAAGAAAGAAAGTTTCTTTACTTCTGTTTCTGGCTATTGGTTCCATTCTAAGAATAAACTAGTATGTTATAGTCAAACAGGTGAACTTTTTAGAGAAGATGACAATGTGACCAAACTAAACTAAGAGTACTTACTCTATTTCTGCAATAACTAAATTACAGACATTTGAAAATTTTGTTAGTGGTAAAACAGAAAACCAACAAACCTGGGTTCTGTTCAAAATCATCAAGGAGTTTGTCCAAGTCACAGACAGCTGCTTTAAAATAATGGTCCATCCTGCTTGTAGACTTACTCAAAATTTAATCCTTGTACGTCTAAAAAAAAACCCCAGAAGATATAATATTTAATCTTCAAATATGAAATATTATGTCACATACCATAAAATATTCCCTGAAAATAGAAATAAAAGTAAAGCTTAACAGTACTTTCTTGAAGAACTTGTAATTTAGGCTGAAAAACTATACATAAAAATAACATGATGGCTGGGAGTGTGGCCTAGTGGTAGAGTGCTCGTCTACCATGCATGAAGCCCTGGGTTCAATTCCTTACTACCACATACCACAAAGAACCAAAAGTGGTGTTGTAGCTCAAGTGATAGAGTGATAGCCTTTAGAAAGCTCAAGGACAGTGCCCAGTATCTGAGTTCAGGCCCAGGACTGGCAAAAACAAAAACAAAAAAACATAAAACCCAACTCTTCTAGACCGCTCCCAAGACTGTGGCCGCACAGACCCTGATCCTGAGCGGAGCCACGGCAGTGAGGAGGAAGGAGGAAGTAGAAGTATTAGTGGAGAAGGAGGAGGAGGAGGAAGAGGAGGCGGAGGAGAAGGTGGTGGTAGTGGTGGAGGTAGAGATGATGATGGTGGTGGTGGTGGTGGTGGTGGTGGTGGTAGAGGAGGAGGAGGAGGAGGAGGAGGCGCCAGACTGGGTGGAGTGTCAAAAATTTAAAAACCACACCATGAGTGAGTACAAGTTAGTAGTCCCCAGCTCAGGAGGCATGGGGAAGTCTGCTGTGACAGTTCAGTTTGTTCAGGGAATTTTTTTTGAAAAATAGGACCTGACGATAGAAGATTCCTATAGAAAGCAAGTTGAAGTAGATTGCCAACAATGCATGCTAGAAATCCCGGATAGAGCAGGAAAAGAGCAATTTACAGCAATGAGAGATTTATATATGAAGAATGGCCAAGGGTTTGCACCAGTATATTCTATTACAGCTCAGTCCACATTTAATGACTTTCAGGACTTGAGGTAACAGATTTTGTGAGTTAAAAAGACAGAGAAAATGTCCCAATGATTTTGGCTGGCAATAAATGTGATCTGGAAGATGAGTGAGTAGTTGGCAAACAACAGGGCCAGAATTTAGCAAGACAGTGGTGTAACTGCTTTTTTAGAATCTTCTGCAAAGTCAAAGACCAATGTTAATGAGATATTTTATGATCTGGTCAGACAGATAAATAGGAAACCACTGGAAAAGAAGAAGCCTAAAAAGAAATCATGTCTGCTTATTTAGATCTGAAGCAGCAGCAGCTTTGAGCCCAGATGAACTGTTGCCTAATGGGAAAGCGCCAGCATTCCAGACTTCAAAAAACTACATCCGAAGAAGCTTCTCCTGTTTTATATATTATGTGAAGAATTTAGATCTTATATTGGTTTGCACAAGTTCCCTGGAGAGAAAAAAAAATCACTCTGTATATAAATCTCTTGGAAAATAAGACAATAGTATTTCTCCTCTGCAATAGCAGTTATAACAGATATGAAAATAAGTATACTGGACTCTAATACAATTATACAAAAGAGCATGGATGCATTTCAAATGTTAGATATTTCTACTATAATCAAATGATTTCATACTGACCTTTTTTTTTTTTTTTTTGCCAGTCCTGGGCTTGAGCTCAGCGCTTGAGCACTGTCCTTGGACTTTCTCAAGGCTAGCACTTTACCACTTGAGCCTCAGCACCACTTCTGGCTTTTTGCTATGTATGTGGGGTACTGAGGTTATTAAACTAGGGTCTTCGTGCCTGGTAGGCAAGCACTCTACTACTAGGCCAAACTCCTGGCCCCTCATATTGACCTTTTCATCATAATCCTCCCTGTCAACTAAAAAGTTGAACCACGGGGCCGGGAGTTTGGCCTAGTGGTAGAGTGCCTGCCTAGCATGCACAAAGACCCAGGTTCGATTCCTCAGTACCACATACATAGGAAAAAGCCGAAAGTGGTGCTGAGGCTCAAGTGGTAGAGCTCTAGCCTTGAGAAATCCCAAGGACAGAGCTCAGTCCCTGAGCTCAAGCCCAGGACTGGCTAAATAAATAAATAAGTAAGTAAATAAATAGTTGAACCACTATACTTTGTATCTGTAATATTATAGATTACAAAATTTCCCCTCAAACTCATTTCAGCAAATAACTTTTTCAAGTCGTTGACTTCATTTTATATTTAAAACTTATAAAATATCTGTTATACTCTAATTAAAATTGTGTATAATGCTTTGGAAAAATGGGTCTTTTATAGGAAAAAAACTGGATAACTGATTTCTAGCTTTCAAAGCTAAAATATATAATATACTAAACAAACTCTAATATTGCTTCTTGTGTTTTGTGTCAGATTAAATTACAGCTTTTATGGATGATTAAATTTTAGTACGTTTTCAAAAAACCCAACTCATATTTATTTACATAAGTTATAAATTTTTAAAACTATATCTACTAAATAATTTACAAGTCAAAAAATTCACAATGAAAATCTCCAAGTTGGGTGGGGGAAGGAAAATAGGGACAAAAACATGAGAAAGAGTATCAATATGGGAGAAGTAATGTACCTACTACCTGACGAATGTAACTGTAAGCTCTCTATATATTACCCTAACAATAAAAAAAAAGAAAAAGAAAATCTTCAAGTATACTACATACAAATAAATATACTACATGGAAACTTAAAAGTTGATTTTACTAAAAGATGAATAAATTAGATGAACCTGTGGCTTGAGACAGATTTGGAAAGAAACTTTAAAAACTATGTCTGAGATCCTTTGTGGGAATCTACCCAAAACTAACTGAATAATGTCAAGAAGCCAAGAGTAGGGCGCTCACTGGCTTGAATGCAACAAGTGAACATTAAATGAAGACCACAGAGTACCAAAAAATCACTCATATCGATTTTAAAAGCAAGAGGCCATAACAATATTGCAGTAAAAAAACAAAAACAAACTACTTACTTGAGAGTTGTTAGGGCAATTACCTATTATTCTGAAAATTAATAAAGTAAGAGAAAAGAGCCAGGCACTGGTGGCTCATTTCTGGAATCCTACCTACTCAGGAGAAAAGAACAACAACAACAAAAAACTATAGTAGAAAAGTCTTATCAGCCAGGTAATTGAAGTTAACAACAAAAAGCACTTAGTCATATGTATAACATATAGCACTGATATAACCATATCTTTAGTATTCTTTTTGATATCTCTCTAGTCTACTATCTCAATTTAATCATGACACAAATCTCAGCTAACATTTTACAAAATACCTAAAGAGTAATCCTCAAATGTCAAATACATCAAAAACAAAGAATAGCTAAAGAAATGGTTATAACCAAGGGGTACTGGAGGAAACATGTTGCCTAGTCACTACACTTTACCATTCTGAATGGGATCTTAGAATAGAAAAAAACACACTAGGGAACACATAAGGAAATGTGAATAAATGTTATTAGTATTAATATTGGTTCATTAATCAGGACAAATATATTAATATATGAAAATAAACAAGGTGTGAAGTAATTGAAAACTTATCTTTACAGAATTCTGTGAGTTTAAACCTATTCTAAAATTAAGTTTATTTTTAAAATGCAGTCAAGCTGTCATACAATACAATTGATCCGCTGCACTAAAAAATTTTAAACTACCTTTAAAAGTTGAAGAGATAAAAATAGGAGATAGAATATTAGAGCATTTGAGAATCAAGTATAATATAATCCAATACTCAAATAACAGAACTCCAGAAAGTAAGTTTCTCAGTTATAGCTGAGAAACTTATAAAATGGGGAAACACATCACATGAATGAAAAACCCTTGCACTAAGCCACATCATTGACAGACTTCAGAACAACACATTTTAAGGGAAGAATACTCAACGTAATACAGTAATTTGCATCCCCTTCCTTTCCCAGTCCTAACACTTCTAACTTTCCCATTTAATCCTGTTCGTCTTTTCTTTTTTTTTTCTTTTTGTCAGTCATGGGGCTTGAACTCAGAGCCTAGGTGCTATCTCTGAGCTTTTCCTCTCAAGGCTAGCTCTCTCCTATTTTGAGCCACAGCTCCACTTCTGGTTTTCTGGTAGTTAACTGTTTCATGGACTTTCCTGCCCTGGCTGGCTTTAAACTGTGCTCATCAATCTTAGCCTTCTGAATAGCTAAGATTATAGGCGTGAGCTACTAGTGCCCAGTTTTATGTTCTTCTTTTTCTCTTTTCTAAAGCACTTACATTCTTTTAACATTTCCTACAAGTTATTTATTAAATGTGTTGCTTCCTATGTAGAACAGCACTTCCCATAATTTAAGTTCCCTAAAAGCAAGGGTCTTGTATCTTTGTTCACTCATATATTCACAATGTCTTTACCAGTGCCTGGGATATAAAATGTGCTTAATACACATTGGTAAATAAACATAAAACTTTTGAGAGAATACATCACAATCAAAGGATGGGCTATCATATCTAGCATCAGATGTCTCAAAAACAGCAATAAAATGGAGCTAAGCCTCTTCTAAAATTAAATGACTGATAACCTAGATTTGTACTGATATCAACTATGAGGAATAAATTTTTTTAAAAAACAACAACAACAAAAAACCTTTAGAACTTCAAATCCCCCAAATTCTGCCTATTTAGTCTTTCTTAGGAAATGACTGAAAGTTGTATTCTACTACCAAGAAATAGACATTGAGAAGAGGAAGAAATCCAGGAAAAAAGACTATCCAACACAAGAGAGAGGCAAATAAAATTCCCAGAACAATATAAAATGATATATCGTCCAAGAAAACAGATGCACAGAGACTTACAGAGCAACTCATCAAGATGAAAGCAGATGACAGATCATAATGGGAAGACAGTGTAAAACCTGATTATGTGACACATTTATATTTACTAAGATGTGATTGTCATCTGAGGGGTTAATGTATCTAATATAGAATACAAAAGATGTATTAAGAGATACAAAACACACATTTACAAAGATTCACAAAAGGCAGATATACAAAAGACAAAATTACTAACTTTAGGAAAACTGTACATAGTATTTATACAGTTTAAATTATGTAAACACTAAACAACAATAACCATTTTGAAAATATTTAGGGGAGAGGCAATATTTAAAGGGTATAATGGACCTAAATCCTACCCACTATCATTTGGAATGCTATCTGAAACCAGAGTCAAACAGGAAAGGGAGGAAAGATAACAGTCTTAACTAAACATACTACTTAAAAATACTGGAAATGGGGGCTGGGAGTTTTGCCTAGTGGTTAAAGTGCTTGCCAGGCATGCACAAAGACCCGGGTTCGATTCCTTGGTACCACATACATACAAAAAAGCCGGAAGTGGTGCTGAGGCTCAAGTGGTAGAGCTCTAGCCTTGAGAAAGTCCAAGGACAGTGTTCAGGCCCTGAGCTCAAGCCCAGGACTGGCAAAAAAAAAAAAAGTTATAGTATGGGGCCGGGAGTTTGGCCTACTGGTAGAGTGCTTGCCTAGCATACACGGAAGACCAGGGTTCCATTCCTCTGTACCACATACACATAGAAAAAGCTAGAAATGGTGCTGTGGCTCAAGTGGTAGAGCTCTAGCCTTGAAAAAGCCTGAGGACAGTGCTCAGGCCCTGAGTTCAAGGCCCAGGACTGGAAAAAAAAAAGTTATAGTATGCATTCTTACTACAAAATATAATTGTTAGAAAAACACTCGGTAACTAAACTCTGAATGCCACCAGACAACAAGGTCATGAGAAAAATTATCAATACATCACCAAAGCAATAGTTAGAAAAAAAGAAAAGAAACACTTATAGTCTACTAAATTAAAACTTACATTATCTAAATAATAAAAGTCTTGGTGACATGATTTAAAAAAACTGATACTGCTGACAGTTGATACAACAACTCAAAAAAAGAAGTGACAATATGTATCAATTATGCCTTATGTTTGCTGTAGACTTGAGAAAGTCCAAGGATAGTGGCCTAAGCTCAAGCCCCAGGACTGGCAAAAAAATAAAAATAAAAATGCCTCATATTTGACCTGAAAGTAAAAATATTGGTGAACTTTGATTTAAAACACAACTCTGGGGGCCAGGAGTTTGGCCTAGTGGTAGAGTGCTTGCCAAGCATGCATGAAGACCGGGTTCGATTCCTTGGTACCACATACATAGAAGAAGAAAAAAAGCCGGAACTGGTGCTGATGCTCAAGTGGTAGAGCTCTAACCTTGAGAAAGCCCAATGACAGTTCTCAGGCCGTGAGTTTAAGGCCAGGACTGGCAAAAAAAAAACAAAAATAAAACAAAAACCCTCTGATACAGCTAACAGAAAGCTGATACAACTTCTCAAAAACAAAACAAACAAAAAAAACCAATGTGACAATACTTTTAACATATTTGACCTGAAAATTCTCTCCTCAAAAACTTAAGAATCCCAAACTACTGAAATATGCAAAGCTGTTTCACCAGTCATTAATTGCAGTGATCTATACCAATGTTAGGAAGCAGAAAAATTACAGTTATCAAAAGCAGTATTTATCTCTATCCCCCCCCAGAAAAAGGGGAAACATTAGCATCTGTGCATAAGAATGCATGAGAAAGAACTTTCAGTATGCCAAGTTTGCAATAGTGTCAAATTGGAGGTACCCTAACCAGCTTATTAATGACACAATGATTAAATCAGCTTTCTCAAATTGTGTACTAAGTATCCCTGAAAGTCCTAAGAGCCTTGGAGAATCTACCAGACATTCCCTTTCTGGGTAGATAAGATGGGTTTTCTTCTTATGTACAGTACATTAGACTGATCTAAGCCAAAATAATAAAAAGCAAAAGAATTCAGGTGTATTTTATAGCACCAGAAATTAAATAGATTTTCCTACAGGTAAAATACCTTAGAAAATTCTACTCTAGAAATAATTATTCTTCATTAAAAATCTAATCAGCTGTCATTTTTAAACAAATGAAAAAATGTTTTGAGTTTTAATTTTCAAAATGGTAATTATACTGTATTAAGAAACAAAAATCAGGGGACGGGAACATGGCCTAGTGATAGAGGGTTTGCCTAGCATGCTTGAAGACCTGGGTTTGATTCCATGCACAGAAAAAGCCAAAGTGGCGGTAGTAAGAGCGATAGCCTTAAGGAAAGTACAAAGCCCAAGACTGGCAAAAAAAAAAAAAAAAAAAAAGACTTTGGTACTCAAGAATGGTTTTAGATGTGATTATCCCCAGTGATATTGTTTAAAGTGAACCATAATGTTATCCCATTATGTTACAATATGACTGGAGTAAAACTAAATGGGAATTTATCTGTTATGACCTCAAAAGATACCTTTGCTCTTGTATTATTTGTACAATCACAACTATGTTTATAAAACATTAAACATGAGAAAAACCAGCTCTGCAACTATATACTATTATCTCACCACTTTAATCGCAGGGAGACCTCAAAAAAAATATTAAACGGCTGACGACGTGATTATATTTTCCTTAGGTCTTAAATTGTTTTTTCACATTTACTGTCAAGTGTGCAGCTTGACAGCCAGGAGAGGAAAACAGAAACTATATGGAAACAAAAAAATTCCATAGCGTTCTACCGTATCAAACCACTGAAAACTCCCAACTTGAAGAGGCAACTTTCAGACGAATAAACGAAGGGACCTAATCGAGATCAACAAATGGTTTTTCAAAGAAGGTGGTTGGGAACACGGGCTAGTTCAGTTTTGTTTTTTAAACTCGTCGATGGAACACCATCTATCTGGAACGCAGTAACTGGCAGCCTCGGTAGTGTACAAGATTAAGTTAGCTGCGGATAAAAGTAAAGACAGCTCCTCCAAGATGTCAGAGAGTGGAAGACCGCGGGAGGGGCGGGGAGCCGAGGCTCGGCGGGGTGCGGAGGGCGCCGCGCCGGCGGGGGCAGCCGGGCCTCCCCGAGGCGCCCCCCGGCCCGCACCCCTCCGGAACCCGAGGCTCCGCCCGCCGCGGCGGCCCCTCCCTCCCCAGGGCGCCGCTCCTCAGCCCGCCGCGGCCCCGGCCGCTCCGCTCCCACCGCGGGGGTGGGGCCCCACCGCTCTCCTCCCGGCGGGCGCGTCCACCGCCGGGTCTCCGCGGTCGGCGAGCCCGAAGCCACTCCCGGAACGGGGAGGGCCGGCCCCGCCGCGCAGCCCGGGGTGTCTATCGGCACCCCGCCCCCTCCGCGAGGGCACGGCGCCGAGGGGAGGCCGCGGAGGCGGCGGCGTCCTCCGGGAGCTCTTACCTCCCCACGCCCTGGCGCGTCTCGCAGGGGACTCGACGCGCGACGCCGCCGGGAGGACCGAGTTAGCGAAGACCTACCCAGGCTGGGCGTCCCGGGAGTGCGCGACGCCAGCGCCCGGTCCGTCCCCCTCCGGACCTGGGCAGCGCGCAGGCGCAGAGTCGGCTTCCCGTCCTACGCCCCCCGCCCACAGCGGCCGCGGCCCCCGGCGCCTGCGCGCTGCGCCTGGGTCCGAGCCCCAGCGGTCGCGTCCTACCGGAAGTGTCAGACTGCGTTGTGGGCTAGCTGCGTCGCCGCGAGTCGCGGCCTCCAGATTTCCACTGGTCACCCTGCACCCGGGATGTGGAGTCAACTCGCGCCACCCTCCGGCTTCCTTCGCCCTTCGCTGACCTAGACGCCTACCGCCGCCGCCGCGTCCGGAGGAGCCTGCGCTGCCTCCAGTCTGCCCTGGACAAAACCGCCTGGCCGCCGCTGACCAGGCCTGCGCACTGCGGACGCGGGGCCTCCAGCCGTGCAGATGCACCTAGCAGCCCCCAACACATACACACTTCCAACTTCACACCCCGACCCGCGCACACTCCCCAGTACGACCCCACATTCTCTACTTGCTGGCCTCCTCACAGGTTCTCAACATAACACACACACTCCAGCTTTCTTCACTCTTCCCCTACCTCTCTGTTCTAATATCCCTGTCTCTTTCCCTCTCTCTCTCACCCACCTGTAGCAACAAAAAGGCTCCCAATTTCCACACTGGCCAGTGCCTGCCAGCCACCCCTTCTTTCCAGTCCTCACTTTACTTCTGCTTTTCTAGCCATGGTGACTCTCAAAATGAAGGCTAACTACCCTGATGCAAGGATAGAACGTCACTCACCTGATGTCCATGTTTCTTGCTGAGCTTTGTCGTTTTTCTTTTAACTTAAAACAAAACGTGACATCTTTGAGGAGTCAGGGTATCATTTCAGAGGGTGTGTTAGGAGAATCATTGGCTAACAAGTTCTGGGTTTTCAAAAAAAGATGGCAGCAGTTTTGCTGAAGTATAGCTTCAGGGCTCACATCTTAAATCTACACTTTACAACTAAAGTGATTTTTTTTTTTAAGTCAGTCTCTAATCTTGGTTTTCCTACACATGAATGGCACTGTGATTCAATTCAACAGCAAAAATTTTGCCCGAAACAACTTAGGCATCATTAGGTGCATTGCTTACATTATCTCCTTTCATCCCAAGAGTAATCCTACAAAGTACAGTGCATAGTTTCTCAACTATGTGTTAGACACTTCAAGACGAAATGGGGACCACTGCCCTCAGGGGACTACAGTCCACTAGCAGGAGCTCAAATGTATGAATTTGTATTAGAGGCAGGAGTGTTTGTATAGTTCAGTGTGAGAACAAAGAGAATAGATGTAAAAGTAGAAATGAAAAGTAAATGAAATTACACTTTGTGTCACTTATGAGTCTTCTTGCTACTTCATGCAAGGAATTAGGAGAATTGCAAAGATGAATAATTCATAGTTTTAACTCTGAAGAGTTTCACAATCCACATGCCATTTTTTTATTTACTATCATAATTATTTGAGAAGTAGATTGAAGAAGATAAAACTACAAGATTTTGGATAGGTTCCTAGTTGATCAGATTTTCTGTGATTGCCTTTGTTGACTGAAAAAGAAATAAGTACCTGAAGTGAACTGAAAAAATTCTGGGCAAAACTTGGGTCACAGTTGTTTTTAAAAATTGTGTTTGTCTTTTGAGGAACTGCCATAGTGCTTTCCATAGTGGTTGAATGAGTTTGCACTCCCACCAGCAGTGTAGTACTGATCCCTCCTGGCCACATCCCCTCCAGCATCTGTTGTTATTAGTTTTCTTGATCCTGGCCATTCTAACTGGAGTGAGGTGGAATCTTAGAGTTGTTTTGATTTGCATTTCTTTTATGACCAGAGATGTTGAGCATTTCTTCATGTGTCTATAGGCCATTTTTGTTTCTTCTTCAGAGAAGACTCTCTTTAAGTCTTTGGCCCATCTTTTGGTTGTTTCTTTGGAGATTAGTTTTGGGGTGATTCAATTTTTTGAGCTGTTGATATATTTTAGATATGAGGCCTTTATCCATTGTGGGCATAGAGCTCCCCTACGACCCAGCAATTCCACTACTAGGCATTTACCCAATTGTCCAGAAACAAGGTCAGACTACATCCACTAGCACAACGATGTTCATTGCAACACTATTCACCGTAGCAAAGATATGGAACCAACCCAGATGTCCCTCAGTTGATGAGTGGATCAACAAGATGTGGTTTTTGTACACAATGGAATTCTATGCTGCTGTCAGAAAGAACAACATCGCCCCATTTGTTAGGAAATGGAAAGACTTAGAAAAAATCATATTAAGTGAAGTAAGCCAGACTCAAAGGAGATAGGCTCAATGGTTTCCCTCATTTGTCATAATCAGTAGAAACCTTGGGCTCTACTAGCAGAGATTTGCAATAGAGCAAAAGCTAGACACATAAGGCCATATAGTATGATGCTAAATGAAAGGACCTCTAGGATATAGAAACAAAAGCCATATAATGAGTGATTGTTGTCCTTAATGTACTATGTTATCTCTCATCTCTTTTGCTATCCCTTGATTATCTCATATTGTTACAGTATCACACTTTGTTATCTGATATATCGGATATATTTGTATTTGGTTATTTGAAATTGGATAGGGAAGGGGAGAAAACAAGATGAGGGGTGGGGGTGGAGGGAGGGAAATATGGACCAAGACATGTGAAAGGGTATCAATGTACGTGAATTAATGTACCTTCTATCTGGCAAATATGATGTAACCCTTCTATTAATTACAATAAAAATATATGAAAAAATTGTGTTTGTCAGCTTTGTTCTCAAGTCTGCTTATAACTAAAGGGTTTATTTTTAAAAATAATCCTTTAAAAAGTAAAATAAAATTCAAGTTATGTTTGCAGATGATATGATCCTGTAAGCAATCCTTAAAAACTCCAACTGTACTTTTAGATCTCATAAACAATTTCAGCAAAATAGCAGGGTACAAAATTATTATACAAAAGCTAGTAGTTTATATACTAACAATAAGCTCAGAAAGAAATCAGGAAAACAGCTCTATTCACAATAGCCTCAGAAACATACCAATGAATAAATTTAAGGTAGTAAAAGACCTCTATAATTAAAATTATAAAAACATTTAAAAATAAATTGATGCTGGGCATTGGTGGCTCACATTTGTAATCTTAGCTGCTCAGGAAGCTTAGATGTGAGGATAGTGGTTCAAAGTCAGCCCAGACAGGAAATGTCTGAGAGACTCTAATATCCAATTAACCACAAACTGGAATAAATACATCTGGAAATGGAGTGTAACTCAAGTGGTAGAGCACTAGGTTTGAGTGAAAAAGCCAAGGGAGAAGAACCAGGCACTGAATTCAGGCTCTAGTACCAGCACACACATACTCAAAATAACCCCTCTTTTTGGTGGTGGTGGTGGTGGTGGTGGTCATAGGACTTCAAGTCTGGGCTTGGGGACTGTCCCTGACCTCTTTTGCTCAAAGCTAGCACTCTATCACCTGAGCCACAGTCCCACCTCCAGTTTTCTGATAAGTCTCATGGACTTTTCCTGCCTGGGCTGGATTTTGACTGCAATCCTTACATCTCAGCCTCCTGAGTTGCTAGGAGTACAGGCATGTGCCACCAGCACCCAGCCAAAAGAGCCCTTGAGAAAATGACTTCATTGTTATTATAGAAGTGATACGCAGAGGGGTTACATCTACATGTCTAACTGATTATTGACTCCTTTTGGCCCTGTCTCACACAAGAGCTTCATATGGACTTAGCACATTATCTGTGGCATCATGCAAATTAAAAATACGGAGCTGGGAGTTTGGCCTAGTGTTAGAGTGCTTGCCTAGCATGCACGAAGACCCGGGTTCAATTCCTCGGCACCACATGCATAGAAAAAAGCCGGATGTGGCACCGAGCCTTAAGTGGTAGAGCTTTAGCCTTGAAAAAGTCCAAGGACAGTGCTCAGTCCCTGAGCTCAAGCCCAGGACTGGCAAAAAAAAAAAAAATACTAGCTAATTGTCAAATATATTTATATAGTCTCAGGTAAAGTACTGACACATCAAATTCACTTTCATTTACAAAATCAACATTTTATTGTACTATAACCTAATAATAATGTGTTCTGTATGAATGAGACAAAGATAGACCATGTCAAAAATTCAAAGAACAAACAAAAAACCCCTGAAGTCATTGTATTTCTCACCCAGACAGCTTTTCCTCCAGTAGTTACTATATAGTGAACTATACCCATTTGCTCGACAGGAAATTGAGAGACATCTACTGTGCTACCTTTATCCTAACCAACTATCCATCCACCAAACACACACACAGCACAGGCCTATGACATTTCTTATACATAAAATTGACTATCAAATCCTCAGTCCTGGCCCTCAAAGTATGATTTAATAGGTGCTATCAGGTCTGTTTCTTAGCCTTCATCTTTTCTGACCTCAATTTGTAGCCACTATCTGTCTTACTCCTTTGCCTCAAGCTGCGGTGGCTTCCATGCTCTGCACATAGGTCAGTGTTGCTCCAGCTACTTGGAATGCACATTCCAGTTTTCTGTACTTCAATTCAAAAGTTACTTCTTCAGTTAAACTTCCCTAAAAACTTACCACCTTGGGGCTGCGAGTTTGGCCTAGCGGTAGAGTACTTGCCTAGTATGCATGAAGACCCAGGTTCGATTCCTTGGTAACACATATAAAGGAAAAAAAAAGCCAGAAGTGGTGCTGTGGCTCAAGTGGAAAAGCTCTGGCCTTGAGAATATCTCTCAGTACCCACAATTATATTTATATTGTGCTAGGTATTCTAGTAATCTACAAATGATTGAAGGTACATGGGAAGGTATGCGCAAATTCTATACATTACTTTATGCAGGGGAAAAGAGAATCTATCAGTCTTTGTATCCCTGTGGATACTGAGAGATAGCTGGCTCACTATCTAGCATCCTATATGTTTTACCTGTCTTGTTTGGTATCTTCTCTAATAGAAATAAGCTCGGTAACAGCAGGATTTTTTTTACAGAGATCAGTTTGGTTCACTACTGTTTGATCAACAATAGACCAGGCAGATTATACACATGCTAACAAATTTATTAAATAAATGAATGAAGTTTTCTTCTGTTCCTCCACTTACCTCAGAAAGTCACTCAGTCTTATCTGGTTTGCAACAAACCTGAATGGAAATAAGATTATTTAAGGTGAATGAAGAGAACTAAGAATATAATTGTAATGAGAGAAAAAGCAATAATCAATGAACAGTACTGGACTCATAATAATACTCAAAACAACATATGTATGTGAACTTTACATGGGCCAAACCATGCTAGAAGTGTTACATTTATTAGTTCATTTGCCACAACTGAGCTAATGAAATTAGGTTTATTTATTACTCACACTTAATAGATTAAAAAAAAAAACAGACACACAGAGGATAACTGACTTGTCTGTGGTCACAGGTCACATTATTAAGTGTCAGAACCATGATTCTTACAGGTTCTAAGTAAGCCAGGAAGTCTTACTCAAGGGCTGAGTCTTGGAAGAAGGAAATTGCAGACACATACCACATTCCAGTGTCTCACCAAACCAGAAATAAAGTCTCAGCTTCTGCCCCAATCTAGAACTTTCAACTGACCCTGGAATACCATACCCAGCCTGCTGTCCAAGGACAACCTCCATGAATTAGTCCAGAGGGTATATGTAACACAATAGAAGTACATTCAGAAATCTGGGTGCTGAGCCAGGTGCGGTGGCTCACGCCTATAATCCTACCTACTCAGGAGGCTGAGATCTGAGGGATCAAGGTTCAAAGCCAGCCCAGGCACAAAAGGACCTAAGAGGTTATCTCCAATTAACCTCTAGAAAATGGGAAGTGAGGCTTGGCTAAAGGGTAGGGCAGTAGCATTGTGCTGAAGAGCACAGACAGAGTTCAACCCCCATGATCCACCAAAAAAAAAAAAAGAAAGAAATGTGAGTACTGAAGATGGACAGAGTATGCACTTTGCTAGAGACTAGGCAAGCATACAATCTGTTTTGCCACCACCAAGAAATACTAACTTTTCTTTTTCTCTTTTACAAACTTTTCTATTGGTTGTTCATTTTACTTCTTTGTTCTATCATTGTTACTATTTCTGTCACTTTGTAATCCAGGAATATAGCATCCTTCCACTTAATAGCTGAACTTATTTGTGTTCATTATTATTTTGTTAACCTCCAGGCCACATCCATCTCCTTTTCCTCACTTCTTGTTGTTATTTAAGTTTAATTATTATTACTTTGTTGTTGCCAGTACTGGGGCTTGAACTCAGAGTCTCCCTCTCTCATACAAGTGTTATTTTGCTCACAGAGGCACTTTGCCACTTGAGCCACACCTCCAGTTCCATCCCCTTCACTTTTTCCCCTGTATCTTTTTTATTTTTGCCAGTCCTGGGCTTTGAACTCAGGGCCTGAACACTGTCCTTGGGCTTTCTCAAGGTTACAGCTCTACCACTTG
This sequence comes from Megascapheus bottae, assembly GCF_031878675.1. Taxonomy (NCBI): domain Eukaryota; kingdom Metazoa; phylum Chordata; class Mammalia; order Rodentia; family Geomyidae; genus Megascapheus; species Megascapheus bottae. The sequence continues at coordinate 38,828,776 of NC_143512.1, forward strand.
AGCCACAGCACCCACCACTTCCAGTTTTTTCTACATATGTGCTACTGAGGAATCACATCCTGGTCTTCGTGCAAGCTAGGCAAGCACTCTACCACTAGGCCAAACTCCCGGCCCCAACTATGTCTTTTTTTTTTTAACTTCTTTATTTTAAATACCTAATTTTTTAAACTCCTACACATTCATTGTTTTTCCTGATCCCTCTACTATACCGTATACAAATATTAGGGCAAGGAGATGCTTGGTATGATAACAGAAGTTTACAATAGAGGAAAGCAAATGAGAGAGGAGACAGGCGACAGGAGGGAAGAGAAGATAGGAAAGGAGAAGAGAGAGGGAGAAAAGGGAGAAAAGGAAAGGACAAGAGAGGAGAGAACAGGAGAAGAGCAGAAAGAGCCAAAGCTATAACACTAGGAATTGCACTGCATTTACACAGTGAACAGAAAGGAATTTCAACAGTAATTACACAGAGGATAATACAAACTGAAAGTCAAGGAGAAGTTTACAAAGGTTTACATTGTCAAAAGGGAATCAAGAAATCAATAAGCTAGACTTGTGGATTTAATAAAGATCAGTTGCAGTGAATGCATTGGATATAAGGCTGGGGAGGGTTTAGATCTAGCAGAAAAGTGAAGGTGAGGAGGAGAATCAGATAAAAACTGGTCTTTTGAGATACTTGCTTATACAGGAAGAAACAATCCAGGATCTAGAAGAAAGTGCAAAAAGAGATAAGGCATGTATAATATGAAAGTTGATTGATACTTGTAGTCAATTCAGTGAAATGAACTGAATATATTGACAGTGATCAAGTAGGATAGGAGAATAAAACTCAGAGTACAGGTAAGAGGCCAAAACAGTGATTTTTTTATACCTTTTTATGAGAGTAAATTAATTGTAGAACGGAATTATTTCATTGTAACATTTCAATACCTATATAATAACATAATTTGGTTGTATTCAGCCCCTTATTTTCATTTTGTTTCTTTCTTTCTCCTGATGGTTCCCTTCCTTTTCCCAAATAGCCCCCTGTCTTCATCTTCTTCTTGTTCTTAACTTAGATTCTGTATATGAGAGAAAACACACATTTATCATTCTGGGTCTGGGTCCGATTCAACAAATCAAGGGGAAAAAATCTTCACACACAGGTATGACAGAGCCCTTGTAATCTCAGAATTTGAGAGAGAGAGAGAGCCAGGAAAATACAAACTTGAGCTACAATGCAAAATTATTTTAACTGCCGCCCTCAGCAACCAAAGTTGCTGTCTCTGCCTAAATGCTAAAGTGCAAAATCAAGGATCTTTAGCTAAGAAATGACTCAAGATTATTTGGGTAGCAGTCATAGTTTAAATTTAAAAAGTAGAAGTATGGGGGTGGGGGACTGGAAAGGAAGAGAGCCTACTCAGAATGTGCTTGAAGAATAAAAGAAAATTGAGCAAGTGCAGTATTTTGGTATGAAAGTTTGTATTCCACCACCTCCCAAATTGATGTTAGGACCTAATCCTCATTACGATGGCATTATTAGCAGTGGGGTCTTTAGAAGGTAATTAACTATACCATAAAGGCTTTTGTGGATGGGATTAGGGCCTATATAAAAAGACTTGAGGGAATGAATTCATTTCTTTCTTTCCTATTATCCTTTTTACCATGTGAGGACATAGCATTCATCCTTCAGAGAACACAGCATTGTGGAAGATACCATCTTAGAAGCAGAGAGAAATTCTTATCATACACTAAGGCTATTGGCACTTTGATCATGGATTTTTCCATTCTTCAGAGCCATGAGAAACAAATTTCTAGTATTTACAAACTACGCAATGTAGAAGTAGGAAAGGATGAAGACATACAGTGACTCAGTAAGGGTGGGCTGGTAGGACTTCTAGAGAAGAAGGGACCCTCTGGCACCCCAGAGGTGGTAGTCACATGCTCTGACGAAAATGAGAATCATGACAGCCTTCAATGGGGGTGATTTTAGTGGAAAGGAAAAGGAACTGAAATCAAATTGCAAAAGCTAGCAAGAGGCTACTTCAATTTATTGAATTGACATGTTGATGGAAACATTTAGCTGAGACAAATGGATTACTATACCCCAAGTAAACATTTAACCAAGTAGCAAAGTCCCCTAGATGAAGTTTTTGGCAAAATAATAAAATGAAACAGAACATCAAGCCTGATTGTTTAGTTTTCCTGACAACAATGTCTCAGCGGATACTAAAGCTGGCAAAACCCAAGCTAGTGAGGGAAAATGTAATTTCCAGGATTTATCATGTAAATAAATGCTTTGATCAAAGCTAGGACCTTTAATTTCCCAGAGCTTTAGTTATGATCTGTTTGCATATGTCATTCTCTTGTGTAAACCATGTAAGAATAGTATTTAGCAGATATGCAACAACTATTGACTGTTATTTTTATTGTTGCTGACTAGGTCATAGGAATTCAATAAGGATTCTCCCTTCCTAAAAATGAAAAAAAAAATAAAAGCTTTAACCCCAGTTTAAGACATTTTAGTATGTAAGCTTATCTCACTAGGGGAAGGAAAGGGGAAGCACAGAAACAAGGGGACAAAGGATAAACCAATTCAGCAGTGATTCTCTCTGACACTATGTTAGAAATGAGCTATACAACTTGGGAGTGAGGGAAGTAGGCAGGGGAAAAACTTTGAGAGAATGAGGGAGAGGATAACACTGTTTAAAAAGAAATGCACTCATTACCTGACTAATGTAACTGTAATCTCTCTGAATATCACCTTTACAATAAACTATTTTGAAAAAAATTTAAAAGATGTTTCAGTGATCTATTGGGATATGAAGAGTCAAAAAATGATACCCTTAAATATATATCTGAAGTTCTGCAAATGAAAGTTAAAACTCGGAACTAAAACCATTAGGAGTATGAAAGTGCACTTGCTCATCCTAAAGACACGTCATTTACAACATCTACAAGACTAAATTCTTGATTTTTCTTTCTTTCCTTGTTGGACTCCTCTGTGTTTTCTCATATTTAAACTCAACTTTTGGAACTCTCCTGACTTACTCTCCTAGCCTCATTCCTCACTTCCAATTTATTGCTAAATCCTGTCCACTCCTTTCTCTGTCTGCTATTCTCCATATCCAGGCCATTCCTGTTTTTCTGCTCTTGGCTCTCAACTGAGTTTTAGCTTTTACACACAGATGCCAGAGCCATCGCTTAGAAATAAGAATGGCACCATCTTTCTCTTCTTTTTGAAATATGGCAATGATATGATGTAAGCATTTGAACCTTTTATAATTTTTGGAGAGTTTACCAATTGTCCTGCCACTAATTAGGAAATAATCTTCCTCTTTATTTATAATGATGGTAGATATGCTTTTATTATATAGTTTAGTCTATGCTTTTAAGATATCTACTTTAATCCTTTGATTTGTCATGCAATTGAATTTTTAAAAACATAAACAGAATTTTCTGCATTTATAACATGTACTTGGGCTGATACTCAGTAATTCAATAAAGCACTTATATGTAGCATTTTTATTTGAAAAGCTTTTTAGTTTTTAATGACAAATATCTGTTTAGTATAAGCACAAAGTAAATGAGTTAAAATAAAAGGATCCAAACACATAAGGATGAAATCAACTTAGCTCGGTTTTCAGATGCTATGACCTCAAAAACTCCACCTGAACTTTTAGATCTCATAAACAATTTCAACAAAATAGTAGGATATAAAATCACTACATCAAAACTAGTACCTTTTCTCTCCTCTATCAATGAATAGGCTGGGAAATAAATCATGAAAACAATTCTATTCACAATAGCATCCAAAACATACCTAGGAATAAATTTAAGGAAGTGAAAGACCTCTATAACTAAAACTATAAGATACTGAAAAAAAGGAATTAATGCTAGGCACCAGTGGCTCACACCAGTAACCCTAACTGCTCAGGAAGCTCAGATCTGACAATTATTTTTCAAAGCTAGTCCAGTCTCTCCAATTACCCAACAAAAGGCATAAGTGAAAATGTAGAGTGCTAGCCTAGAGTGGCAAAGATAAGCGAGAATGAGAGTCCTTGAGTTCAAGACCCAACACAAAGAAAATAGAAATTGAAAAAGACATTAGAAGATGGAAATCCCACTCGTGTTCATGGACTGGCAGGATTAACATTGCAAATATGTCTATGGTGCCAAAAGCAATCTAGACTTCATTCAATGTCCATTAAAATTCCAATGTCCTTCCTCACAAAGCGAGAACATCAATTTTAAAATTGATATAAAAGGGCCGGGAGTTTGGCCTAGTGGTAGAGTGCTTGCCTTGCATGCACGAAGACCCGGGCTCAATTCCTCGGTACCACATACATAGAAAAAAGCTGGAAGTGGTGCTGAGGCTCAAGTGGTAGAGCTCTAGCCTTGAGAAAGTCCAAGGACAGTGCTCAAGCCCTGAGCTCAAGCCCAGGACTGGCAGAAAAAAAAAATTGATATAAAAGCACAAATGACACTGAATAGTCAAAGTATTTCTGAGCAAAAACAGCAGTGTTGGAGGTAATGTGACACCTTACTCCAAACTGCTTGTAAAGCCATAATAAAACAAAAACAAAAACTGAAGGCTGGGAGTTTGGCCTAGTGGTGGAGTGCTTGCCTAGCATGCACGAAGACCCAGGTTCAATTCCTGGGTACCACATACTTAGAGAAAGCCGGAAGTGGTGCTGTGGCTCAAGTGGTAGTGAGAAAGCCCAAGGACAGTGCTTAGGTTCTGAATTCACGCCCCAGGATGGGCACAAAAAAAAAATCAAAATACATCAGAAGCTAAAAAATAACTCCCGAAGAACAACTCAATTAATATATAGGCAAGTAACCTTAAAAGAAGTACAACCAGTAAATATGTGAAAAAACATATTCAACATCCTTGACCAACAAGAAAACACAAATCAATACAATACTGACACTCTATCCCGCCCCAGACAGAATGGCTATCATGAAGAAAATCAACAGCAAATACTGATGCCAAATCTTTATATACTGTTGATGAGAGTGTAAATTAATGCAACCAAATAGAAACCAGCATGAAGGTTCTTTTCCTTCTTTTCTTTTTCTTTTTCAGCTCAGGGCCTGAACACTGTCCTTGGACTTTCTCAAGGCTAGGGCTCTACCACTTGAGCCTCAGCACCACTTCTGGCTTTTTTCTATGTATGTGGTACCGAGGAATCGAACCCAGGTCTTCATGCATGCTAGGCAAGCACTTTAACCACTAGGCCAAACTCCCGGCCCCGCTTTTTCTTTTTCTTTCCCTCTTTCTTTCTCTCTCTGTCCCTTCCTCCCTCTTTTCCTTCCTTCCTTCCTTTCCTTTTTTTCATACATTTTTTATTGTAATTAATAGAAGGGTTACATTACATTCACCAGATGGAAGGTGCATTACTTCACATACATTGATACCCTTTCTCATGTCTTGGTCCCCATTTCCCTCCCCTCTTCTTTTTTTTTTTTAAATGGGTCATGGGGCTTGAACTCTGGGCCTGGGTACTCTCCCTGAGCTCTTCAGCTCAAGGCTACAGACCTATCCCTTGAACCACAGCCCCACTTCCCTTTTTTAGTGATTAATTGGAGGTAAGTGTCTCAGGGTCTTTATTGCTCGGGCTGATTTTGAGCCATGAGCTTCAGATCTCAGCCTCCTGAGTAGCTAGGATTACAGGCATGAGCCACCACGCCTGGCTTCTTCCTTTTTTTTTTTTTTTTTTTTTGCCAGTTCTAGGCTTGGGCACTGTCCTTGAGCTCCTTTGCTCAAGGTTAGCGCTCTACCACTTGAGCCACAGCATCACTTCCGGCTTTTTCTGTGATTAATTTTGGAGAGATATGAGTCTCCTGTACTTTCCTGCCCTGGGTGGCTTTGAAACATGATCCTCACATCTCAGTTGTTTTTTGGGGTTTTTTTGGCCAGTTCCGGGGTTTGAGCTCAGGGCCTGAGCACTGTCCTTGGGCTTTCTCAAGGCTAGAGCGCTACCACTTGAGCCTCAGCACCAGTTTCAGCTTTTTCTATGTATGTGGTACCAAAGAATTGAATCCCGGTCTTCGTGCACGCTAGGCAAGCAGTCTTACACTAGGCCAAACTCCCAACCCACATCTCAGTTTTCTAAGAGGCTAAGATTACAGATTTGAGCCACCAGTGCACAGATCAGTATGAAGGTTTAAAAAAAAACAACAAATAAACAAACTAATTAACTAAATATAGAACTACTATACAACCTGATACCACTGGAGCATATAGCCAAAGGAATATGAATCAGGATATAAAGTCACCTGTACCTCTATGTTTGGTGTAGCAATATCTACCATACCAACCTCTATAGAATCAGTATAGCTGCCCTTCACTGCCTAATAAATGAAAAAAACTGTAGGATACAATGGGGTATTATTCTCCCATAAACAGACAATGAAATTATGTCATCTGTAGGAAAACATTTTAAGGGAAATAAACCAGCTTCAGAAAGACAAATATTGCATGTTTTCTCTCATAGGTGGGATCTAGACTATATATGTATGCATAACATGAATGTGATTATGGGACTATTAAGGGGTCACTAGAAAGGAAGAGAGAAGAGAGGAGTGGTGTTCAATAATATTAACATTCATTACGGATGTGGATTAGCAAAACTATAAAAAAAATAGAAGAGGAAGGAAATAAAGAACAAATTACCAATAGAATGCAGTAATCAAAGTACTATACATGCATGTATGAAACACTGTGGCAAAACATCTTTGTGAAATTAATAAATACTAATAAATAATGAAAAAAATTTAAACTTTAAAAAGCACTTGACTTGGTGGGTGCGGTGACTCACGCCTATAATCCTAGCTACTCAGGAGGCTGAGATCTGAAGATCTCAGTTCAAAGCCAGCCTGGGCACAAAAGTCCATGAGATTCTTATCTCCAATTAATCACTGAAAAACAGGAAATGGGACTGTGGCTCAGGGGTAGGGTGGTAGCCTTGAGCTGAAGAGCTTAGGGACAGTACCCAGCTCCAGCGTTCAACCCCCATGAGCCACAAAAAACCTAAAACCAAAACCAAAAAAAACTTGGCTTATATTAGTTAATTGCCCATACACATCTTCATATAAATTACTGTAGCATAACTGCTGGCAATATGTAACTAAGATAATTATCATGCTATGTATATAACACATTTTATCATAACTTAGACAAGATGGTTACCTCACTATCTATAAATCTGGCACAGAATTAAATTTTTGTAACTTAATACTGTTGAAATTATGGAGATGATTCACAAATGCCTGATTGCCAATATTCTACATAAATTCCAGGCACTATAATAATCACAGCAGAAGATTTATAAAGTAATAATTTTTTATATACATCTGCCAAATAAAACTCTTGAAGAAATCCTATCATGCAGTTTTTTTAGGTGGAACTTAAATCAAGATAAAAACAAATTTTTAAATTTTGCATAGCAAAGTTAGAAAATAAAGAGAAATTATTTCAACTTACCACTTGGTTACTGTCATTTTTTTTTTGCCAGTCCTGGGCTTGAGCTCAGGGCCTGAGCACTGTCCTTGGACTTTCTCAAGGCTAGGGTTCTACCACTTGAGCCTGTGTATATGGTACCGAGGAATGGAACCTGGGTCTTTGTTCATGCTAGGCAAGTACTCTACCATTAGGCCAAACTCTTGGCCCCTGTCATTTTTAAATAAGTATACTTACAGATATTTTTCCCCTTAGCCAATCTAAGGCCTTCCTTCCTTACCATTTAAATTAATGGTCTTAGGAGTATGGCTCAAGTAGTTATTATTTTTCTAAATTATGATCACAATTTTGGAATGCTGGTCAATAAATACTTCATATAAAATAAATACTTCATACTAATATATCTTTTGTAAAACATTCTTTCAGAAAGTTTGATTCATAAATTAGTCTTGAAAATTAGTAATACTCAAATAAAGAAACAACTTCTTTAGTTGTCATGATGTCTGGAAGTTTTTTTTTTCCCCAAGGGAGTGTATATAAATATCTTTAAATTCTGATATAAACTATATTTTGTTGAAATAGCCAATTCCTGATATGTCATCATAATAAGCATTTTTGTACATTTTAATATTGTAAGGAACTTTGGATTGAATCAATTGCAACTTTAGGGTCAAAAACTGGGGAAGCTGGGCCGGGCATGGTGGCTCATGCCTGTAATCCTAGCTACTCAGGAGGCTGACATCTGAGCCTCAAGGTTCAAAGCCAGCCCTTCACTAAAGGACCTGAGACTCTTATCTCCAATTAACCTCTAACAAATGGGAAGTGGGGCTTGGCTCAAGGGTAGGGCAGTAGCCTTGAGCTGAAGAGCTCAGAGACAATACACAGGCCTAGTTCAAGCCCCATGACCCACAGGAAAAAAAAAAAAAAGGAAAAGAAAACTGGGGAAATGGGAGTGGAGAATGTGGTTTAGTGGTCAAGCACTTGCCTGTTCTTGTGTGAGGTCCTGAATTTGATTGCTAACACTTCCAAAGAAGGGGGGAGCTGGGAAGGTAGTTTAAGTGAATAATATCATGTAAAACACAGCATTCTGATTTTTTAAATTATCTTTAAGTAGTTGTGCAAAGGAGTTACCATTCAACAAATCAGATTATGAATATAATGTATCTTGATGGATATCATTTGGAATGTTTTATGACTTTTTAAATTAAATACTATTTCTCATACAATTTAATTCTTTTTCTTTTATAGTACTGGGTTTTGAACTCAAGTCCTTATGCTTGTCACATCCCCAGCTCTAGAATTTGATCTTTAATTTGCTTTTCAGTATTGTCTTTTATTTTCAATGCATAAATAAGTAGCTACCCTCTACTACTTGAGCCACAGTTCCACTTCTGGCTTTCTTTATTGGGGAAAACAATGCCATGGGCTTTCCTACCCAGGCTGGTTTCAAACTGCAATTCTCAGATCTCAGCCCCATGAGTAGCTGAATTTCAGGAGTGAGCCACTAATGCCTGGCCTTTGTTTTTCTTCTTTTAAATGATAATACAAGTATTGAACTCAGAGCCTTGTACTTGCTAGACAAGTATTCTACTACTTGAGCCACAATTCCCCTTCTTACCTTGCCTTTGTTTAGTCAAAGCCATCAGAATGCACTGAAATTTAAAAATATATAAGCTATCATTATATTATAGATTATATTACTCTTAATAAAAATAACATAGCATAAAATCATGTTTCAGACATTCATTCTTGAAGCTGTCAGTCAATATAAATAAGTAGAGGTTTACTATTTTTCAGATATGTCCTCTGTATAATATTGAAGCTTTTTAAAAAAGTAACATATTTCATTAAGAATCTCCAACTATAGTTAAGAATCATATACAAATCCATTATATAAATCTACACATGTATTTATAACTTATACATTATTGTATGCATGTAATTATCAATCCTAAGCTCTTGTAGGGTTAAATGTGAGTGGACATAATAAGTGCTTCTGTGCTCTAAGTTAATTATTTACAAAGTAAGGAGAATGATGTTCATCTCAATTCTTGTAGAGATTAAAAGACCAGAGTAGACAGAAGTATTTCAAAAGCTTTAAGAAGCTGGACAAGCCAGGTGTTACAATTAGGAGCTATGTATAAAAATAATTACTTGGTAAGTTGGGTGCCAGTGGCCCATGCCTGCAATCCTAGATATTCAGAAGTCTAACATCTGTGGATCGCAATTCAGAGCCAACCCTGACAGGGAAGTCCATCAGACTCTTATCTTGAAGCAGCCACAAAAATGTGGAAGGAGAGCTGAGGCACCAATGAGAGTGTTGAGCACAAAAGCTTCACTGATAGCACAAGGCTCAGAGGTGAAGTCCCAGAACCAAAATAATAATAATAATAATAATAATAATAATAATAATAATAACAATAAAATTAAAAACTACTTTATAAAGGATACGTATGTAAATATGCACCTGGCATTTGTTAAAGGAAGGTCTCCGGTCCTTTGTGGACCTTCAAAGTTTTAAAGAACTTTAGGAAAACAACAGAGAGGATACTGTTACTTTAAAGAGATAAATTTGGTAAACAGAAAAAAAAAAGTATCTTCACAGAAAAAGAGCCTTAAAGATCAGTCACTTATTAGGAAATCATGAATTTTAGGAGAACAAGCAGAGAAGACACAGATATTCTACCACAGTTGAAATAGTTGAGTAAAGCTCTAATAGGAAAAAAAGAAAGACATCAATTAAATATATTAGCATCTTAAAGATAGCTAAGCAGCTAGCCTGATTTTATAGGTTATTGGGTTTTCCCATTTTTCAGTATCAAGCATACTTAAGCACTCGCTCTTGAGCTCTTCTCTTTCTTTGTAACATAGCCCTAAAATATGAAGATAAATATGCTAAACTTTTATCCAGAAGCAGATTTTCCCACAAAACAAATGGGGTTGAAACTTCAAGGTCCTGAGAAACACCCTCAACAACTTTGCACAATTGTATAATGTGCAGTGTTTACAAAATTATCACTTCTTTTCTTATTTTAAATAGCTATTTACTTTATCTTAAAAGGCCTCCCAAAATAGAAGATTCAGGCCCTATAAAATCTGGACCAGCCTTGAAAAATAGAGAAGAATAAACTAAATCTACTATTGAAGGATTCATTGATTTTAATAGGGAATTCATTAATATTAAATGATTGATTGAGGGTGAGGTAATTTGGTAAAGGTTAGACAGCAGCACAAAATAAAGAAAAGAAACAGGACTTTAGGGCAATGCTCATAATTACAAATAACTATTTGCAGCTACATAATTTGCCAGGCTTGGTGTGCAAAATAAAAATGTAGGACCCCTCCTTCGATCAAAGATTATAATGAATTTCAAGGTGCAATGGAATCACCTTAAACAAAGCTCAGGGCTCTTCTCAGGGACCCTAGTATACTGCACAGGTCACACACCCAAGAAGCCATCCCTGCCTGTCTGAATGATTAGATAACACAGGCAAACCTTTAATTAAAAAAAAAAATTGAAAAAAATTTACTTAAGGAACCTCTGTTATTTAGCTTGTCTGATGTTGCCTGGTTGATTTCATAGTTGTCACCTCTGGTTAGTTTTTGTGAGAAGCTAGAAATGAGGATTTCTGTATTCAGCCAGCCAATTCTAAAATATTACTTATGTGAGAACTACTAGGCAGAGTATGCCAAATGGTAACAAATACTGCCTGTGGATCCTTATGAGGAGTCATTACTTCAAAATCAGAAGACCTGAACTTGAATTCTGAATATTCCATTTGGTAATGGCATGACTTTTCTGCGTTTCGTGTTCCTCATCCAGATCAGAGCCTGGCATAGAGAAAGTACTGCATCAATGTGACTCTTAAGTACGTGCACCAGTTGCTCTTTGAATTATGTCATTGTTGTAGTAGACATTCTATATATTTTTATTGTAATTAATAGAAGGGTTACAGTTATATTCACCAGATAGAAGGTGCATTACTTCACCAACATTGATACCCCTTCTCATGTTTTTGTCCCCATTTCCCTCTCCCCACCCCCTTTCCTCATCTTGTTTCCACCCCTTTTTTATTCCAAGCTAAAAAAAATTCAGTTTATTTGTTTCCTTTGAATACCAGGCAAATGGTAGATCTCTCTGTGTTTCAGCTAATCCTGGACTAATACAAAGGGAGAAGCTTATATGTTTATATATATCCAACTGTGAAATTCTATCTTTCTTCCCTCCTTGTAGTTTCGGAAAACTTGCAGCCATGATTTACCCATTCCTTATCCCACAGCCCTTGTCCTTACCACAGAAGATTGGTGTACTATTGCTTAGGGAAATTAACTAGCTCAAGTGGAAAATTCCTACAGATACTAATGATTAAGAATCTTCTATAGGAATATCTGAGTCTACAAAGCAAACTCTACAAAGCCACAAGTTTCTTGCCATGTATATTCTAGCTATGTTGTATGTTTAAGTTTTTAGGGGGGAAGGGGTGGTGTGGGCCTGGGCACTGTTGCTGAGCTCTTCAGCTCAAGGCTATCGCCCTACCCCTGGAGCCACAGCCCCACTTCCCCTTTTCTAGTGATTAATTGGAGATAAGAGTCTCATGGTCTTGGCCGGGAGTTTGGCTTAGTGGTTATAGTGCTTGCCTAGCATGCACGAAGATCCGGGTTCGATTCCTCGGTACCACATATATAGAAAAAGCCAGAAGTGGTGCTGAGGCTCAAGTGGTAGAGCTCTAGCCTTGAGAAAGTCCAAGGACAGTGCTCAGGCCCTGAGCTCAAGCCCAGGACTGGCAAAAAAAAAAAGAGTCTCATGGTCTTTAGTGCCTGGGCTACTTTGAACCGTGATCTTCAGATCTCAGCCTCCTGAGTAGCTATGATTATAGGCATGCGCCGGGTTTCAAACTCCCAATCTTCTTGTCTCCCAAGTTCTGGGATTATAGGCTTGGGCTACAATGCCCACTTTCAATTTATACTTTTTGTTGTTGTTGTTGTTGTTGTTTGGGGTTTTATTTTGCCAGTCCTGGGCTTGAGCTCAGGGCCTGAGCACTGTCCTTGGACTTTCTGAAGGCTAGAGCTCTAACACTTGAGCCTCAGCACCAGTTCTGGCTTTTTCCTATGTATATGGTACCGGGGAATCAAACCTGGGTCTTCTTGCATGCTAGGCAAGCACTCTACCAAACTCCCCACCCTCAATTCATATTTTTAATTCTACATACTTTATACAAGTTATCAGTCAAAATCACCAGACTTATTCAAAATTCAGTGCCTATACCTGAGGAAGACAAGAGGCAAAGAGCTCATTCTCAGAATTCAGTGAAAATTTTGGCGGATTTTTCTATATGACACCTGGAAAACCTTCTTTCAATGTAACTGTTTTTCAAACATAGTTATAAAGAATCTTATGTAACTGTTTTTCAAACATAGTTATGAAGAATCTTAAGATTCCCAGAAGGTCTTTTAGGGGATTGTAAATATTTTATTAGAATCACGTTAGACTTAGAAAACAATCTGAACTTTTAAATATGCTACACAGGGAGAGCCTGGAAGTCATTAACTTGATATTTGCACTTCCAGATGGCTTATTTTTGTTCAGACACCAGAATAAAGCTTCTTCTGTCATGAGATTAATTGAAGAGAATCCAGAAAGCTAAGCTATGATTATTGTCGGAGTGTAGATGAGTCATAATGTTCTTCACACTTGATAATCAAAATAAGTACAGGTATATATTATATGGTAAGACTGGTATATATTATATGGTATAACATCTCATTTCATATTTGATTTCCTTGGTCTTGCTGATTAATTTCCTGCAAGTACATGCTATATTTGTCATTATAAATTAAATTCATGCTATAATGTACCTCGAACAATTCTCTGCAAGAGAAAGTAATCTCATGCCAAAAAGTATATAGAAAATGCTTCTCTTAAATAAATGTAGAAATGTGTTTAGGATAGGAACAAAAGAGGAGACCTATTCCATAGAGACAGATTTTTCATTGAAGAAAGAAAAGTACAAAAATGAACATCAACAGGAAAAAATCTGAGACAATGAAATGGAAAAATAATTTTGTGCAGTAGTAGGGCTAGAATACCAGGCCTTAGGCATATTAGGCAAGTGCTAAACCAATTGAGCTTTACACCTAAACACCAAAATAAAGAGAAGGAATGGAGAAGGTGAGAAATGAAGTCCCATATGCAATGCATATTCTATGAAGCTAGAAAAAATGGGGGAGAAGAATGGGGAGAAAATGATGAAAAGTGTGATCTAACAAGATGCATTATATTTATAAACTGATATGTTGAATGCTGTACAATTACTTTAAAATAATTTTAAAAGAATTCAATAAAGATTACAGTTAGATAATATAGGACAATTGTCCATAGGTACAATTGAAATAGTTGCATAAATATACATATAACCATATGTAAATATGTCCACAAATAAATAATGTTAAAGATTAATATATAAGCTTGTCATATTTAGGGTTCAAGACTCCTTTGTTTTTGTGCTGTTCAAACTCAATTCCTGCCTACATTTATTTACTATAGAGAGAAACTACAGCATTGTGTAAAGTAACTATTAATAAACTAAGTCAATATTTGTGTGAATCTAAGAGAAAAATTAATTGCCAGAAACATGATTTGGAGCAGAAAATTATACTTGCTAATGTATGTTTCTATCAATTCAGAGATAAAACATAATGAAGTTTCAGTAATGCCTTTGATTGACTATCAGACTACAATTTAAATTGCTTGTTTATAACTCTTACAACATTGGGTCAAGAAAATGCATTGCATAACTGTCCCTCACTCCTACAAGACCCTTCAAGAAGTCTATAAACCAAGTGAATGATTTCCCCAATGGCATGGAGAAGTGAAAGTTTAAGTCTGAGGAACATTGACAGTGTTATTCTCTTAAAAAAAATGACAGGTAGCAGTGGCTCACACTTGTAATCTTAGCTACTCAGGAAACTGAGATCTGGGAATCACGGTTCAAAGTCAGCCCAGGCACTAAAGTCCATGATACTCTTATCTTCAGTGAACCACCAGAAAACTAGAAGTGGCACTGTGGCACAAGGAGTAGAGCGCTAGCCTTGAGCTGAAGAGCCCAGGCCCAGAGTTCAAGTCCCATGACCAAGAAAGAAAGAAAGAGAGAGAAGGAGAGAGAGAGAGAGAGAGAAAGAGAGAGAGAGAGAGAGAGAGAGAGAGAGAGAGAGAGAGAGAGAGAGAGAAGGAGGGAGGGAGGGAGGGAGAGAGAGAGAGAGAGAGAGAGAGAGGTAAGAAGAAAGGAAGAGAGAAAGAATAAACAACAACAACAAACAGAAATAGCAACAATAACAAAACCAAACATTTAAAGCTAGTGCTCGTGGTGCATTCCAACAATTCTGGCTACTTGGAAGGCGGAATCTGAAGGATTATGAATTTAAGCCAGCCAGGCAAAAATTATCAGACTCTGTCTCAAAAACCAAACCAACAAAACAATAATAGCCATAAAGATGGCTAGTGGCATAAATCAAATGGTAGAGGGCTTGACTGGCAAGGGCAAGGACCTGGGTTCAATCCTTACAACACACACACACATACACACATTTAATCCCCAAATCAAAACAAAGCACACATCATCAGGTCCTCAGAAACTGAAGCTAAATAAAAGACTAATATCAATCAAAATGATGTATGCTTCCCTATGAGAAGATTTAATCAAATACAAATTAGTGGTTAGTAGTTTCCTCTAGAACACTGTAATTGTTTGAGAAGAAAAACATGCCAGAAACAATGACACTCCAGTGATAATCCTTTGCCTGAGGTCTTTGCTCATGGTTAGAAATATTTTTAAATGATTGTCTGATCAGGTTTGTAGAAGAGCATTATAAAAGTGATGGTATTAGCAATATGATGATGATAATTTCATTGCTCAATTGATTCAAATATTGGTTTCCTTCTTACTTGTGGCCTATCAGCGACCCAGATACATATTATTTGCTATTGTTCTTCCTTCCTTCCTTTCTTTTTACCTTTCTTTCTTCCTTCCTTCCTTCTTTTCTTCCTTTCTCTTTCTTTCTTTTTTTTTTTTTTTTGCCAGTCCTGGGCTTGAGCTCAGGGCCTGAGCACTGTCCTTGGACTTTCTCAAGGCTAGAGCTTTACCACTTGAGCCTCAGCACCACTTCCGGCTTTTTTCTATGTATATGGTACCGAGGAATCGAACCCGGGTCTTCATGCATGCTAGGCAAGCACTTTAACCACTAGGCCAAACTCCCGGCTCTTTTTCTTTTTCTCTTTCCTCTCTCTTTCTGTGTCTGTCTGTCTGTCTTTCTTTCTTTCTTTCAACTTAGTCTGCTTCTAATTCTTGTTTTGCTTCTGGGGCAAACATAGATCTTACCTGAGAGAGACCGAGAATCTTTGAAACACAGTTCCTCGCTTCGTAACAAATTAATATTTCTGGGCAAGGAGTGTAGCCTAGTACAAGAAGCCTGCCTAGCATGCATGAACCCAGGTTCGAGTCCTTGGAACCATAAACAGAAAAAGCTGGTAGTGGTGCTGTGGCTCAAGTGGTAGAGCACTACCCTTGAGAAAGCCCAAGGATGGTGCCCAGGCCCTGAGTTCAAGCTCAGGACTGGCAAAAAAATTAGTATTTCCTACCTTACAAAATAATTAGGACTCAGATAAGACCTAGGTCACTTCTCTATTATATAATGCATACATTTTTACCATTATTATTTTTTAAATATAAAATATTTTATACTATTGGAAAGGGTTAAAAGGCCCAGAAAGCATAGATGTGTGTAAATGGACTTGAAAATGTTCAGAATTGTGAAATTTTTAATCAGTCTAAACTCCTCTTTGTAGACTAATTCCAAAGACAAGAAGAAGACTTCAGGAGTTTATAAGATATGAGTTCTTATTAAATATTGTCAAGAACTATTTGGTTTTAATCTATGGATTAAAAGTGCTTTGAAAATCCAAAATCTCTATTTCATTACTCTGAGGAACTTATTGCAAAAAATTGACAAACTTTATGAGTTCCTCCTTCCTTATAAGGAGGTTACCTAAAACATATTTTTGGAATTACCATTACTATCAGATAGGAGAATACTAATAAGAATATTCAAAACTAACAAAACCATATTCTGAATTTGATTAGAATTTGAAACTTTGGTAAGAAGAAATTTAAGAATATGGGATCATTGGTAATACTGATTTAGTTTTAGATATTCATGGATATGTTCCATATTTTTTCTGATTTCACACTTTGGCTTTCCTCTAATATTGATGAATAATGGTTTAAAGTTTCTTTTAGCCCAGTGCTGGTGACTGACAGCTGTAAAGCTATCTCCTTAAAAGACTGAGATCTAAAGACTGAGGTTCAAAGTCAGCCTTGGTAGAAAGTCCATGAGATTCATCAATTAACGAGCAAAAAAATTAGAGCTAGAGGCATGATTCAAGTGCTAGAGTGTAAATTTTGAGTAAAAAAGCTAAAGAATGGATTAAAGACCTCAGCGTCAGACCAGAAACCATGAAACTACTACATGATAAAGTAGGAGAGACACTGGAACTCATAGGCACAGGCAAAAGATTCCTGAACAGAATCCCAGGGTCACAGCAGATAGGAGAGAGACTCAATAAATGGGACTACCTAAAAATAAAAAGTTTCTGTACAGATAAAAACATAGTCGCAAAAGTAGAGAGACAGCCAACCAACTGGGAAAAGATATTCACCAATAATACATCTGACAAATGCTTAATATCCAGTATCTACGGGGAACTCAAGAAATTATTTCCCCCCAAACCCAATAAACCATTCACTAAATGGGCAGGGGAACTAAAGAGAGACTTCTCAGAAGAAGAGATTAAAAGCATATGAGACAATGTTCATCATCTATGGTCATAAAGGAAATGCAAATAAAAACAACCCTAAGATACCACCTTACCCCAACAAGAATGGCCAAGATTTTGAACTCAGACAATAACAGTTGCTGGTGGGGTTGTGGAGAAAAAGGAACCCTACTGCACTGCTGGTGGGAATGTAAACTAGTTTAGCCACTCTGGAAAGCAGTGTGGAGGTTTCTTAAAGAACTGAAAATAGGCCTTCCCTATGATCCCGACATACCACTTCTGGGCATCTACCCTGAACATCATAACCCAAGATATGATAAAGACACCTGCTCAGCTATGTTCATCTCTGCACTATTCACAATAGCCAGGCAATGGAAACAATCCAGATGCCCTACTGCAGATGAATGAATACAGAAAATGTGGTATATATACACAATGGAATTCTACATAGCCAACAGACAAGATAAAATAATGGCATTTGCAGGGAAGTGGATGAATCTAGAGAGAATCATGTTGAGTGAGACAAGTCAAGACCTAAGGAACAAAAGGCGCATGGTATCCTTAATATGTGGCTATTAAATCCAAAAAGTACAAGAGCAAAGACTCAATATTTGCATACCAATGCTATGGACATGGTAATGGAAATATAAACATAACTATATAGATATAAAAACCTATGACTCTATAGACATAATGTTTTGTTTCATAAATTAATGTTTCTATGACATACAAACCCTTAGCCTAATTTTGATTAAGTTCTAAATACTAAGTCCCAGTGATTATAGACATTACCTTCTTGAACACTTGTTAAACCTGTCATTTAAAATATGATGTAAAAATCAATGTTAATTCCTTAAAAAAAAAAAGCTAAAGAAGAGCAAAAGGTTCTGAGTGCAAGCTCCAATACCATGATAATTAAATACATAAATAAAATTAGTTCTTTTTATTCACAAAATACCATTATATTAATCCAAATAAAGTTTACTTTTTTTTCACCAGTACTGGGGCTTGAACTCAGGGCCTGAACACTATCCTTGGGTTTTCTCAAGGTTAGAGCTCTACCACTTGAGCAACATCACCATTTCTGGCTTTTTCTAAGTATGTGGTACCAAGGAATCAAACCTGGGTCTTCATGCATGCTAGGGAAGCACTCTACAACTAGGCCATTTTTTTTCTAGTTCAGGGGCTTGAACTCAGGGCCTGGGCACTGTCCTTGAACTTACTAGCACTCTACCACTTGAGCCACAGCACTATCAGCTTTTTCTGTGTATGTAGTACTGAGGAATTGAACCCAGGGCTTCGTGCATGCTAGGCAAGGACTCTACCTCTAGGCTACACTCCTGGCCCCAAGTTTACATTTTTTTAAAACAGGAGTAAGATAACTTATATACTGAACTCTATAGCAAAAATCTTAAAAATGCATGTTGTTTAGAAAATTTTATTTAGTTTTAGAATTGAATTAAAATGTAAGTATTAGGGGTCCTTGGTACCACATACTCAGAAAAAGCCAGAAGTGGAGCTGTGGCTCATGTGGTAGAGCACTAGCCTTGAACAAAAAGTGTCCAAGTACAGTGCCCAGGCCTTGAGTTCAAGTCCTATGACTGGCAAAAAAAAATGTATTATTTACAGTAGGAGAACAACTTTATAGTGCATATATCAATACCAAATCTGGAGAGAATGTTTAAAGGATATATGTGTCTTAAAAAAATAGCTTTTAAGCAATAGTTTGATTCCTAGGAACATGAACTGTACATGCAATAGCCCATGTATGTTAGATTCTTTGCCTCCATTTTTTCCCCTTATGTCTTGCTTCCTGCTATTGAGCTTGTACTTGAACTTTGATCAATCTAATTTCAGTCTTTTTTTTTTTTTTTTCAATTGTGAGCCTTGAATTCTAGGCTTAGGTGGTGTCCCTGAGTTCTTTAGCTCTTGAGCCACAGTGCCACTTCTGGTTTTCTTACATTCTTTAGTGCCTGGCTGGGCTGGCTTTGAACTGAGTTCCTCAGATCTCAAAGTAGCTAGAATTACAGGCATGAGCCACCAATCCTGGCTTCTAATTTTAGTCTTTTATGGTCATTGAACTCTTGGGCAAGCACCATCACGTCTAGCTTCCATTCATGAAGATGGAGTTTCACTGATTTTTCTGCCCTGGCTGGCCTTCAAGCACCATTCTCCCAAGCATAGCTTGTCATATCGCTTAGGATAACACATGCATGTCATGACACCTAGCTACGGATTGTGAAGGGGTTTTGTAAACTGTTCTATTTAGCTTTGACCCTTATCCTTGGGGAGGCTGAAGTTTCCCTACACACAACGGTGTCTTCAATGCAAGTGAGGAATTCTGGGAAAGTAATCTAAGTATTTACATAGAAGTATACAACAGCTGTCGGGTGTCAACCTCTGGTAAAAAAAGAAAGGAGAGGCTGGGAGTGTAGTCTAGTGGTAGAGTACCTGCCAAGCATGCACTAAGCCCTGGGTTTGATTCACCAGCACCACATACACATAAAAGCCAGAAGTAGTTTTGTGGCTCAGGTGATAGAGAGCAAGCTAGTTTTGAGAAAGTTCAAGGTCAGTGCCCAGGCCCTGAGTTCAAGCCCAAGGATTGGCAAAAAAGAAAAGAAAAGAAAAGAAAGAAGAAAACCCCTTCTACTCATTAAGGTGTGAAGGATCCTGAGTTCTCACTCCTACCCTTCTAGATTGTAAATAAATTTATCCAGGGACCAGATATATCGTGTCTTCTGTTTTAGAACCAACCACTGACTCCAAGGTCCCTAGCCTTACCCCAACATGGAATATAAACACACATATCTGAAATTAGGTAAAATCTCTTGCATCAATGCATTTGCTCTACCTTCCAGAGCTTGGGTTTAGTCCAAAGTCTATCATATTCCCATAAAATTACTCAGAAAATTCTGTATAAGCTCAAAAAAACATATTATCGCGCCTGTCCTCAGACACAGTCTCCGGAGAAGGTCACAGGGATTCAGTGGCTGCTGTGTGGACGTTTGCTAGCCATGTTGGCCCGGGTGGCAATCTCCGTCGTCAGCCCTGCTGACACCGGGGACACTGCAGACAAAAAGGATCTTTCATACTACACAGCCAAGTTTTGCCCCTGTACCACCTCTTCCCGAATATGGAGGAAAAGTACGTTTAGGGGTGATTCCGGAGGAATTCTTCCAGTTTCTCTATCCTAAAACTGGTGTCACAGGACCCTATGTGCTTGGAACTGAGCTTATCTTGTATTTTCTATCCAAAGAAATATATGTGATTACTCCAGAGACCTTATCTGGCTTAGCAGTATTGTTATTAATGGTCTATGGAATTAAAAAATATGGAGCCGCTTGCGCAGATTTTATTGATAAACTCAATGAGCAAAACATTGCCCAACTAGAAGAGGTGAAACAGGCTTCCATCAAGCAAATCAAGAAAGCAATTGATACAGAGAAGGCACAGCAGGCACTTGTTCATAAATGCCACTACATTTTTTATGTCCAGCGGAATAACATTGCTATGGCCTTGGAGGTTACTTACTGGGAACGGCTGCATAGTGTATACAAGGAAGGAAAGAATAGCCTGGACTACCATATCTCTGTGCAGAATATGCTGCAGCGAAAGGAGCAAGAGCACATGATAAACTGGGGGGAGGAGCGTGTGGTACAGAGCATCTCTGCACAGCAGGAAAAGGAGACAAGTGCCAAGTGTATCACAGATCTAAAGATGCTGGCGAAGAAGGCTCAAGCACAGACGGTTGTCTAAATGAACCATCAGAGATCACCAGAAACAATTGGCTGAATTGAAATTTATGTGCAAAAGTCTTTCTGTATTACTATCTATTGAAATCAGTTTACTTCTCTTAAAAAGGAAAAGTTCAAGTTTCATTTAGTAAACGAAATCTATTGTCCAGTTTCACATTCTGAGCTGTCTTTTGAGTTACAGTATCACTTTTGAATAAGCAGTTAGCATTAATTAAAATGTGTTGCTAATTTAGGATTATTACCAAGTTACAGTTTAATTTTATAACTAATTTCACCATCTTCCAATAAAGTGACATCATCTTCCAGGTTTCAAAACAAAACAAAACAAAACCTATTATCTATACCTTATAGCTTGCAAATATAATTTTCTTCTGCTTGAGCACAGCTAAACACTGTCCAGCTAAACACTTCATGTCTTAATCACTTACAGATAGAAGTGGTCATGTGACCGAGTTCTCATCAAATTTGCTTTGGCTATGGTATGGTATGTAATCCAAAGTTGTAACTATGCCAAACTACCTTGAGTTTAAACAATATACAACAAATGCTGTATATTCCTCTAAATCTCCTACAAATTTAAAAATCTTTCAGTTCCTTTATACATTTGATGTAGTACCAAGGGTTTCTGAATTTAGGAATTAGAGATTTCAAAAACAGTCTTTGACAGATAAATGGCATTTGCAAGAGTGATAGATATAAATGAAAACACAAGAATCATGGTCTCATTTGTGATGTAGTTTTATGTTTCACATTCAATTAGTACCTCCAAATTTGTTGGAAAATGGGAGTACAAAAACTGTCTAAGATACTCATTTTCTTGAATCTAAAAACGTGCCTAAGATCTGGAGGAGGCATAGCTTAGCAGTGTCAAGCTGACCTAGTAATGGTGAGGCCCTGATTTCCAGACCTCAGTACCAATGAAAAAAAAGTGACTAGTTATGTGAACAAATCCATTTCCAGCAGATGGTGAGAAACTGTTCTGTCTTTCCCTTATTGATTTGACCTCTATACCTGAAGTATATTTCACATGGTAAAAGAATTGTGATTAACATTCTTTTTCCTCTAGAGCTTGGAGACCATTCCACAGTTTCCATGGTTTCTGAAAAGAAAGTCACAATCATTTAGATGATTATGCAGCTCAGAATATATATATCTAATCCAAAGGAACTCAGTACCATGTTGTTTCTTAATACTCAGGGCCAGCTAGGTGCCAGTGGTTCATACCTTTAAGCTTAACTACTTGGAGGCTGAGAATGAGAGCACTATGTTTCTAGGGAAGTCCAGGCAGAAAGTTGAAGAAACCCCTTTCTCAAGTGACAGCCGGGCATGGTGATTCACATCGATCAGCTCAGCTACTACAAGAAGCCTAGAATAGGTGGATTGAGGCTCAGTTGTACACCTGATCAGGAAGTAATGCTCTCCCCCAAAATAACCAGCATAAAAAGGGGCTAGAGGCATGGTTCATCAGTAAAGTGCCTGCCCCAATACCTGTTCCAAAACACAGACTCAGCTCAAAGTGTCTGGCCACTCTACTTCCCTCCACTTTTCAAAATCTCTAATTTGTGAGATTATATATACATATACATGACATATTATTATATATAGTGTCCAGAGTTTAGCTTACTTAAAAATTAGTGGGGGAAGTGGCCCTGTGGCTCAAAGGGTAGGGAGGTAGCCTTGAGCTGAAGAGCTCAGGGACGGTGCCCAGGCCGAGTTCAAGCCCCATGATTCACAAAAACAAGGAAAATTTAGTGCGGCTGGACACTGGTGGTTCACGCTTGTAATCCTAGCTAGTCAGGAGACTGAGACCTGAGGATAGCAGGTCAAAGCCAGTGTAGGCAGAAAAGTCCCCGAGTCTCTTATTGTCAATAAATCACTCAAAAACTGCGAGGGGTGCTGTGGCTCATATGGTACAGTGCTAGCCTTGAGGACAAAGAGGCTCTGCCTGAGGGCCGGGAGTTTGGCCTAGTGGTAAAAGTGTTTGCTGAGCATGCACAAATACCTGGGTTCCGATACCCCCATACCACATACATAGAAAAAAGCAGGAAGTAGTGCTGAGGCTCTGGTAGAGCCTTGAAAAAGTCTCAGTCCAAGGTCAGGCCCTGAGCTCAAGCCCAGGACTGGCCAAAAAAAAAAAAAAAAAAAAAGAGGCTCTGCCCTACAGCACTCATTACCCCTGGGCCTGGGCATTGTCCCTGAGCTCTTCAGCTCAAGGCTACCACCCTACCCTTGAGCCAAACCCCACTTCCCCTTTTCGAGAGATTAGAGATAAGAGTCTCAGGTCCTTTTGTGCCAGGGCTGGCTTTGAACCTTGATCCTCAGATCTCAGCTTCTTGAGTACCTAGGATTACAGGTATGAGCCACCTCATCTGGCACTGCTACATTTTTTTGAAGACCCAGAAATCTAGACTTCCTAAAAGAAGACATTTTGGGGCCAGGAGTATGGCCTCTTAGTAGAGTGCTTGCTTAGGATGCATGAAGCCCTGGGTTGGATTCCTTGGTACCACATACACAGAAAAAGCCAGAAGTGGTGCTGTGGCTCAAGTGGTAGACTGTTAGCCTTGAGAAAGCCCCAAACAGTGCCCAGGCCCTGAGTTCAAGCCCCAGGACTGGAAAATAAAAAACAAAACAAAATCTATCTTATGTGTGTGCGCATGCAGGTGTGTGAGTGCGCCAGAACTGAGGATTGAACTCAGGGCTTTTTTTATTTAGCTTTTTTTGTTCAAGGCTGGAACTCTGTCACTTGAGTTACACCTTCATTTCTGGCTTTTTGTTGCTTAGTTATGGCTGAGTTTCACAGATTCTTCTGCCCGGATTGGCTTTGAAATTCAATCCTCAGATCTCAGACTCCTGTAGCTAGGTTTAAGCCACAGGGGCTTAGATATAGGAGGACATTTTTACAGCAAACAATGAAGTCTGGAAACATTTGTATTCTCCTCAGCAAGTGAAGGGATCTTTCCCTAAGAGGCTCTGATGTCCATTATGCCCTCCAGTCCCTAAGGACCGTTAGAAAAAATAGAGCCAGCCAATAGGAAAACTGATAAGGAGAAAAACTGTGGGTGACTTGTTCTTACTTCAGTAAATATAAATTAGCAAAGTAAGCTTTAAAAGACAACTAGAGCACAGCATACTTTTTTCCCCTTCAGAACTTCACTTCCTCCCCTGAATAATCAAAAATGAAAAAAAAACCCCAAACTTCCTTTTTTACCCTGATTTTTATTTAGCTTTTCACTTAATTGGACCTGTCACTTGACTTAAGTGCTATACAATCTCTAATAACCATTGTGACAAATGGTTATTAGACCAGATTGTAAGACAAGCAGTTATGAATCGGCTATTTACACAGTGGTTGTTAAAGCCCCCACATATAGAACTACTTAGGTAATGGTGGATTTGTGTCAATCTTCTTGTTCTCTCTTTGTTGCTTGGACCAGAAGATCTGCCCTAGGTTAGATAATCGCTTTTGTCCCAAGTTGGGTGGCTTCCCTGTAGGTTTTTCAAGATTCTCTTTTGTTCTCTTTCTGGTATTTTCTAATTTGAGAGATTTGTTGGTCTTTTTTTTCCCATAAGATCTCTTGCAATGCGAATATTGAACCGATTATTTCGAGCTTTCTTACTTAGACAAGCATCCGTATGTTTTAAGATTCTGTTTTTTTTATGTACCGTACCCTCCATTTCTCGTGTATTATTATGCTTATTAGTTTCTACTTTTTCTGCTTCTGATGGCTTCTCGTTTTTCTTGTCCAGACAATTTTTTATCAGATGTAACATCTCCTGAGGTGGTCCCCCTTGGTGAAGATGGAATTCCTTGAGAATATCTACTCTCTGCTGTAGGATCTGGCATTCATTCTCCAGCAGAGCAGCAATCAAATGCAGGGAGTAGGTGTCGTGGTTCAGTTTCCGCACCTGTTCCTCCAGCTCAATCTTGGAGGAAGAAGCTTCGTTATCTGGTTGGCTATGGAAGTCAGCTTGATGATTTTGAAGGATTTCTCTTTTGTTTTTATGAGATTTCTGGTACAACTTGATCAGTTCGTTGAGCTCTGTTTGCTGTTTACTCCAGTGATCTGCTTCCTCAAGTAACTGTTCCATGTTGTTCCTAAGTTTCCTATTTTCTTCGTGAATGTAAAGGGACCTGTATTTTCCTTCATCCATACTCAGCTGAATTCTGTTACGGGCTCTTCTTTCTTCTAGACGATTTAACAAATCCCTTGCAGACATTTGTACCATGTCCTCAGACTGCTGGCTTTTCAATATCATCTCCTGTTTCTTTGTATTCTTTTCTGGGTCTAACCTAAATAGCAAGTCTTTCAATAGCCTCTTATTTGTTCTGTCAAGTCCTCTGAATTTTTTGATAAGTTCTGATACATCCTTGGAAATATTGGTGTCCTCAAAAACCTCATTCGTTTCTGTGGTCTTCTCTTCAACTTCAGCCATACTTTTAAGGACATCTTTAATGTCTCTTATGAGAGCATCTACTTTCTGTGCTGTCTGTGATCCTGTTACTGGTTGGCTACAATTATTTGGGGAAGGGAGGGAGCCCCAGCGTAAGGGGGGACGACATGATCCAATTTCCAACAGGGCAATGGTGATCCCAGAGTCTAATGTCTCTTGACGAAGACCAGGAGCATAGTTCTGGTTTGGGGTGGTAGTCATCTCAGCTGATTTAGGTAAGCTGGCCATCAGGACCCAAGGAAAGCAGAAAACCGTAGAGATTCCAGGAAGAACAGGTGACAGTCCTCTGTGCAAAAGGGTGGAGAACGTGGAACCACGCAGAAGGCAGAGTCTAGAATTAAGGACCGAAACTGAGGAGATGATGTTAGGTGGAAGGTGACATCTCAGATAGTCTATGGGGGGAAGGGGATGGGAAGAGGGCCAGGAGCTGGGGCTCCATCCCTTCTTTTCCAGGTGTCTGGTATTTATTCCCTGATCCTAACAACCAGCCTTTATTCTGTCACTACACCATTGTGTCCTCTCCCCACTTCCTGTCTCCCTGATGTCACAATGGTAGTCTCTTTAACTCCTCCCCAGAAACTGGTGCAGCAAAACCAACCTGATCTACCCCTTCTCCCAGGATCTCTGCCACCGCCCTTTGCTTCCTTTTTCAGCTTCAGTTCTTGGCATTCTATGGGCATTTTCCTGACTTCCTTACCTCAGCCCTGCCTCCGCAACCCTAAGCTCAGCCTCAGGGTGTTCACGCCTCAGGGTGTTCACGTCCCACCCGAGGACTTGGCTACCCCTGGTGAGGCTCCCATTCTTCCCTAGAAACTGAGGGCCTTGTGGCTCCTATTCTAAGAGAGACACTGCTGTGAAAGAAAGGTAGGAATAGAAAACAGACCCCCCCCAAAGAAGGTTAAAAGAAATAATGTTAGGAATCTCTCCATGAAAAACACTATGTGAGAACCTGGTGTGGGTGACCCACACCTGAAATTTTAGCCTGTTCAAAACTTGCTCAGACAGGAAAGTCTGTGAGTCTCTTAGCTCCAATTAACCACAAAATGTCTGAAATGGAGCTATGGCTCAAGGGGTAGAGTGCTAGCCTGGAGCAAAAAGAGATCACTGACAGTGTCTAGGCCCCAAGTTCAAGCCCCAGGACATAAACAAAAATGAGAAATGATTATCTGAACATCTCTATGAACACAATTTCAAGTTGGGAGTTTTTTGTTTATATATCCATTTATTTTAGAGGTACTGGGGATGGAACTCGGAGCCTTGTGTATTAAATCCCCTACCACTGAGCTCCATCTCCAGCCCTTGGGTTGGGACTGACTTTAGCTTTGAGGGCAGTAGTCTTTAACACAGACTCAGTGAGTTTATTCATTTACATCCAGCAACACAAAACATCACCCATTACTTTTTCACAGCAATTAGTGAAAATGAGCATTTAAACCATTTAAAATAGCTAAAGCCAATGGCAGGTTATGTAAAAATAGAAGAATAATTCCAAACAAAGGGTCTTCCTGACTTTTGTCCTCAGAAGTCAAGACTATGAGCAGACACAATTCTAAGTAAGTGTATTTTGGATGAGATTGTATTTTACTTTTTACTATGAAAACTAGATATTTGCCTCCAATCTTAAGGAGTAAATGGCGCTTCATTTTCCCTCCTTAGAGAAGAGAACGTATTTTTTTTCTTCCACATGTACCAACTAACATTGGCTTAATTTCCCTGAGTTTATGCTCATCTTTCAGAGCCCAGGTCACTGCTGACCCAAAGATTTGACAAAGCCAGGCTTTCTTTTGCTTGAAGGGCCACCATTTCTGACTCACACCATGATGACACAGAGGCTAGTGGTCACTCTGACACAGTCACCAAAAGGTTCAGTTTGGGTTCTTTCTCTCTTTGCCATAAGCATCATTTGAGACAATTTTAAGTCTCTAGGACAAGGAGAATTTTTTTCTGATTTGGTCATTCTAGTTTTATTGCCCTGAAATCAGAAAATATCTCTGGCCTAATATATATATATATATATATCCAGCTTGAAAAAAATAAAGGAAAAGAAAATATCTACTTTTTGCAATCAGTTATCTTCTTTTTGGTCTAATGCATTATCAGTGTTAATACTTAAAAAGAAAGCTATATTTCTTATTTTCTTTTTGTTTGCAGAGATTCTTTCTTTCATACTGTTGGATGCAATCTGATTGCTTTGGTTTCTATGGGAGCTAGTTTAAAGGTGGCTTATTCAAGACTGAAGGATTTGAATATTTCTCTTTTCCTTACAATTATGGTGAATTTCAATGCATTTTTCTATTAATTTTCACTGGTGTCTGAGTTTACTGTGCTCCAAATTATACATTCTGAAGTCTCATCTTTTTCTTCCTTCTTTTTTTTTTGTCTCTTTATTTTACTTTTGAAGTACTTAGGATCTTATATAAGCTAAGCAAGCACTGTACCACTCAGCTTACTCCCTCAGTTCCCTCTCTTCTTTACTGACTTATCTTCCCATTGGAATATTAAATACATTTAGATTGTATTACTTTTATCTGCTAAGTTCATATGTCCTGTTGACTTCAACATTTTTAGAGCTATTTCTAAAATTAATAGAAAATCTGTGCTATTTTCTTCTCTCTCTCTCTCTCTCTCTCTCTCTCTCTCTCTCTCTCTCTCTCTCTCTCTCTCTCTCTCTCTCTCTCTCTTTCTCTTTTTGTCAGTTGTGGGGCTTGAACTCTGGGCCTGGGCGCTGGCCCTGAGCAAGGCTACTGGCCTACCCTTTGAGCCACAGCGCCACTTACAGTTTTCTAGTGGTTAATTGGAGCCAAGTCTCATGGACTTTAGTGCCCAGGCTCGCTTTGAACTGTACTCCTGAGATCTCAGCCTCCTGAGTAGCTAGGATTACAGAGGTGAGCCACGGCGACCAGCTACTATCTTCTCTTTTTAGAAACAATTTGCCTTTACAAAAATCCTCTCTTAATGTATTTGTATTTCAAAATACATATATTTTGTACCAAAATATAGACTTAGCTATTTTTCTGAGGCTAAACTCAGATGGGTTTAAGTGAAATAAACAGGTGGGAGAGGTAGTTGAGAATGTTAGTAGCTGGGATAATTTAAATATATATAGGAGGATCTGGCTTCTACAGGCCTGAATTTGGGGGTTCAAATTATAAAATTAGCACTTGCCCATTTCTAAGTTTTCTGTTTCTGTGTCTGTCTCCCTCCCCCTCTCTTCCTTTCCCTCTCTCTCTCCCTCCCTCTCTCACCCTTCTCTCTCTCCTTCCCTCCCTCTCTCTCTCTTCTCTTGGGATTCTCTCTCTCTCTGGCTCTTAGCCCCAGGCAGCTCCAGGCCTATATCCTACATGCTTAACAGTTCCAGAGGAACAGAATTTTTTTCCCCATATAATTCTAGTAAAAGTGCCTAGGAAACTGCCAGACACGGAGAGATATACCTATAAGCAATCTCAAGACTTTGGAGGCTGAGGCAGGAGGATTAAGAGTTTGAAGCCAGCCTGAGCTATAGCTGAGACCTTGGTTTTTTTTTTGGGGGGGGGGTGAAAAAGATTTGATTAGCCAGCTGTGGTCATGTGCAGGCATAGTCTAAAAGACTGTCTGCCTATGGACTGACACAGGAAGATAATGCTGGGAAGTGTGTCTGCTAGGCAAAACCAGTAGTTGCATGTCACGTTGTGCCCAATGCAAAATAACAGCATAAATCATTATCTAAACTGAAGATATTTTCTCCTCCCACATGAAAGTTTAGAAATTGTATTCACTGTCCTATAACTGTCCTGCAACCTTTCATGACAATTATATTTATTTTATGTGGGAATGTTTTTAATTTTTAATTTTTAAAAAAAATGGACTTAGGGAAAGGTTGCAAAAATAAGGCTCTCACATCTCTGGCCATAAAAGAAATGCAAATCAGGGCCAGGAATTTGGCCTAGTGGTTAAAGTGCTTGCCTAGCATGCATGAAGACCCGGGTTCGATTCCTTGGTACCACATATATAGAAAAAGCTGGAAGTGGTGCTGAGGCTCAAGTGGTAGAGCTCTAGCCTTGAGAAAGTCCAAGGACAGTGCTCAGGCCCTGAGCTCAAGCCCAGAACTGGCAAAAAAAAAAAAAAAAAAGAAATGCAAATCAAAACGACTCTAAGATTCCACCTCACTGAAGTTAGAATGGCCATGATCAAGGAATCTAATAACAACAGATGCTGGAGGGGATGTGGCCAGGAGGGATCACTACTACACTGTGAGAGTGCAAACTCATTCAACCACTATGGAAAGCAGTATGGCAGTGCCTCAAAAGACTAAACATAGAGCTCCCCTATGAACCCAGCAATTCCACTACTTGGCATTCACCCAATCGTCCAGAAACAAGGACATACTAAATCCACTAGCATAACAATGTTCATTGCAGCACTATTTACCATGGCAAAGATATGGAACCAACTTAGATGCCCTTCAATTGAAGAGTGGTTCAACAAGATGTAGTATTTATACACAATGGAATTCTATGCTGCTGTCAGAAAGAACAACATTGCCCCATTTATAAGGAAATGAAAAGACAGAAGAAATCATATTAAGTGAAGTAAGCCATACTCAAAGGAACATAGGCTCAATGGTTGCCCTCATTTGTCATAATCAGTAGATACCTTGGGCTCTCCTAGCAGAGATTTACAATAGAACAAAATGTAGATTCATAAGGCCATATGGAATGATGCTAAATGAAAGGACCTCCAGGATATAGAAACAAAAGCCATATAATGAGTGATTGTTGTCCTTAATGTACTATGTTATCTTTCATCTCTTTTGCTGTTCCTTGGTTATCTCATATTGTTTCAGTGTTTCTCCTGGTTATCTGATATATTGTATATATTCGTATTTGGTTATTTGAAGTTGGATAGGGTAGGGAGGAAAACAAGATGAGGGGCTGAGGTGGGGGAGGGAAAAGGGGACCAAGACATGAGAAAGGGTATCAATGTATGTAAAGTAATACACTGTCTATCTGGCAAATATAATGTAACCCTTCTATTAATTACAATAAAATATATAAAAAAATAAGGATCTTATATAACTTTCATCTAGCATTTCCTAATGTTAATACTTTATATAGTCAAAATTCAGTAATCAAAACAAACCTTGACACAATGATGTTAATCAATCTAGGGATTTTACTAAAATGCCTAGTTCTCTTGCTAATTTTTTTTTCTCTTATCCACTGCTCTCTTTCTTTTTTGCCAGTCCTGAGCCTTGAACTCAGCCTGAGCACTGTCCTTGAGCTTTCTCAAGGATAGAGCTCCACCACTTGAGCCACAGCACCACTTCCAGCTTTTTTCTATGTATGTGGTACCTAGGAATTGAACCTGGATCTTCGTGCATGCCAGGCAAGCACTCTACCACTAGGTCAAACTCCCGGCCCTCACGCTGCACTTTCTATGTCTAATTTCTAATGATCTTTGACAGATCTTAACCTTTCCCTTATTTTCCAAACATTTCTGATGAGTATTGCTTGGATATTTGATAGGCTTCATCGTAAATGGTGTGTGTTTTCTGACAGTCAATATACTGAGATTTCACATGCTAGGCAAAAATGCCACCAAAAGGTGGATGTTCACCAGAGTGTGCATGATATCAGTATGCCTTATATTTAGTAAGGGTCATCCTGATCATTTAGATATCTGTGAATTGTTTTGCTCAAAATAATTATATTTCCCTGTGTAGTTAATGAACATCTTGGAAAAATACTTTGAGACTATGCAGATAGCCTATATACTGGTTTTATACCCACAAAAGGACTCATCCTATAACAATTATTAAAATGTTCTAATGGTAATATTTGGAGGTACTGGGATTCAAACTCAGTACTCCATGCTTGCTAGACAAATACTCTACTACTCTAATCACTCCTCCAATCCTTTTTGCTCTGCTTATTTTTGAGGCAGCAGCGCACTTTTTGCCTAGGCTGGCCTAGAATATGATTCTCCTATTTATGCTTCCCATCATTGCTGAGATGACAGACAGAAACCACCCTACCCCACCCAGTTTTTTTCTATTTGGCTGGTCTGACCTTGAACAACAATAAAGATACCCACATCCAACTTCTAGTGATGATTTTTTTATTTCCCTTATTCCTTTAATATCTACTAATTGGATATATTTTTCCTGAATTTACTTACTTACCTATTTATGTATTTGTTCATTCTTTCAGCTATGTATTTATATAAATATGCATTCATAAATATTTGTTTTATTCTTTCGGCTACAATACAATTCTGAAATTTTTTCTTAACCATGTACTAATACATTAATATGATGGGAAATGTTTGGTATAATACAACATATTTACCAAGTTTATTTATTTTTTTCAGTTGTGGGGCTTGAACTCTGGGCCTGGGTGCTGTCCCTGAGAAGTTCAGCTCAAGTCTAGTACTCTACCGCTTGAGTCACAACGCCACTTCTGGTTTTCTGGTGGTTAATTGGAGATAAGAGTCTCACGGACTTCCATACCTGGGCTGGCTTTGAACTGTGATCCTCAGATCTCAGCCTCCTGAGTAGCTAGTACAGGCATAAGCTACTGGTATGGCTTAATAGGTTTTTAAAATCAAACAATAAAAGATTGGTAATGAGTAATGAAGGGATTGTGTAATTTGCTTTTAAGCTTTTCTTTATGTGTAGTGCACTTATATGTGGCCATTTTATTTTTATTATATTTTTGTTCATTGTGGGGCTTGAACTCAGGGCCTGGTTGATGCCCCTGAGCTCTTTTTGAGCAAGTGCTCTACCATTTTGAGTCACAGCTCCAGTCTCACAGACTTTTCCTGCCCAGGCTGGCTGTAACCATGGTCCTCAGACCTCTGCTTCTTGAATAGTTAGGATTACAGGCATTAGCCACCAGCTCTTGGCTTATATATGTGGCCATTTTTAAGAGGAAATAAAAATAGAAGTTTTTATTCAAATAAAACAAAGCTATAACTGGACACAGCTGGCAACTTTTCCTCTGCATGTCCTTTTCCCTTTTACCACCAGGTGGTACTGTAGGCCTTGTTTATTGCAAATGTTTGTGTGTGTCTGTGTGTGTGTGTGTGTGTGTGTGTGTGTGTGTGTGTGTGTGTGTGTGGTGAATTCTTGAATTAGTAGGGTCATAAAGATATTCATATCCAATCCTTTTTTTTTTTAAATGATTTAGGAGTGTCCATTCTGAGACTTGCTGTACTTACAGCTAGTTACAATAAGAGCTGGAATTAGAGTTCTCGTCTCTGGAGACTCACTTTTGCAGAGCGGGAGACTGTGGAAGAAAAATTTAAATACCCACTGTGTTCTACAAGAAAAGGGTTAGGTCAAAGAGCATGTTTTTTTTGTTTGTTTGGTTGGTTGTTTTTTTTTTAAGTGCTAGGAATGGCTTGTTCTGCAAGGAATTTGGATAATGCAAATAGTATTTCTACTGACAAAAACGGTTGGGACCAAAGGTCCTTGTTTTCCAGAAGAAAGAAGTTCAAGATTTGTTAATTCAGTGTTCAGAGACTTTATAGATTACAATTAAAGAAGATTAGGAGAATTGACTATGAATAAGAATCAATTTAACAAAAGAAGCTAAAAACTTATCCTCTGAAACTATTGAAATATGGCAAAACATGAAATACCTCGTTATGACTGGAAAGTTTAATAACATTATGATGGTGGTAGTCTCCAAATTCATCTGCAGATTCAATATAATCCTTATCAAAGTCACAGCTGCACTTTGCAGAAATGGACAAGCTCATCCTAAATTCATCAGGGAAATGCAAGGAATCCAAATAACTGAAAAAGAACAGCAAACAGCAAAACTTGTATTACCTGAGTGAAAGCTCACTATCAGGCTGCAGTAGTCCTGACAGTGTGTGTCAATGGAAGAACAGGCATAAGAATCAATGGAGCAAAGCAGAAAGTTCACAAATAGACCCTTACAAGTTTAGTCAGCTGATTTTTAGGAAAGCTACAAAGGTCACTCAGCCAGTACTGAAAACCTGTATCTCTATATGTAAAAGCAATACACTTTACTATAGGTATTAGATACATTGCAATATCTTTTCTCACTCACCAGGAACATTAAGGCCAGCACTTTTATAACAACACATCAGTTAGCAAGAGAAGAACATAAATAATTTATTTCACCAATTTTATTTTTTGTGGCCTAGGAACCTTCAGAAATGAAGACTCAGACATCCAGAGACAAGTGTTTTTATGCTTAGTTTTTCTGAAAAAATAAAAAATGAACAGCCATGTGGAAAGATGATTAGACAAAAGAGGCATGCTCTGGTGGGAACAGAAGGGGAGAAACCCAATAGAGCCTGTTCAGATTCTTCTTGGCTTCAGATTCTTCTATAGCATTCTTGGTTTGTTCTACTTTTTGTACTGGACAGTACTGGGGCTTAATTCCTGGTCTCACCTCATTGGGTAAGTACTGAATCACTTGAGCTACATCCACAGCACCACTTACAGCTTTTGTGTGTGTGTGTGTGGTACCAAGAAATCAAACCCAGGGCTTCGTGCATGCTAGTTGAGCACTCTATCACTAGGCCACGCTCCAGGCCTTACATTATTGTATATCTGGGGGTGGGGGAGGGAAATGACCCTAGGCAAACTCTGCCATTTCCAGATATTTCTCTATCCTTTTTTAATTTCTCCTTACCTTATCCTATCTTACTTAAAATAAGTTCTTTCACCTTGTGAATACTCTTCTTTTTGGGAAACCCATCAAAATACTTTTCATAGTGAGAGCTAAGGGACCCTCTCATCCTTCCTTTTTCCTACATCACCTCACCATTTTCCAGCTAAGACCCTTAGCATCCCTTCTTCCTGGAAGATGGACAAACATTTCCTTATTCTTCAAGCTGCTAGAATCTATTGGGCCAGCATTCAACAAATTCCTCAAACACATCTGCGCTGATAAATGCAACAAAAGGCAGCTTCATCATTTTTACTGGTCTCCTGGGCAGTGTGTGACTTTTGGCCATGCTTGACATGCAGGTCCAGAAAAGCTTTGATGTCTAGAAGCCTAAGTTTTAACCTGGCTTGGCCTAATCACCCAGTGCCTCTGCTTCCTTGGCTGTTAGAACGGGCATTCTACTTCTATGTACCTCTCTACACAGGATATTGTAATGATGAACATAGTATCTGGTTAGCACTTCAAGAATTGAAAGTTTTGTTTTGTCTTGTTTTGGTCTTGCTGTGTAGCCCAGGCTGGTCTTAAACTCATAATTCTCTTACCTGGTCTTCCTAAATGCTGGGATTATAGGTGTGTACTACCTTGTCCAGTTCGTGACTTTTTCCTTTTAACTTCTCTTAGCTTAGAAACAAGTCTCCTGACTTTATATCTCTATCATTTCTTCTCAGAAAAAAAAAATTCTTTTCCATAAGCTTTAAATAACCTCAGGGCCCCATCCTAGGCCACCTTCTCTGCCATCAGCAGGTTTTATTATTACTTCATGACAGTAACTGACGTTTTTAGTAACAGCTTTCTTGAGATGATAGAACACAAAAGCTATTTTTTTTCAACTGTAGCTCATGCCTATAGTCCTAGCTACTCAAGAGGTTGAGATTGCAGTTCAAAGCCAACCTGGGCAGGAAAGTCCATGAGACTCATCTCTAGTCAAACACCAAAAAACAGAAGTGGAACTTTGGATCAGAGTGGCAGAGTGCTAGACTTGAGCAAAAAAAAGAAAAAAAATGCTTGGGGGCAAGGCTGAAGCCCTATGACCAACAAAAATAAATACATTTGAAAAAAATGTATAGCTCAGTGGGTCTGGGCAAATCATAGAGTTGTATAATCATCACCACTACCTGATTCTGTTAAAGAATGAAGGGTTCAGGATGAGGGGTGAGTAGTGATGGCTTAGGGAGGGGGGAATGAGGGAGCTTCCTTCAGTTTCCCAGTTTCCACACAAAATCATGACCCTATGAGATCTGCTTGATCCTCTTGCCTTGTGCAAAGAATTTCAAGATGTCTTACAATCAGTACTGTCTCACAAGATAGAAGATTAATAAGGATTTATTTTAGTATAATAGGATAAAGCAGAAAGAAATGGAGAAAACAGGGGAAAAATCATTTTCTGCTTCCCACACAGGAAATGAGAGGCAAAGACTCAAAATGTTGGTTCTTATTTGTGGTCTTTATACTCTGTGGGAGAATACGCTTAGTTATGTTGTCTAGCAATCCTTAATCCACACACAATGGTGGGAGGCCAAGATCATCGTTGTTTATTATTTTGAAACACAAGGACAATAAGTGAGCCTTAGTAATTTCCTTTTCCAGACATGCTTTCTGATTTTGTCTCTTTATACCATAGTGGAAGAGTTTGCAGACTGTTGACATCTCCAAGGAGAAGAAAGATAACTCCTATATATTTCCTTGTCCTTGTAACTTTGTACCAAAAAGGCAATGGGAAAGGAGTTAGCTGCTCAGGCTTTTCAGTTTTCTCCCTGGTTCCAATAGTGGAATCTGGCCCTTTTAATAGTTTCCAATGTCCCTGTCCCTTCATCTTCTAGCTATCCTACCTCAATTCCATTTTCATCATCCTCTAAAACTGCCCCAGGCTGAATAGTCACCTTCCTTATCTGAGCTGCATAGCCTGGAGTCTCCTCCTTGTCCCTTGGATTACCTGTCTCACATGCTGTGTAGATAGAAGGAATCACTGTGTTGGAGCTTTGTGTCTGTCTTATTTTACCTAGTATATTACTTTAGAGGCTCATCCATGTTATAAGGGATGCCAACATTTCATTTCTTTTTATTGCTAAATAATTTTCTGTTGTGTGAATATAGCATTCGTCAGTTGAGGGCATTTGAATTGTTTCTCCTCGGGCTTGTGATTGATGTTGCTGTCAATATTTGAGTACAAGGTTTTGGTAGAGATATATTTTCATTGCTTTGGTGATATATGTAGTAGTGCAACTGATAGTGCCTTTTGCTGCATGTTTATATTTTATTTATTTTATTTAGACAAAGTCTCTATGTCTCCCATATCAGTCTAGAACTTAACTATTTATACCAGGTTAGCCTCAATTTTATGATCCTTCTTTCTTTGCCTCTCATTATAGATGTACACTACTTTTCCTAGTTCAAACATTTTAGCTTGAAGTTAAATTTATGGATTCTATTCTTATCTTTGTACTTTTCAATGCTAATAAAACTTAGGTTATTGCCTAAACAAAATTTATTCAGACTTAAACTCATGTGTTTTGTAGTTTCCACTCATATTCAGATCCAAAGATCCAAAGATCTAAATGTCATTTCAAGTTAATTTTATACACGGGGGTAGATAACGAGTCTATTCTTTTCATGTGAATAATCAGTTGTTCTAATACCCTTCATTCAAAACTGTTGGAGACCATTGCTTTCAGCCTCCTGAGGAAGTAAGATTATAAGATGGCACCTGGTAGCTCGCCAATGAGTCAGTACTTGCTGACCAGGAAGTTTCTTTGCATTTGTTGATTTGCTTCTTCCTTGCTTGTGGATAGAGTGGATGGCTAGATTTCTTCCAGGTTTGTTTGCTGCTTTGCAGATGACCTTTATTGTGATTGGCTGCTTAAGGATATAAATAGTGTAGGATTTCTGGGGAAGGGAGGAGAAAGGCAAAGAGAAGGAAAAAGGCAGAGAGAGAAGAAAGGAGAGAGAAATAGAAACCTCTGCTTGCAGCTATTTGAGTCTGTGTTCATTCCCAGTCTGCCTCGGAAGTGACGAATCGTTGCGGCAGGCAGCGACAAAAACATTGTTCTTGCCAGGTGCCAGTGGCTCACAACTGTAATCCTAGCTACTCAGGAGGCTGAGATCTGGAGACCGCGGTTCAAAGCCAGCCTGGGCACAAAAGTCCGTGATTCTATTATCTCCAATTAACCACCAGAAAACTAGATGTGGTGCTGTGGCTCCGTGGTAGAGCACTAGCCTTGAACTAAAAAGCTCAGGGACAGCACCCAGTCCCAGAGTTTAAGTCCTATAACCGACAAAAATGAACAAAAACTATTCTTTATCTCATGAATGACCTTGATACTCTTACCAAAATCTGTTTAGAGCCACTTTATCGGGAGTTTGGCCTAATGGTAGAGTGCTTGCCTTGCATGCACGAAGACCCGGATTCAATTACTTGCCATCACATACATAGAAAAAAGACAGAAGTGGTGCTATGGCTCAAGTGGTAGAGCTCTAGCCTTGAAAAAGCCCAGGGGACAGTCTTACACCATGAGTTCAAGGTCCATGACTGGCAAAAAAAAAAAAAAAAAAATCTAGTAAGAGCCACTTCATCGTTCCACACTACAATATTTAATGTCAGTATCACATTGCCTTGATGAGGGTATCTTTGTAAGATTTATTTGTGGATTTAGAATTCTTAGTTGATAAGTATTTATTTTTCCAGTTCTTTGAATACATCATCTCACCTTTCAAGGATTCCATGGTGTTTGAGCTCTGCTTCCATTTCTGGCTTTTTGGAGGTTAACTGAGGATAAGACTAGGCTGGCTTTAAATCTCAATTCTCAGATCTCAGCCTGAGTAGCTGTAATGACAAGAGTGATCAAACAACACCCTTTCTCCCTATTATTTATTCTGGTATTACATTATAGTATTTTAATATAAGGATAGTGTCTCACAGCCCAGGTTCTTACTTTTTGTTCATTTCCTTCATCCTTTTTTTTTTTTCTTTTCCACAGACTAGAAAATTGTACTTGACCTATTATCAAATTCTCTTTTTTTTTTCCTGACAAAGTTGCTTTTGATTCTTATTAGGAAAAAAATATTTCAGCTTGGCTGTGGCAGAATATATAGTTAGCATACATGAAGACCTGCATTCAATCCCTAGTAACATACACAAATACAAATTTCATTTCAATTATTTAAATGTCAACTATAGAATTTCTCATTATTGTGGTTGGTTTGGTTAGGATTCTTCTTCTCCTCCTCCTCTTCCTCCTCCTTCTTTTTTAATTTCCCTTGACAGGGTCTCATTGTACAGCATAGCATGGCCTGGAACTCATGATCCTCCTGCTTCAGCCTATCAAAACCAGGATTATAGGCGGAGGGATCTATTTGATTCTTTTTTATATTCTCTATCACTTTACTGATAATCTTGCTTGGTAAGACATGTTTATATATCTTTTAGGGTTTTTTCACATGTTTTTCTCTAGTTGTTTGACTATATACTTGGCAACGAATTTAATGTCTGCCTAGAAATGATAATGTATGGGCTTCCATAGGAAGTTTCTATTGAGCGTTTTTTTTTTGTTGTTGTTGTTGTTTTTTAAACTTACTGCATTGCTGAGCTTGTAGTAAGGAGTCTAAGCCTAAAACATTCACATCCCGAATATGCTTTGCCTTGGGGCCTTTACTCTGACCATTCCCTCCATCTGGGAGAGTCTTTCCTAGATCTTTACATTCACATTACTTTTCTCTCCTCGTTTCTCTTCTCAAATGTTCCTTCTTAGTGCAGTCTTTCCTGACCACTATATGAAAAGCAACCATCTGCGTTACTGCTTTACTCTGTTTTCACTCCTTTATCCTGTCTGCCACACCCTTTTTATAGTCCACTTGTCCTTGAATTCAAGATTCTCCTGCCTCAGCTGCCTGCATGATGGGATTACAAACATGTGCTTCTACATCTGAGTTCATCTGTTTTTACCCCAAAACAAGAATTTCATCTTGTTTCTTATGTATCTCTAACCCATGACTCATGAAAGGCATATAACAAGATTTTGTAGAGTGGTTGAATAGATAGATACAAGAAGTTGGTAAGTTTCCCTGATAAAGTTTATTGCTAAAACTATCTTAGGTGTAGATAAAAAATAGATATGCTTTAGAAATCTGGAGTCAGCCCTCCACACACATGAGTTCTCTTTAGCTCTAAAATTCCATTACAGAAATCTGATAATCTGTGTCAGTTACAACAGAGGTCAATGACCAACTTCAATTGAAGCTTCTCAGGGAAAAGTCTCTTATTATGGTCTTCCTGGAGTTCTTAGAAATTCCCTGTCCTTTTGGGAAGTCAGTTGGCTTCTGATACACACGTATCTGTTGCGGGCCAGCAGCTTGCACCTGCTTGCCAGCAATGGCTCATTCAGCAGGCATGCGGGCAGTCAGCTGTCAGGGGCTTCCTTAATATGAAGAGAAATCCAGGTAAAGTCTTGTGTTCTAGACTTCATCTTTTACTCGAATTCTCTGCTTGCAGAATTTATCTCTTAAAATGGGTATATTTTTTTAATTGTTCTCTTCTTCCTCTGACGCTTCCCAAAACAGTATTTTTGGAAGCATTGTAGCCTTCAACTGTGGAGTTTATTAAGAACATCAGCTTTCTGATGTTAAATTTATATTTTCTAGCCTAGTGTTGGCTTAATGCTGTGAACATAATTGTGGTCTAAATTCTCTGTTTTCTAGCCTTTGCTGAGCTATCAACTCAGCATTCAGTTTCGATTAGAATGGCCTTTTATCTTTTTTCAAGTATTCTAACAAGGCCTCTTTGTCAGACACGCATCATCTGTTTTTTAACTTCACAGTCTGGTCACCTGCCAGCTAGTTCAGCTGTACAAGGCTATTTCTCAAAATCTGAAATCCATTTTTCTTTGCAAGCAAGAACACTTGCTATGCCTAGTGTAAATCTCTGACAATATTTGACTGGATGTTTGGCTCACATCGGTCTTCTTATTGTAAATATTCAAGCCTCTCTTTGAAAAAAATATGTTTAGGGTTGGGAATGTAGTTAAGTGGTAGAACACTTGTCTAACATGAAACAACCTTGAATTTAATTCCCTGACATTACAGAAAATTGTGCTTATGTATATAGATATGCTAATAAAAATGGCATGTATTCAGGGTATACAATGTCACAATTTAATATGTATGTATATCATGTAGTGATATTGCAATCAAATCAACATATTCATCATCACCTTTGCCATATGTTAAGCAATCAAATTTTTTTCATTTTGTAAGTGGAAATTTGTATTTTTTGATCAAGAACTGTCAAGTTTGTTTCCCCCTCTCTTCAGCTCTGGAAAAGCACTGTTCTCTGTTTCTGTGAGTCTGACATATTAGATTTCACATGTATGTAACACGATGCAGTACTTTCTTTCCCTGTTTGGTTCACTAGTTAATTGGTATTGCATAATTTTCTTTTTTTCGGAATAATATACCATTGCATGTATATATACATGCATATTCACAGAAACACCATATTTTCTCTCTTTTTCCTGTCTAAAACTCATTATCAGGGCCAGTAGTTTGGCCTAGTGGTAGAGTGCTTGCCTAGCATGCTGAAGATCCGG
Organism: Megascapheus bottae; assembly: GCF_031878675.1. NCBI lineage: Eukaryota > Metazoa > Chordata > Mammalia > Rodentia > Geomyidae > Megascapheus > Megascapheus bottae. The sequence goes on from NC_143512.1 coordinate 38,869,515, forward strand.
GTTCAATTCCTTGGTACCACATACATAGAAAAAAAAACAACAACAACCTGGAAATGGTGCTGTGGCTCAAGTGGTAGAGCTCTAGCCTTGAAAAAGCCCAAGGCCGACGCTTAGACTCTGAGTTCAAGCCCAGGACTGTCAAAAAAAAAAAGAAAAGAAAAGAAAAAACTTATTATCTTCCTGGCTTTATAGGCATGTAACATTATTCTTTCCCTCTTTCTATTTAAGGGATCTGTAGCTCTAATGGCTATGATGATTTATTCATTTGTTTATTTGTTTGTTTGTACCAGTCCTGGGGCCTGATACTGACCCTGAGTATTTGTGCTCTAGGCTAGCATGCTACAACTTGAGCCACAGGTTCACTTCTGGCTTTTTTGGTAGTTAATTGAACATAAAAGTCTCATGGACTTTGTTTTCTGGGCTGGCTTCTATCCATCATCCTCAGATCTCAAACTCCTGAGTAGGTAGGATTAAGGATGTGAGGCACCAGCTTGAGAAACCGTGTTTTATGAGAACTGTGAGCATCCTGAAGCTAACAAGAAATTTTGCTTTTCTGAAATATGTGTTGTATTTCTCTGTAATGTAGCCATATTTTATATGCAATTTATGGAAACAAAAAGATCTGCAGAACTAGGGAAGGATGCAACCTCAAACACATACAGCCTCCCACGATGAATTTACTTGAATCAAGGGAACATAGATTATAGAGAAAAAGACTTTGTGAAACCAAAAGCCACAATGTAACAGCAGCCAGGAGACCATGTCCTTGCTCTACCATCTACTCCTGAAAACAACAAACCTGGCTTCCTCAGCCACTGCTCTGTGCCACCCTTGCCCCTCAGCCAGCTTGAAGGACCAGCAGGTGCCAGGCAATGAATGCCAAGCAGCCAAGTGAGGATGAGGCATAGGGCTAGTGGATCTTTGTAAACAGACCCAAGATCAAATCTCAGCTCCACCAAGAAGCAGTTGTCTCCTTGGATAGGCTGTTTATGTTTTATCTGTTTCCTCGTCTTCAAAATAAAGCCACTCTCCCCTTGCTCACCGGCTGTTGTGAGGAGTGTAGGGAGAGGATGTGTAGTAAGGGCGTTCAACTGGGTCGCAGGGGGAGCCATGGGACTGCTATTCATTGTGATCTGTGGTTAGGTTGATTTATATTCCAATATGCTGATTTACTTTCCAATACTGGTTATTCTTGCTTCTTTGATGAGAGTCCTTCTAACAGGTGTGAAGTGCTATCTCATATCTCATTGGAATTATGATTTGCATTCCTCTGAGGATGTATGAGGCCTAGCATACTTTCATGTCCCTGTGGCTATTTGTATGTTTCCTTTGTAAAATGTCTAAAGTCCTTTGCATATTTTCCAAAGCAAGTTCTTTTTGTTTGTCTGTTTCTGCAATTATGTCGATTCCTTATGTTTCTTTGTTAAAATATATTCTTAAGTAATTGTCCAAAGGGATTACAATTCCTAAGTCAGGTTATATTTCTTGATCAGTGTCACCCCTCCCCCTGTTCTCCCTCTTATTTCTCCTTTCTGTCCCTAGCCCCTCCATTTACATACTTTTTAAAAATATAATGTACATTGACTATAATGACTGCATTTGCTCTCACCCGCTCCCATGCTTCCCTTTACCTACGCTCTAAACCATGCTTCTACTTCCCAGAATTTCTATCAGATTATAGTTTGCCAATATTTTCTCCCATTGTGTAGGTTGCCTTTTCTTTTGTTGTTTTCCTCGCTATGCAAAGGCTCTGTTTATTTCTTCTTTTGTTACCTGTGCTTTTGATTTCATATTCAGAAATCATTGCCAGGACCTATGTCATGAAGTTTTCCCTATATTTCCTTCTAGGAGTTTTTGTTTTGTGTTTGCCGTGCTGAGGATGGAGCGTAGGGCCTCTCATATGCTAGGCAGGCAGGTCCCTGAGCTACAATTCTGGTCCTCTTCTGGAATCTGAGTTTTAGGTCTTTGGTTTAAACTTTTCATCTGTTCGACTTAAGTTTTGTATATTGCATAAAACTAAGGTTCATTGATGTCTGTTTTGTCCATATCATTTATTGCTGCTATTATTGTTGGTAGTGTTGGAGTTTAAGCTTGGCTTGTGCTTGCTAGGCAAATACTCTGCTACATGAGCTGCACTAAAAAACCCCATCAGTGATGGGATTTTTCTTTCCCTAATGTGGATTCTTAACACCCTTATCAAAAGATAAGATCTTTTGTGTGAGTTGATGCATGAGCTGTCTGTTCTCTTCCATTGGTTAAAATGTCTGTTTTTATGCATGTACCATACTGTTGTGATTACAATGGCTTTGTAATGTAGTTTGAATTCAGAAAGTGAGATTCTTGCACCTTTATTTTTTTCTCAAAATGTATTTTTAGATGTCCAAGATCTTTCATGGTTCTGTATAAATTTTATTTTTTTTATTTCTTCAAAAATGCTATCATGATTTTTGATATGGGCTGAATCCACACTTAGATAACTTTGGGTAGTATTAATATTTTCATGATTTATTTTATTCTTTCATCCCGTAAACATTGATTTCCATTTCTTTGTATCTTCTTCAATGTCTCTAGTCAACGGCTTATTTTTTTTATTAAACAGCTCTCACTCTTTGGGGTAAACTTATTCTTTTTTATTATTTTTGATATTATTATAAGTGATACTCTTTCCTAGTTTTGGATAGTTAATTGTTATATGAAATGTGTATGTGGGAAGTAAAAATAAGGTCACATGGACAAGAAGCTCATTCTAAGATGATAAATAAATCAATGCATCAAGAGGATACAACCGCCAGGTGCTGGTGGCTCACGCTGGTATCCCTAGGATACTCAGGAGGCTAAGGCTGAAAGTAGAATTGTGGTTTAAGTGGATGGAGCATGAAATTTCAGAGAGAGTTCCCAGGCCCAAAGTTCAAGCCCTAGGACTGGCGAGAGAGAAATAGAGAGACAGAGACAGAGTCAGAGACAAAGACGGAGAGAAAATAATAAGGTGTAACACTATAGAATAAATGAACTTAACAGATATAGAGCATGCTATCCAACAGTGGAATACATTCTTCCCAAGAGAACATGCTCCAGGATAGATTATACATTGGACTGCAAAAGCAAGTCTTATTTAATAAATTTTTAAAGAGCAAAGTAATTTCAAATATCTTTTCTGATCATATGGTTATAAAACTAGATATCAATAATGATAGCAAGACTTGCTTGGTGGGTTCATGTCTGTAATCCCAGTACATGATAGCCTGAAGCAGGAGGATCATGAGTTGGAAGCCAGCCTGGGCTATAAAACAGACAAGAAAGGAAGGGGAGGGAAGGGAGAAAAGTACAGAAGGAAGAAAAAGAAAGAAGGAAGAAAGAAAGAGGGAAGGAAGGAAGGGCAGGCAGCCTGAAGGGAGGGAGAGGAGAGAAAAGGAAAAAGGAAGGAAAGAAAAAGAAGAAAATGCTCAAATAAATAACTTCATACTTCAAGGAACTAGGGGGGAAAAATAAAAACTAAGTCAAAAATCAACAGCAGGGCTAGGAACCAATGACGTATACCTGTATTCATAGCTATTTGGGAAGCTGACACCTCAGAATCAAGGTTTGAACCCAGCCCATGTAGACAAATCTGAGATACTTGCCTCCAATTAACTTGTAAAAAGCTAAACGTGGGGATGTGGTTCAAGTAGTTGGGTACTAACCCTGAGTAAAAATAGCAAGCAACAATGCGTGGCCTAGAATTGAGGCCCCAGTACCAGCATTTAAAAAAAAAAATTAGCAGGAAAAAAATAGTAAGATGTATTCTTTTTTAATTTTAGTATTGCTTCAGATTAATCTTATCTAAAATATTTTCACCTTTGCAGTTTTTGCAAAAACTGCTATTTGTAAAACTACTGCTAACTTTAGTAAATTGTTGCTTTCTAATTCTTTTGTTTGTTTACATACTTGCTCCTCACCGGGGTCTGAATAACAGTAGATTTGTGTTTCAGTTTTTCCTTCAAGCCCTTTGAGTAGCCCAGTTCTTCAAAGACAGTCTTTCCATGTTATTTGTGTCTTGAGTCCCACCAAAAAAAAAAAAAAAATTCTGTATCTTTAATGATCAGTGAAAATCTGACAACTTTTTCTTTCTTCCTTTCTTTCTTTCTTTCTTTCTTTCTTTCTTTCTTTCTTTCTTTCTATATATATATATATATATATATATATTTTTTTTTTTTTTTTTTTTTTTTTTTTTGCCAATGCTCACGGCCTGAGCACTGTCCTTGGGCTTTCTGCTTTCTTAAGGCTAGAGCTCTGCTACTTGAGCTACAGAACTACTTGTGGATTTTTCTATGTATGTAGTACCGAGGAATAGAGCTTGGGTCTTTGTGCAAACTAGGCAAGCACTCTACCACCAGGCCAAACTCTCAGACCTGAAAATCTGACAACTTTCTAAGGAATTACTTTTTTACTTTTATATTTTTATTTTTTGTGGGTCATGGGGATTGAACTCGGCCTGGGCACTGTCCCTGAGCTCTTCAGCTCAAGGCTACCATCCTACCCTTGAGCCAAGCCCCACTTCCCATTTTCTAGAGGTTACTTCGAGATAAGAGTCTCAGGTCCTTTTGTGCCCAGGCTGGCTCTGAACCTTGATCTTCAGATCTCAACATACTGAGAAGCTAGAATTACAGGCGTAAGCCACCATGCCCGGCTTACTTTTTTGTTTTTCTTCTCAAAAAGTTTTAAAATTTCTGCACAGGGTACTACCAGTCACTTCATGTCATATTTTCCCACAGACCAAGCATTCCTCTTGAAAAAAAAATACTAAGGTGATTACTTCCTGGTGAGGCAGTTATAATTTCCCTAGGCTTATTAAACATCACAGCATGGAGACAGAGCAGGGTTAGTGACATGGCAGAGAAGAGAGGTGGAAGCAGCAGGGAGCTACAATACAAGCCTGGGCCCAGAAACAGGCAAGCCATGCTCTCTGATTCTGGCAGTTTGTGAGAAAATGAGCCAGAGAAGGACTAGCTAGAAGTTGTAATCTCTGGGCTCCCCATGAATTCCTTCTGGACAGTCTATGGCTCTGGCAGCTGAGGCAGAGTAAACTAAGACATTGGTAGATGAGAAGCAGAAACTGGGCACACAGAAATAAACCTGATGTTAATGTATAATGTAACTAAGATGTGGCCCAGACAGCATTATTTTAAGCTTCATGCTCATTCCCTGAGCAATAAGCAGCAGAAAATTAAAAATTAAATATTTTATTCTTGTCCTTACTTCAGCAAACTATTGTGCCCTAGGGATCAAGCATACACTTTTTTCATTTTTATTTTTTATTTGTTTGGGAGTGGGCGGGTGGAGGGTGTCCTGGGATTTGAACTGAGGGCCTCAATGCTGTCCCGGGGGCTTTTAGCTCGAGGCTAATGCTGTACCACTTGAGCCGTAGCTCTACATCTAGCTTTTTGGTGATTAACTGGAGAAAAAAGTCTCAAGGACTTTCCTTCCCAGGCTGGCTTCAACCTCTGATCCTCAGATCTCAGCCTCTTGAGTGCTACTATCATCCAGCTAAGCATATATATTTTCAAGATAACTTTCTAATATACACCTGTCTCTTGATCTGAAATATGTTCGTTAAAGAAGGAGTGGAGTTGCCTCAAATCATTGAAAGCCTGCCAAGCAAACTTGGATCCAGAGTTCAAACCAATACTGAGAAGAAGAAAACAAAGTCAGATGAAATGATTTAATCAGATTTAACATCTCCAGGCCAAAGTGACTAACAAAAACACTATGACAGTAGGAAAGACTGGGATAAACAAGGTACTAGGTCAAAGTGTGACCTTATTTGTCCTATGAAAAGTGTGGGAAAACCCCTACCCTTCTCATCCCAATTAAAGGAGTGCCCCAGGTCCTTCTTGTAATGCCTTTCCTGTGAGGTGCAGCTCTACTTTCTGCTTTACTTGCTGAAAAATTTTCAGAGATTTACCTTCTGTTTGAAATCCTTTTTCTATGAAACTCAGAGCCAAGTTCAGTTCCTTGACTTTCCTCTAAGACAATTCGTAAGACCTTCATCCCAGTAAGATAGCCAAGTCCTGTTGATTTCTAAGACAAGGTTTTACTATTTTGCCCAGGCTAACCCTCAATCCAGTTCTCCTGTCTCAGCCTCTAGAATGGCTAGGATTACAGGTATGTGTCACCACAAGCAGCTTGGCAGCCAGAATCCCACCCCTAGACTCTATTCCAATTATGCTATAGCCAGCACAGTGGTACAACAATACAGGAAGACATTTTGAAGAACGGTAGCTATCTAGGTGGGTTAAATGGTTAAATTTGGCACTGGAAGACCCCCAACCTGGTTCTCACCTGCAAGAGTAAAATTGGCAAAATTCTCTTGACACAAGCTTCTGGAAAATAAAGGGCCGATATTAATTTTGCACACTTTAATATCTTAGAGTATGAATGTATGTATGTATAAATGGGTGTGAGTGAACATGTTCAAGGTTAAATTTTCAGCATGCTGTGTAAAATAATGAGTGAATTTATATTTGAAACACAAAGGCAATTGGGTAAATCTAAGTCTAAACTTCAAGAAAATTATTAGGCTTGAATGTTTCCAATAGTCTCAAAGGACTATTGCATTGTTTTAAAATGAGAAACTGGTTAAAAGAATTTTTTTAAAGATTTTAAAATCTGCGTTTAAAAAATTTGGTATTATAATACATAGGGATGTTTACATTGTAAACATTGTATCCTGTTTAGCCCAGAGGCATTAGGGAATTTGGAATTTATTTCCCTGAGTTAAAATTTGAAGATAAGTATCAGAAATTTAAATGTGAATTTGTTTATCAATGACAGAAACTTTGCTTGTCTTTTAAAACTGCTTAGGTAATCAAATGCCAAAAGAAAGGACAGGGAAAACTTAGGATATTTCTGTGTGGCCATCTTTGGGAGAGAGGTGAACTGGCAAAGGTGCAGCTCTGGGTTCCCATGGTGGAAAAGGCCCTAAGGGAGGGTCCACACATGGTGAAAAGAAAAAAAAAGTTGGCACAAAGGCTGTTCATCTAAACCTGGTCAGATGGACTGAGTGGACTATCTTTGTCCTTTTTCCTTGCAGACTGACACTGGAAATCTGATAGTAAAATGTGGGTGTAATTAGTATTTCTTAAACTGCCTCCTAAAATGTATTAAATTGGGGAAAAGGGTTTTAAAAGGAATGTTTAAAGGTTTATCTCCTAATGATTTGGTTTCATGCTACTTTGCAATTAAATGTATTTTAGAAAAAAAAAAGAAAGAAAACTAAGTCTGGTGCAGGGATGATTGCAATTCTTGCATTAAGGAAAAACTGTTATGTGAGTTAAAACTGTCTTGGAGGGGGCCGGGAGTTTGGCCTAGTGGTTAAAGTGCTTGCCTAGCATGCATGAAGACCCAGGTTCGATTCCTCGGTACCACATACATACAAAAAAGTCGGAAGTGGTGCTGAGGCTCAAGTGGTAGAGCTCTAGCCTTGAGAAAGTCCAAGGACAGTGCTCAGGCCCTGAGCTCAAGCCCAGGACTGGCAAAAAAAAAAAAAAAAAAAAAAAAAAAACTGTCTTGGAGTTCTAAGCAGTAACCTAAACTGGAAAGAAATGCCTCTTCTACAAGGAGGCCTGGAGGCAAAGGGAGTGTCTTGAGCCCATAAGGTTCTTCAGATGCAATTAAAGGCTAAGTGTTAAGTGTTTAAGCAAATATCAGTAAAAGGTTTTTTTGTTTTGTCGGTCCTGGGCTTGAGCTCAGGGTCTGAGCTCTGTCCTTGGACTTTCTCAAGGATAGAGCTCTACCACTTGAGCCTCAGCACCACTTCCAGCTTTTTTCTATGCATGTGGTACCAAGGAATCGAACCCGGGTCTTCGTGTATGCCAGGCAAGCACTCTACCACTAGACCAAACTCCCGGCCCAGTAAAAGTTTTAAAGAAAATTAAAAATGGGTTTCTGAACAAAATTTGAAAGTGAAGTTGTCCTAAATGTTTCAAGAAAAAAAAAAGAAGGAAAATTAGGACTACCAAAATGATTGCTTAATTGCTACTTCAGTTTGCTCTTGTAAGTTTCTTTATAGCAATTTCCTGTTGGCGGTGGAGACTCAGATGTAAGGAGACTTGAGCAAGAGAGAGTAACAGGGGTGCCAAAAATGGTTTAAATCTTGGTTTAATGCCTCCCCGTGGCTAACAACATTAATGTAAGGCCTAGCTAAAAGAAAAAGAGAGGAAACAATGGGAGGACTGGTTTGAATCGTGGTTCAATTATTCCCTTGGCTAACAACTCTACTTTGGCTGGACCCCTACTTATTCTTTTATTAGTTCTTACTATAGGCCCTTGTGTAATAAATAGACTTACAGCTTTTGAAAAAGATAGAATAAATACAGTACAATTAATGATATTAAGAACTACCTACCAATCCATTCCCAATGAAAACACCATGTACCTTCTAGGGCCGTGATTGGCACTAGGGTGCATGATTAGAAAGTGGGGAATGAAGAGTGGTAGCTGAACTGAATGTAGCTAGACTGAATCCATCTTGTTAAAGCAGCCTCCATTCTGTGAGAGTTAAGTTCTGAGAAATCCCCTAACTGCCTCTTCTCAGAACTGCAAGATGCTCCATCAGATGTTTACTTAGAGAGCTAGCAAGGACACCTAAAACTAAAGTTCTGTGGGAAACCATAACATCAGAACAGATAAGAAACTGAGGAATGTCTCTATTGTAAAAGTTAACTAAAACATGAGGCTGTGAGAATGAAAACTAAAACTTGTTTGTTCTGTACTAAAAGCTGTGCTGATTTTGTACTTAGGGCCTCCAAGCGTCACTGGTTTCTAAGGCGTGGAGGACCAAGCTCGAGCTTGCTAATAAACGGCTCTTTGTTGCATTGCATTGGTCATGGACACTTGCCGGGGCCAGCCGGCAGCAAATCAGGGTTCGCGGATTGGGATTCCTGAAATAGGGGCAAGGACTAGGAAAAAATAGAAGAGAGACAAACAGATGGAGTTCGGGAGGACTACAGCCCAAGTCAGCAGTCCAAGAAGACTGTGAGCTCCAGACTGCCGCTTAAGACTGTCCCGTTTATTTTAAGTTCCGACCTTAAATACTCTTCTTAAAACTAGGGAGTTGCCAGAGGCTACATTCATACAAAATAGTAAACAAATCACATATAGGATAATTGAGAAAGGATTAACATTGCTTAAAGTCATCATGATAAGAACTGATTGACATAGCTTAAAGTCATCATGATAAGATCAGATTGACATTGCTTAAAGTCATCATGATAAGAACTGATTGACATAGCTTAAAGTCATCCTGATAAGAGTTACTTCCTTGTGTATACCGTTGTGTAGGTCCAAGGTCAGGTCCAAGGTCATTGACCCCACAGTCGGTCCCCAACAGACACTGATGGTCTTTCAGGGGGATTGGGAACTTTGGGCACAACAATTTCTGCCATGTTCTTTTCCCAGGATGCTTTGCTGCCATCTCAAAGTATGAAATGCACTGATATACAATGAATGTGACGGGAATGAGGCTCCTAAAATCTTGCACAACTCTGCACAGTGGCCTCTCACATTCCCTACAGTGTGTCTCACCTTCTCCTGCAATCTTCTTGTGCTTCTCTAGTGCCCTACCATAACCTGATCCTAAAACGAGTATTGTATTACTTTTGGGTGAGTCCTTAGTAGACTTTCCATTTCCTTCACCCCTCCTCAGTGAAGCCATTCAAGATTGAAGATAAGTCACTGAGATGGCTTTACATGCCCAAAATACTGGAAAGAGATAAGTAAACTGCATAAAGGTTGAGAAGAATCAGGGGCACGCACCCCAGACTCCAGCAGTTGGGAGGGTGGGACAAGGAGGATTGAGAACGCAAGGCCAAAGTGCATTGCATAGTGCAGAGACTCTAACTCAAAAAGAAGGGAGAGGGGCTGGGAGTTTGGCCTAGTGGTAGAGTGCCTGCCTAGCATGCACGATGATCTGGGTTCGATTCCTCAGTACCACATACATAGAAAAAAGCTGGAACTGGTGCTGAGGCTCAAGTGATAGAGCTCTGGCCTTGAGAAAGTCCAAGGACAGTGCTCAGGCCCTGAGCTCAAGCCCAGGACTGGCAAAAAAAAAAAATAAATAAATAAAATAAAAAATAAAAATAAAAAAAGAAAAAGAAAAAGAAGGGAGGGAGGTGGGGCAGAAGAGCCTATTTTCAGTCATGGGAGGAAAGTATAAAGAGCAGGAACCATGTGTCAGAAGCCCTTACCCTGGCCCAAGGGGATAGTCAGTAGATCCAGGCAAGTTAAGGCATTTTACTCTGGGTTTCAGACATGTCAACTGTTAGGATACGTGGATTAAATTAGATGATTCTGAGGACTGGCGAAGGCTTAGTAACCAGACTCTGAGGGAACAGTGACAACCATGAGTAGGTTGTGTGGACATGGAGGGGAATGGTGGCTCATTTGAGGGAACTGAATCATGGCAGACTATCTAGACCTGGACAAACAGTCCTCTCTCTCTCTCTTGTTGTTTGCACACTCAAGCCGGGCTAGCTTTACCTTCAATTATGCAGGTATTTGGCAGCCCACAGTGCAATGAGGTCTTAGGTAGAGTACATTTAGTAGTTAAGGAAGTTTCCTGTTGATCATAAATGAATGCTGATTCTACTGTATTTAATATGTTTTCTTTTTTTGTGTGTGGGTCATGGGGCTTGAACTCTGGGCCTGGGTGCTGTCCCTCAGCTCTTCAGCTCAAGGCTACCACTCTACCCCTGGAACCACAGCCCCACTTCCCTTTTTCCTGATTAATTGAAATGCGATTCTCAGACCTCAGCCTCCAGAGTAGTTATATGAAAGAATCATATAACTTTCTTCTAAGTCTGTTAATTATTTTGGAGTCATATTATTTAAAAAAAAATATTTCTGGGGCCAGATGTGGTGGCTCACGCCTGTAATACTAGCTCCTCAGGAGGCTGAGATTTGAGGATCAAGATTCAAAGCCAGTCTGGTACTAAAGGACCTGAGACTCTTATCTCCAATTAACCTCTAGAAAATGGGAAGTGGGGCTTGGCTCAAGGGCAGGGTGGTAGCTTTGAGCTGAAGAGCTCAGGGACAGTGCCGAGGTGGAGTTCACTCCCCATGACCCACAAAAAAAAATTAAATATATATATATATATATATTTATTACTGGGCCAGGCGCCAGTGGCTCAATCCTATAATCCTAGCTACTCAAAAGGCTGAGATCTGAGGATCACAGTTCAAAGCAAGCCCGGACAGGAAAGTCCATGAGATTCTTTATCTCCAATTAACCACTAGAAAGCCAGAAGTGGAGCTGTGGCTCAAGTGGTAGAGTGATAGCCTTGAACTGAAGAACTCAGAGACAGTGCCCAGGCCCAGAGTTCAAGCCCCATGACAAATGAAAAAACAAATAAACAAACAAACAATACATATATGTATAAAAAACTAAATTGGATATGCATGATTTTCTTAGGATGTTTCTACTATGTTATTAAACAATGTTTTATATTAAATTCAAAAGGCTTTATTGAATCATTTAACCAAAAATCCAATTGTAAGCTAAGTACCAGTTACTACTGGTACTACTACTTCAGAAACTGAGGATCTCAGGTTTTGTCTTTTTGTTGGTTTTCGGGGGGGGCGGCACGGGGTTCCCAGTCCTGGGCTTCAACTTGGCCTGGGCACTGTCCTTGGACTTTCTCAAGGCTAGAACTCTACCACTTGAGCAGCACCACCTCTGGCTTTTTCTATGTATGTGGTACCAAGGAATCGAATCTGGGTCTTAGTGCATGCTAGGCAAGTACTCTACCACTAGGCCAAACTCCCTGCTCAAGGATCTCAGTTTGAGCCAGGTATGGCAGACAAATCCTCAAGACTTTTATCTCCAAATAATCAGCAAAAAAGACTAAGAAGAACTGGAGATGTGACTCATGGGATAAAGCATCAGCCATTAGTAGAAAAAACTAAGTGAAATCTCAAGCCTCTTGAACACAAGCCTTCATCAGTATAGGACAGGGATAAAAAAAAAAAAAGAAAAAATGCAATCACAATTCTATCTATGTATATAAATGAAATTGATTCTTCTTCTTTCTCTTTTTTTTTGGGAGGGGGGATGGAGGCTAGTAAACTCAAGGCCTGGGTACTGTTCCTGGGCTCTTTTGCTCAAGGCTAGTTAGTGCTCTACCATGTTGAACTACAGCTTCACTTCTGATTTTTGAGTCATTAATTGGAGATCAATCTCATGGAGACTTTTTTTTTTCCCAGTGCCAGCTTTGAACCATGATCCTCAGAACTCAGCTTCTTGAGTAGTTAGGATTACAGGCATGAGCCACTGGTGACTCAATATTTTTTTTGCCAGTTCTGGGCCTTGAACTCAATGCCTGGGCACTGTCCTTGAGCTTTCTCAAGGCTAGAGCCACAGCACTATTTCTGGCTTTTTTCTTTTTCCATATATATTTTATTATAATTAATAGAAGAGTTGCATTATATTCACCAGATAGAAGGTGCATTACCACACATACATTGATACCCTTTCACATGTCTTTGTCCCCATTTCCCTCCTCCCACCCACCCCCATCTTATTTTTCCCCCTTCCCTATCCGATTTCAAATAACCAAATATGCATATATACAATATATCAGATAACAAGGTGAAATGCTGTAACACTATGAGATAACCAAGGGACAGCAAAAGAGATGAGAGATAACATAGCACATTAAGGACAACAATCACTCATTATATGGCTTTTGTTTCTATATCCTGGAGGTCCTTTCATTTAGCCTCATCCTATATGGCCTTATGTATCTAGGTTTTGTTCTACTGTAAATCTCTGCTAGGAGAGCCCATGGTTTCTACTGATTATGACAAATGAGGGCAACTATTGAGCCTATGTTCCTTTGAGTCTGGCTTACTTCACTTAATATGAGGTTTTTTTTTTTTTTTTTTGCCAGTCCTGGGTTTGAGCTCAGGGCCTGAGCACTGTCCTTGGACTTTCTCAAGGCTAGAGCTCTACCACTTGAGCCTCAGCACCACTTCCGGCTTTTTTCTATGTATGTGGTACCGAGGAATCGAACCCGGGTCTTCGTGCATGCTAGGCAAGCACTTTAACCACTAGGCCAAACTCCCGGCCCCTAATATGAGTTTTTCTAAGTCTTTCTATTTCCTTACAAATGGGGGGATGTTGTTCTTTCTGACAGCAGCATAGAATTCCATTGTGTATAAATACCACATTTTGTTGATCCACTCATCAACAGAAGGGCATCTGGGTTGGTTCCATATCTTTGCTATGGTTAATAGTGCTGCAATGAACATCGTTGTGCTAGTGGATTTCTGGCTTTTTTCTATGTATATGGTACTGAGGAATTGAACCTGGGTCTTTGTGCATGCTAGGCAAGCACTCTCCCATTAAGCAAAACTCCCGGCCCCAGGAAAATGATTTTTAAACTTTTTTCCTTATTTATCTACTGTAATTTGGATGTCAGGGTCAAATAAATTGTGCAAAATGACTTGTGAAACTTTGTTTTGTATTTTCTGACACAGCTTGAGACAATATGTTTAGCTGTCCTTTGAAGATTTATTAGTGAACATTAATATTTATCAGACTGAACAATTTGTATAGAATGATATTTTCACCAGATGCAGGTGAGGGTTTGTGAAGTTTCCCTCTAAAAGTAGGGACACTTCATTTAGGGTCCTGGGCTTCAGTTGCAAAGTAAGAATTTCTGGACAAGTCATGGCAGTAAGAAAACTTACCAGAGCCAACAGGTAAACAGACCAAGCATACAAACCAAAAGAAGGAGGCACAGGGCAGGAAGTTTGGCCTAGTGGTAGAGTGCTTGCCTAGCATGCACGATGACCGGGGTTTGATTCCTCGGTACCACATACATAGAAAAAAGAAAAGAAAAGCTGGAAGTGGTACTGAAGCTCAAGTGGTAGAGTTCTAGCCCAGAGAAAGTCCAAGGATGGTGCTCAGGCCCTGAGCTCAAGCCCAGGACTGGCAAAAAAAAAAAAGAAGGAGACACATTTTAATAGACTGTGGGGGTTCTCAAAAAAGAGAGACTCAGCTCTCTGTCTTCAGGGTTTTTTATGTGATAAAGGCAGGGGGTCTGACTCAAAGTCATGTAGACAGATGTTTTTTGTTCTTACTTATTCTTGGTGTTGTAATGCTTTCTAAGCTCCTGGCTGCCAGGGGCAGGTGGCTCATTCCTGTAATCCTGGCTACTCAGGTGCTGGGCTCTGGGGATAATGATTTGAAGCCAGCCTGAACAGGAAAGTCTGAGAGACTCATAGCTTCAATTAATCACAGAAAAAGAGTGCTAGAGTGCTAGCTTGAGCAAAAGGATCCCAGGGATAGTGCCCAGGCCTAGAGTTCAAGCTCAAGAACTGGCACAAAAAAAGAAACAAACAAACAAATAAACAAATAGACTAATTAATTAATTAAATCTAAGTTCCTGGCTCTTGTTTACTATTCTGGGTTGTTTATGTTTTACATCCCCCAAATGCAGCCTGTAAACTGGTGTTAATTCTTTGTTTTTCTAGATGTTCTTTTTTTTTGAGGTGGGGGAGAGGCAGCGAGTCAGTTGTTGGATAGCACTCAGTGCTATCCTTAAAGTCTTTTGCTCAAGCCTAGCGCTCTACTACATTGAGCCACAGGTTCAATTTCAGTTTTCTGGTGCTTCATTGTAGATTAGAATCTTACAAACTTCCGGCCTGGGCTAGCTTTGAATCTTGTTTTCATCAGGCCTCATTTCCCCTAGTCTATCCTGCCTCATTTTCTCCTAAAATGACTGGTCCCTTTATCTTAAGGGAAGTCAACAAATGAATATGTCCTGTATTTGCTTTGTGTTTTGAATTCCTGGCAGATGTTTACCATACCCATTTTCCCTAATTTATCCAGACACCCAGGAAAAACCTCTCAATAAAACAACTACATATGCTTTTTTTTAAGTTATGTAACTCTGTATTGCTCAACTGGCCAAGAAATCAAAACAAAACAAAACAAAAAATCAAGGGAAAGCAGGAAGCAAGAAGCCAGATTCTTCCCTCTAGGCATTTTTAAGGTTAACTATCTTGAATCATAGTTGTTGTAGCTGAGCAAAGTCCAATTCAGATTCTACTAGAATATTTCCCTATAAAGCTAGACTGTAAAAGGCTACACCCAGTGGGCAACAGCAAACTAGAAAGAAATGCGCAAAGAGTGGACAATAAAAAGAATATATTGCTTAACTTCATCTTATTTCTGACTAGAAGGAGGCAGATGACTTCCCTGAACATTTAAAATCAGTTTTTTACTTTGAGCATAAAGCTGCCTTCAGTAAATTTCCATCTTTTCTGTAACTAGATATGGTCATAGGACTGCATGTTCTAGCTAATGAACATGAATGGAAGTGATTCCTGTATTTCATCAAGATTTTCTGATTATGTACATAAATGAAAAAAAATTTTTTTTTGGTCAGTCATGGAGCTTAAACTCAGCCTGGGCACTGTCTCTGAGCTCTTCAAGCTCAAGGCTATCACCTTATCCCTTGAGCCACAGCACCACTTCTGGTTTTCTGGTGGTTAAATGGAGATAAGAGTCTCACAGACCTAGTGCCCAGACTGGGCTTTAAACCATGATCCTCAGATCTTAGCCTCCTGAGTAGCTAGGGTTACAACTGTGAGCCAATGTGCCCAGCATAAGTGAAATTTTTAATATTCCTTTCCCGAGGCTTTGTGTGGTTCGAGAGGTTTTAGGAAGGGAGAAGATGTTAAAAGTAAGCAGTTGCTGTAGTAGTGTAAGAAGAAGAGGAATAGACCGCAGGGTCACAGAAATCGCTTTTACAAGAGCAAGATGAATTTTAATTGTTTAAAGAAAATCCTTGAATAAAAACGTAACTCAATGGTAAAGCACTTGCCTAGCATGCACAAGGCTCTAGTGTAATAGGGTTTGTCAAATTTCACCATCTTAAAGTTTGCTCTTAGCTTCTATAACTCTAATTTGTTTTTGTGACTCCATCTTAAGGGCTGCACCACTACCAGTGCGACTAGTTCCTTGTAGTTGGACCCTTAAAGATATATGTAGCCGTAGTTCCTTTATGCTTCTAGGTGGCAATCATTGTAATGGTTTGTGGAAATGATCATAGTAATGTTACAGAAATGATCACAGTAGTGGTTCTAGAAATGCCATGGTGACTGTCATGTTGCTCCACTGATAATTGCTTACAGCATTGTTTTAGCTTGCTCATGCTTGGTTATAGCATTGCTTTAGCTTCTGTAACTTTATGCTTCACTTGCATCTTCTGGAGAGAACCATTAGGGACCTTTTCCCCCTGACCAAAGTGTGGTGGACTTTCTGCTTTAAAAGGGGCCATGAGACCAGTGTTGGCATTGAGCATTTTTGGGCTCCCGACTGTCCAGTGTAGTCCCAGCCAGGACTTCCTGTTGACTGTACTCTGAATCTGCGTAGTCTCTCCTCCATGTCACATTCTATCCCCAGCACTATAAAACAAACAAAACGCCCAAGCCTGAATTCATCTTAAGATGGCTGCCTCAAAAAGAAGCCATAATTAGCGTTGGAATAAAGAGGATAAGAAAAGTTACTTTCGCCTTTATTCCAAAAAAATTTCTAGAAGTAGAAAGAATTTTTAGGTGAACTACTTACAAAGAAGGATCTGTATCTCTTTCCCCTCTTTCTCTCTCTCCTTTCCTCTTGTTTCTTGCTTCTCCTCTTCTTCCTATCTTCTTCCCTTTCCTCTTCCTTCCTCTCCCTTTCCCCTCTCTCCCCTTCTCTTTCCTTCTTGTCTCTTGTCTTCTAACCTCTCTCTCTACTACTCTTCCCCTTCATTAAAGAGGTCCAACATAACCTTAAAATTTCTTATATGATCTATATTCCTGGATGTGGTTGTCAAGGGTCTTATTTCAACTGGGCCTGAATTCAACTGAAATCTGGTCTTCCACATTCCTCTTCTCTTGGGTCCAAACCTGCATTCCTGTGCTCCTTGAAGACATCTCATATTACCAGCAAAATCAATATCTTCTTTTAAGCAAGCCAGTCTTACTTTCCTAACAGACCTGGGCTCAAGGCCACTGTGTTCAAAGCCACTGTGCCAGTTCTAGCCAGAGTTGGAACTTGCTAAGAATTTGTGCATGTGGGATATGATTGCTGATGGGAAGACTGAATTCAGTACAACATAGAATATTTATGAAACCTATCAGCTCCACTTGATTGCACAGGTCCAAAAATACCTTCCTCCTTACTCCTGGGTTGAATCTACATGTTTGTAGACATATTAATGCTCTTCTAATTTTTTGTTAGTGTAAAACATCCAAAAGTTTTGAAAAAATGGTGTACTTCTTCACAAATTTCTAGTTGAAAATCTAATATTTCTCATCAAATTTGTTATGGTTCATCAGATACAATTATTAAATATTGAAATTTTGTTAAAAATTATCTGTTGCATTCTTTTACATGTATTGAATGGAATCTAAAGAACATAGTGATTTGATTCTCACCACAATAAATTTTGAAATATAAATGAGTTTCTTTTTCTATTCTTTTCTTTTCTTTTTTTTTTGGTGGGTCATGGGGCTTGAGTTTTTGGCCTGGGTGCTGTCTCTGAGCTCTTCAGCTCAAGGCTACAGTCCCCTACCCCTGGGCCTGGGTGTTGTCCCTGAGCTCTTCAACTCAAGGCTACCACCCTACCCCTGGAGCTACAGCGCCACTTCCAGTTTTCTAGTGATTAATTAGAGATAAGAGTCTGTCTTTTGTACCCAGACTGGCTTTGAATCTCAATCCTGAGATCTCAGCCTTCTGGGTAGCTAGGATTACAGGCATGAGCCACTGCACCCAGCTTAAAATGAGCATTTTTTAACAATGAGAAATTTCATGCCACTGTTCTTTCTCCTTAAACTCATATTTACATTCCGCTCCCTATACCCAGTATATTTTCCAATATAACTTATACTTCTTCCTTTGTGTGTGGCAGGGATAATGGAGGTTGAATTCATGGCCTTGAGCTTGCTAAGCAGGAGCTCTACCACATGCCCCATGCCCCCAGTCCTTATATTTTTTTCCTAAGGTAGGGTCTTGCTGTGAAGCTGTGGCTGCCTTCAAACCTTCTGTGTATCTCAGCCTAACTTCAGTCATTCACTCTTCCTGCCTTAACCATCTAAGGAACAAGTCATGTGGGACACTATACAAAAAGACCAAAATTACAATGATGGACATAGAGGATGAAGAAATACAAACTAAGAGCATAGGAAATAAAAAACAAAATAAAAAAAATAAAATGGCAGAAAACTTCCTCAGTCTTGACAAAGTATTATGTAGGTCCAGGGAAGACATTTAGAACAATCAATATTTTTTTCAGGTATTTTTATTGTAATCAATAGAAGGGTTGCATTATATTCACCAGATAAAAGGTGCATAACTTCACAAACATTGATATCCTTTCTCATGTCTTGGCCCACATTTACCTCTCCCCACCTCTACCCCTCATCTTGTTTTCTCCCCTTCCCTATGCCTAACATGTATTTTTCTCTTTAATTGGAGATGTTTTCTGCATTTCATTTTTCACAACTTGTCTGTAATTTATCAGGTATTTGTGGCTTTCTTCACCTTTATCCTACTACATTTTTTGAATCAGTTGTTGGGTGTATTTATTCAGACTGGGGAAATTCTCACTCATTTTCTTTAATGTTATTTAAACTTTTTGTCCTTCCTTTCATTTTTTTAATTAAAGAACTTATTAACGTTGATTTTTACATCATATTTTAAATGACAAGTTTAACAAACAAGAAGGGAATCTCTATTTACAATCACTGGGACTTAGTATTTAGAACTTAATCAAAATTAGGCTAAGGGTTTGTATGTCATATAAACATATTAATTTATGAAATAAAACATTATGTCTATAGAGTCATAGGTTTTTATGTTTATATTTCCATTACCATGTCCATAGCATTGGGTATGCAGATAATGAGTCCTAGCTCTTGTACTCTTTGGATTTAATAGCCACATATTAAGGATACCATGCACCTTTTGTTCCTTAGGTCTTGACTTGTCTCACTCAACATGATTCGCTCTAGATTCATCCACTTCCCTGCAAATGCCATTATTTTATCTTGTCTGTTGGCTATGTAGAATTCCATTGTGTATATATACCACATTTTCTGTATCCATTCATCTGCAATAGGGCATCTGGATTGTTTCCATCACCTGGCTATTGTGAATAGTGCAGAGATGAACATAGCTGAGTGATGATGTTCAGGGTAGATGCCCAGAAGCGGTATGGCAGAATCGTAGGGAAGGTCTATTTTCAGTCCTTTAAGAAACCTCCACACTGCTTTCCAGAGTGGCTGAACTAGTCTACATTCCCACCAGCAGTGCAGTAGGGTTCGTTTTTCTCCACAACCCTGCCAGCAACTGTCATTGTCTGAGTTCAAAATCTTGGCCATTCTTGTTGGGGTAAGGTGGTATCTTAGGGTTGTTTTTATTTGCATTTCCTTTATGACCATAGATGATGCTTTTCTGCCATTTTAATCTCTTCTTCTGAGAAGTCTCTCTTTAGTTCTCTTGCCCATTTAGTGAATGGTTTATTGGGTTTGGGGGGGATTAATTTCTTGAGTTCCCTGTAGATACTGGATATTAAGCATTTGTCAGATGTATTATTGGTGAATATCTTTTCCCAGTTGGTTGGCTGTCTCTCTTTTTTTGCGACTATGTTTTTATCTGTACAGAAACTTTTTATTTTTAGGTAGTCCCATTTATCGAGTCTCTCTCCAATCTGTTGTGACCCTGGGATTCTGTTCAGGAATCTGTTGTTGCCTGTGCCTATGAGTTCCAGTGTCTCTCCTACTTTATCATGTAGCAGTTTCACTGTTTCCGGTCTGATGTTGAGGTCTTTGATCCACTTTGAGTTAATGCTTGTGCATGGTGAAAGGCTAGGGTCAATTTTTAGTTTTCTGCATGTGGCTGCCCAGTTTTGCCAGCACCAATAATTGAATAGACTGTGTTTGTTCCACTGTATATCTTTGGCTCCTTTGTCAAATACAAGTTGCCTATAGGTATGGGGTTCTATTTCTGGGTCTTCTGTTCCACTGATCTTCTGGTCTGTTTCTAGAACAATCAATATTTTAAAAAGCAACAGCCTGTGCAGGCTCCTAGTGGTCACACCTGTAATCCTAGAGACTCAGGAGGCTGAAACCTGAAGATCATAGTTTGAAGCCAGCCTAGGCTAGAAAGCTGGTGACACTTTCATTTCCAGTTAACAGCTAAAAACCCAGAAGTGTAGTTATTGCTCAAAATGGTAGAGCAGTAGTCTTGAGGACAAAAGCTCAGATATAGTGCCTAGGCTCTGAGTTCAAGCTCCAGGACAGGCATCAAAGAAAGAAAAGAAACAAATCGAGATAGAGAAACAGCTTTAGGCATTATTAAAACACTAAATATGCACAAAATAATCAGAAGAGGAGACAAAAGTGTCTGTGATTTCTTACTAATAAGAGAATAATCCATCTGTAAGCAATTGTTTTATAGATGTGCAATTGAAGACCCCAAAATAGAAAAAAAATCCCCATGTGCATAGTTTGGCAGAATCAAATTGTGAAAATGGCTATACTACCTAATCTGTTCATCAGTGCAATTTACATCAAAATTCCAATGTTATGTTTTTCAAAGGTAGAGGAAGCAATCACCTCAGACTATACTATAGAGCTATAGTAATGAAAAGAGCATGGTTATGGCACAAAAACAGAGAACAGAAGACCTAGAAATAAACCCACAGAGTTGTACCCATCTGATTTTTCACAAAAATGTACATTGGAAAAAATACTTTGTTTTCAACAAATGTTGCTAAAGAAACTGGCTGCCCATAGGCAAAAGACTGAAACTAGAACCTTATCTCTCATTCTAAAAGCATCTCACTATGAATTAGATATTTTTGAATAAAATTTGAAACACTGAAATTACCACAGAGAAAATACCCATAGATATAGGTGCAGACCATTATTTTTGGAATTGAACTCCCAATTGCTCAGCAAACATAAAGAATGGATAAATGGAATTGCATAAAATTAAAAAAATTTTTTCACTTCAAACAGTGATTAGATTCAAGAGATGAACTTTAGAAGGGGAGAAAATCTTCACCCACTATTCAATGGATAAAGGGTAAATATCCAGAGTGTACAGAGAACTTAAATATTAAACAGCAAAAGAACAAATAATTGATAAATGAGCAAATGAATTAAACACATTTCTCAGATGCTGTAAAATGGCCAATAAAGACATGAAATATTTAATGTCTTTAGCTGTAAAAGATACATAAATCAAAGCTACTTTAAATTTTATCTTACTTCAGTCAGAATGGCAATCATCAAGAAGACAAATAACAAATTCTACCGAGAATGTAGAAGGGGGAATGAATTCCTGTATATTCTTAGTGAGAATAGAATATAAACTAGTTTATCAACTATGGAAATCAGTGTGAAGATTCATCAAAGAAACTAAAAATAGACCTACCTTACTATTCTTGGGCATATATCTAAAGGAGAAGTAAGTATAAGAGATGTAAATTTACATCCACCTTTTTTTGGTCATGGGTCTATGAACTCTGGTCCTGGGCACTGTCCCTGAACTCTTCAGTTCATGGCTAGTCCTCTACCACTTTGAGCCACAGTGCCACTTCCAGTTTTCTGGTGGTTAATTGAAGGTAAGAGTCCCATGGGTTTTGCGCCCAAGCTGACTTTGAATGGTAATCCTCAGATCTCAGCCTCCTGTGTAGATAGGATTGCAGGTGTGAGCCACAAGTGCCCAGCTTTTACATACATCTTAATTGCAACACTATTCAGAATAGTCAAGTTGTAGACTTAGATTAGATGCCTGCTGAATGGATCAAGAAAATATTGTTATATTCCATTACTCTGATTTAATCACAAAAGAGAATGTATTTATATCATTTGGTAGGAAAATGAACTGGTGATCATCATGTTGAACAAAATAAGCCAAGCTAGAAAAGATAAATAATCCCATAATTTCACTTACATGTAACATTTAGATCTAAAATGATGCTGGTGATTGATGCTGCTTCTGCTGCTGCTGCTGCTGCTGCTGCTGCTGACATAAATGGGGACTGATGGTAGAGTGTAAAATCAGAGGGAACAGGTGGAGAGGAAAAGAGAGAGTACAGGAAATAAGAAGATTGAAATATCTTATATACATATCATATCACATATCCTATCGACTAAGATACCATAATGAAACCCAGAAGAACCTGGAAGAATAGATGAGAGAGAGGTTAGGAAAGATAATAGAGGGGGCGAACCTCCAAAATATACTGTATACATTTTTACAATTATCACAATGAACACTCCCACACTTGCTCTATTAATGTTTTATAATTTTTTGTCAGTCCTGGGCTTGAGCTCAAGTCATGAGCACTGTCCTTGGACTTTCACAAGGCTAGAGCTCTACCACTTGAGCCTCAGCACCACTTCCAGCTTTTTTTTTTTTTTTTTTTTTGCCAGTCCTGGGCTTGAGCTCAGGGCCTGAGCACTGTCCTTGAATTTTCTCAAGGCTAGAGCTCTACCACTTGAGCCACAGCACCACTTCTGGCTTTTTTCTATGTATATGGTACCGAGGAATCGAACCTAGGTCTTTGTGCATGCTAGGCAAGCACTCTACCACTAGGTCAAACTCCCCGCCCTGTTTTATAATTTTTAAAGTAAAAAACAAAGTCTTTTTCATCTGGATATGGTGGGACACACCCATAGTCAGCACTTGAGAGGCTGAGTCAGGGGGTGCATGAATTCAAGCGCAGCTTGAGCTGTATGCAAAACCTTTTCTCAGAAGGAGAGGAGAGGAAAGAAGAGAAGAGCAGGGAGGAGATGGGGCTATAATGAAGTATGCAATCATTTACAATTCAGTCAGTGGTTACATATCTGTCTTTCCTCCAAGCTGCAGCGTTTTCAATATTAAATAGAACAAAAGCAGATCCCAGAAATATACATCTTCATCAGGCATCGTGAGTTTATAATTCTGTTTTTTGTTTTTAATATTCTTTATTGTAATTAATAAAAGGGTTACATGATATTGCCAGCTAGAAGGTGCATTCATTCACATACATTGATACCCTTTCACATGTCTTGGTCCCCTATAATTCTGTTTTTTCCGGTTCTGCCGCCATAGCTTTGGGGGCAGTTTCTATTCAGCTTCCTTCCCAGCATGACATAACTAAACTGCTTGTGAGAAGCTGAGATGGAGACATAAAGACCAGTTTAGCAGACAGATTTTCTCTAAATTATTTCATATTCTGTTACAGAATATGGGGGGGGGGACACAGTTAAATAAAACAAGGTGCCATTGTTTTGGGTGAAGCTTTTGCACCAGGTCCAAATAGATCAGGTTGAAAAATCAAAATGGAGTCATGCATGTTAAAATTACACATTACCAAAGAAAGCTGAAATGGTTAATTTGACTTTTTAAGAAATCAGTATTAATTCAATGTATATTTTATAAGATTAAGAAAAGTAGTAAAAAGGGTGGGTTGGAGGAGCAGGTGAAAATGTTGAAAGGGTTGATGTTGGTCAAGACATACTGTATTCATAAAGTGCCTTGTTGTTTTATTTTATTGTTGGGGTGATGTACAGAGAGAGGGCTTACAGTTACATTCATCAGGTAGTGGGTTCATTACTACTTGAACATTGTCACCCCTTTCCATGTTTTTCTCCCACTTTCCCTTCCCCCACCCCCAACTGCTTTGTTGAATGGCAACTCCTTTATACAAGTACTTAAGGATAGTAATTTTAAAAATTTTTAATTAAAGAATTTATTAACATTGATTTTTACATCATATTTCAAATGATGAATTTAACAATCAAGTATTCAAGAAGGGAATCTCTATATATAATCACTTAGATTTTAGAACATGATCAAAATTAGGCTGAGGGTTTGTATGTCATAGATACATAATAATCTATGTGATAAAACATTATGTCTATAGAGTCATAAGTTTTTATGTTGATGTAGTTGTGTTTATATTTCCTGTACCATGTCCATAGCCTTGGGTATGCTAAGACAAAATAAATCAGGATCAGAAATAACCAAAATTCCCAGAGAGTACATATATATTTTTTTCTTTCTTTTTTCATTTACAGTGCTGGAGGTGGAAGCCATGGTCTCTAAATCCTGTAGCACATAAGCTACATTTCTAGTCCCCAAATAGTTTAGTTTTAATTGACTCTAAAGTGTAATTACTTGTGCCTTAATCCTTATTGATTAAAAGTGACTTCAACTGGAAACACTTATCTCTCCCCTTGACAGCCACAGGCTAAAAAAATGCCACAACTACCCTTTTACCCTTTTACTAGGTTTTTATACCTTGTGGCTATAAAATAGATAAGCTGTGAAGTGAGAGCCATATCATTTGCTGACAAATCTGCTATACCAGATGCAGTAAATAACTACCACAACAAAAACCCACTTCCTGTAACTCAAGATAAGATTGCTCTTCTATTCTACTTCCATCTCTGCAAAGAACCCCTTCTCCTGTTCCCATATTGCCTCCCTCTCCATGGTGAGACACAGCTACTCTTGACACCTGCCCCACCTGACTGCCAAACAAAAAGAGACCTTACTTTTTCTTCAGCCCAGCTGGAGGAAGCCTGGCAGCCCTTCTCAGGTTTCAGTCCAATAAGTCCTGTTGGTCTGTCCAGTTTTCCTTTCTGCTCTTTTCTTTAATCCTAATCCTGGTACTTGAAATATCTCCTTACACACATACACATATACAAATGGTGATTTAAAGTAATATAATGTTAATCAATGTCATTTTCTATTGTTTTGGCTCCCTGTCCTTAACAAGGAAAGTAATTCTGAAATGATCTAAGTCCTTTTTTTTGGTTTAACTTTCTGTGAAGACCAAGCTGTGCCATGCTGATAGAGCAGTCGTTTTCAAACTATGCCTGGCTGAGTGACTACAGTGCATAAAATAGCCATTTGTTCTATTTTAAAAAATTAAAAAAATATGTAAACAAGCTGATTGTTATTATTAAAGTATTGCACAGAGGGTTACTGTAAGGTCTGCCTGGGAGTGCCCTGTGCAGACTCCTCCCCCTCTCTTAAGTCTCCACCCAGTATCTGCATTACCTAGGTAGGCTGACACATCTGGAGGCAGTTACCCTCCTTCCCACCCCCCCCACTCTTCTGAGGTCACATCCTAGGCTGCTTCCCTGGGACCTTCGGAAGGTCCCAGGATCTGAGGTCACGTTCCTTACCTAGCCACACCTTCCCCCACTGGTCACACCTTCTCTCGGTCCCCTACCCAATTTAAACCCCAGCCAGGTAATTCCTTCCTCCTTTGGCCACAGGTGTGCAACCTAGGCTAAGGGGCCAGCAGTTCAGAAATTAAAGTTCTTTCACCAACTTGAAGACCACGTGGTAGTCCCTTTCATTAGTTACCTAATTAGAATCTAAAACAATCTTGTGGATACCTGCTATTTACAGGACATGATCAAGGCCTTTCCCTGGGTACTTGACCAGTTCAATCCAGCTCTACCACCTGTCTGGTTATGGGTTCATGCTCAGAATGGAACTTTTCTGACTTGTGGCCAGAATATGTTCTAAATCATTCATGTTAACTGTTCCTGCCACCTTTGTCAGCCTTTTGCCTGATCTCCCCTTCTTTAAGTTTCTCTTTAACAGGACAACAGCCTTCACTCAAGATACCACATGGCCACCTTATTACTGCAGGCAACTAGAGGCTTTGCTTACACCACAGTGCCCTGCCCAGCACAGACCTCCATTCTAAAGACCCCTACCTCAGTGATTCCTGGATGCCCCCATGTCATCAGGAAGTAGCTAGAAAAGGACTTCAATGTCCATCAACTTCTTATACTCATTCAGGGTTTCAAATGATGGGAATCTGCTTTGTTCTCATAATTCCTGTAGCTCCCATCTCAGTCCAACTTTTTTTTTTAATGTATCTAAAGACCCTACATGAAGAACTTGCCTCTTCCCTCTCATCCTAATCTTTTATGTATCTAAAGATGGAATATGAAGGATTGAGTCCTGCCATATTCCTCAGTCAAGTAAAGCACCAGGTGCATGCTCATGTGCTTGTCCAAAGGAAGGTCATTCTGGCCTTGGCCTCCAGGAGACAATAGCCCCCACCCCTTGGATGGAACATTCCACTCTGGACCTGGCCAAGGACACTGCCCTTGGCCCCAAAGAAACTATAGCCCATTTTTATTTTCTGCTTCCTTGGTAAGACCTACATAAGCCCACCCCAAAATCCATTTGCTCGCACAACCTCCAAACCCATGGGAAGGTCTGTGCACCTCGCTGGCAATAAACAGTCTATTGACACGTCCAGCCTATTCCTTTTCCATTCTCCTCCATTTTCTTAACATGGGCATGGAGGAGACTTTAGGAGAAGTTCTGGGAAAAAGCAAAGTGAAAACTCAGCACTGCAGGGGAGTCAACAGCCTTAACTGAAGTGCTGTGCTGGTAGATGCTTTCCCAGCAGCCCCCCCACCCCAGACCAGGTAGACTCAAGACCTCTCTCTTTTATTGTAGTGTATGGAGGGGTCAGTGCTGGCGAACTCCCTTAATGTGTCTTTAACTTCTGAAGACTGGGTTATCTGTTATCAGTTCCTTCCATATTTCAAGTGGTCTGGTTAAGACTGGGGCCATTTTCCAGAGGCTGGGTAAGAGGGTGCTTCAGGTCAACAACATCCTGCTGTAGGTTCAAAGTCATTTGGTTAACAGCAGTCCTTCTCATCATTCAAGCCTCATTTTCAGCCATCAGTTCTCCTAACCTATTGTCCAAACTCCATGAACATGCTTGAAATCCCAGCCCTCGGGAGGCTGAGGTGCAACGATTGTGAGTTTGGGGTTAGCTCAGGTAGCATAAGGAGTGAAGGACGGACCCCCACCCTGTTTTTCCATCTGCATACTGAGGGCCATTTCTGCCCAATGTTTTGGTGTATCTAAAGATAGAACATGAAGAATTGAGTCCTGACTTATTCTCCCAGGTCAAACAGGATACCAGGTGCAACTGTACAAGCGTGACCACACACCTGCCCTCAGGCAGGCTCCAGTCTGGCCGGGGATAAGGACAACAGCCCCTCCAATCAGGTGGAACTCCACTGCGGGCTTAACCAAGGACATTGCTGTGCCTGGGCCCCCAAGAAACCATAACCCATTAAAAAATTATTTTCTGGAAGGGAAGGGGGAAACAAGATGATTGAGAGGAGTGAGGGGAGGGAAACAGGGACAAAAACATGAGAAGGGGTATCAATGTGTGAGAAGTAATGTATCTACTATCTAGCGAATGTAACTGTAACCCCTCTATACATTATCCAACAATAAATAACTCTGCTTCTTCGTTGAGCCCTATATAAATCCCTTGCACAATCTCCAGTCCCATGGGAAGGTCTGTGCCCCACACTCTTCCTCAATAAACAGTCCTCACCCATTGACAAATGAGTCTGGCCTATTCCTTTTCATTTTCCTCCATTTTCCTAACACCTACAAAGATCAGGCAAGCCATTTAAGATTACCTGACTCCAGCAGGGCAATCTAAGCCATGCTGTAAACATTCCATCATGAGTCCAACCGAAAAGCCCCTACCTCCCGTGGCCAGTTTTGCATTAACCTTTGCCTCTTGCTCAGACCTCATAAAACCCAGTTCCTGTCCCAGCTTGGACACCCAGTCTCCAAGCCTGTGGGAAGGCTGTGTCTATCTTGCTGCTCTATCTCAATAAAGCAGTCCTTGATGGAAGATTGAGTCCAGCCTGTTTCCTTCCTTTCTCCTCCATTTTCGTAATTGGGGGAGAGAGAGAGAGAGAGAGAGAGAGAGAGAGAGAGAGAGAGAGAGAGAGAGAGAGAGAGAGAGAGGAGAGAGGGAGAGAGGGAGAGAGGGAGAGAGGGAGAGAGGGAGAGAGGGAGAGAGGGAGAGAGGGAGAGAGGGAGAGAGGGAGAGAGGGAGAGAGGGAGAGAGGGAGAGAGGGAGAGAGGGAGAGAGGGAGAGAGGGAGAGAGGGAGAGAGGGAGAGAGGGAGAGAGGGAGAGAGGGAGAGAGGGAGAGAGGGAGAGAGGGAGAGAGGGAGAGAGGGAGAGAGGGAGAGAGGGAGAGAGGGAGAGAGAGAGGGAGAGAGAGAGAGAGAGAGAGAGAGAGAGAGAGAGAGAGAGAGAGAGAGAGAGACCAAAATTACACATTGATAACAGTTCAATGAATGCATCACCATCCCCATCCCCCCATTTAAGGCTCTTGTTTCTAAACTTCTCAATGTTTGTTGTGTGTTTTCCACTTCTTTTTGTATCAGAAAAACAAAAGTGAAATGGTGAAATGGCCCTAAAGAAAAAAGAGAGAAAGGAAATAAACTATATTTTTGGGTATCTTTTTCTAGTGGTTTAAAATTCTCTGTTGACTCAAACATTCTTCTGTAACTTAAATCCCATTATAAATAAATAGGTTGGATTGTCTTTCTGTGAAATCTCAGGAAGCTCATTCTGTGTTTTTTTTTGTCCCTGGCTGAACAATATAAACATCTTTCAAGAGAAATCCTTAGTGAAACCTTGTATTGATTTCATGAAGCTATACAGTTACACAAGCAGTTAACTGGCTAGAGTTTTGTTAAAACCAATCATTCTCCAAGAGAGATCACTTCAAAGATGCCTCACATTCAGGCAATTGAAGAGACAACAGACCTCTTTACGCTTTGAAAAGACTAGCCTTTATAAAGTACCCTTATTTAAATAAATGAGATCACCTCTAGGAATTCCTCTAGGATTTTAATTCATCTAGAAATTTAATTGCAATGGATTGACCAGGAATTCTAAAGAGGGTTTGAGGGGGAGTTTTCTCTCGGTATCTGCCCCCTCCCTTCCCTCTATACTCTCCTCCCAGCCCCCCCCCAATCACCCCAAACTTATAAGGAATGTGTCTACTTGAAATCAGGATATGGAACATTTTGGGGATTGAATTTTAAAGCTAAAGAAAGTTTAAAATGCAGAACAACAGAAATGATTTGTTTTTTTAAAGGTTTTTTTAAAACTATCTAATAAAGTTAGAAAGTGACTGCATATTTATTTTCCTGATCCACTCAAATATTTGTCTAAGTGAAGAAAATGAAAATTTTCAAAAATCTACGTAGGGTTCAGATTTAGCTCAGTGGTAGCAGCTTTGCCTGGCATGTGTGAGGCCTTGAGTTCAATTCTCAGCACCACATGTATAGAAATACCACTTGAAGACAATTCTTTTTTTTTTTTTTTTTCAGTCCTAGTGCTTGAACTCTGAGCCTGAGTACTGTCCCTAACTTCTTTTGCTCAAGGCTAGTGTTCTATCACTTAGCCTTAGCTGCATTTTCAGCTTTTGGAAATAACAATCTTAGGGACTATCCAGTCCAGGCTGGCTTTGAACTGCAATCCTCAGATCTCAGCCTCCTGAGTACATAGAGTTACAGGTATGATACACCAGCGTGGGACAACAATTACATAAGTCAAAGAAACAAAAGTTTGCTACACTTTTTTTTTTTTCCTGCTTTCTTAATAGAAACTAGAGTCCTAACAGAAGCCTAACTATGGGATCACAAGACTAAATAAATCCGGCTATTTGTGCCTGAAGGATTGATTCCTGCCTTATTCCCTCAGGTCAAGCACCACACCAGACTTACAGGAGCAGGCTTGACCACATGCCTGTCAGCAGGCAAGTTGTTCCAATCCAGGCCTGGCCAAGGACAACTCCCTTGACCCCCAGGAGACCACAGCCCCTCACCTCAGGCCCACTCTGGGCCCAGTCAAGGATACTGCTCTTGGCCCCAAAGAAACCATAGCTTATTTTTAACTTCTGATTCCTTGTTAAGCCCTATATAATCCTATGCCAACATTCAGTCCTTGGCACAATCTCCAAACCAACCCGAAGGTCTGTGCTCCTCACTGGCAAGAAACAGCTCTGGCCTATTGATGATCTTATTTCTTTTCCATTCTCCTAACAGTCCAAAAAGAAAGACAGCATGCTGCAATAGAAAGATAGACCCAAGAATGGTCTTGGGGGTGTCAGTAACAGCTCTGACATACTGTGAGAGGCGGGGTTGGAGGTGATGCCTCAAGGGTTGATTACCTGCTTTAGTGGATTTGAGGGAGAGAGACAAAGAGACTGGGAGACACAGAGAGAATAAATACAGGGCAGCATCAACGTCAGAGTTGTCAAAAAAAAATTGTACCTTTTCAGGTGCCTTGCTTTCCTGGATGTATACTAATAATACCTGGGGTCCAGGAATGGAAGATTAACCAGAGGAAGGAGCCACTCAGTAAAGGACTGGTCAGAGAGAGACAATGTAAAATTAGGTCAGGAAGAACTAACTCAAAATCTTAGTGTATCTGATATAGAGATTGTGAATATATCTTCCTTCTATTGACATCAAGACTGGTCCTCCAATTTAAGAGGACAAAAAAGAAAAAAAAGAAAAAAAAAGGAAAATTAAAATGATGTTCCCTGAAGCGTTGAACAAGGCTGCAAAACCTGTTGAGCAACTCTATAGCTCTTATTAATGTGTAATTGGAGTTCCCTTGGGTGTTTTAAAAGTATTTTCCTTTATAGTATCTATACTCAAAGGACTTGCCAAGCAAATTAATAATTTGAAAGGATTTAAAGGGAGAATTTAAAAAATATTGAGGCAAAACTTCTAGACTACTACTGGGCCTAAAGGTTATTAGTGGTCCATATTTAGAAAAGAACTGATAATTAGTTGTACTAAGATTTCTCTTGGCCCCTAAGTTTCCTCTCAAAGTCACAACCTGACACTTCCATAGCTTTATTTGTAGTCATTATTTGAAGTCAAAAAAATAAGTGTTACAAAATTCCTACCAATAAGACATAGTTGAGATTCCATTTTCTTCACCTTTGGATAAAGAGTTAAAATAAATACGAATCAAACTCAAGCAAGAGGCTACACAAGGCACCAGTGGTGGTGAGGAAGAGCTCTGAGATGGGGAAGCATGGAAGCCAGGCCAGACAAGGTTCTGGAGCTTGAGGCATCAGACTGGGCTTTCTAGATTATGTGTATGTGTATATGTTTGTATGTATAATCTAGAATATCTAATATGTTAATATTAATATAATATAATATATAATGTGTGTATGTGTGTATGAGGCTTGAATTCAGAGCCTGGGTATTATCCCTGTGTTGTGCTGCTTTGTTTTTTCCCCTTTTGCTCAGGGCTAGATCCCTACCACTTGAGCTACAGTTTTATTTCTACCTTTTTGGTGATTAATTGGAGATAAAAGTTTAAGGAGCTTTCCTGCCTGGGCTGTTTTTCCTAGCATGCATGAAGCCCTGGGTTTGATTCTTCAGTATCACATAAACAAACAAAAAATATTTTTAAAAATATAAAAAAAAAAAATTAGCCGGATTCAGGAATTAAGATAGAACCAAGAAGTAAAGCTGAAAATAACTAAGAACAACAAACATTCAATCATGTTTATTTTACTTTATTTTTTAAAAATTGTTTTCATTTAGTTGTGGGCTTGCACTCATGTTCTGGGTACTGTGTTCAGGCCTAAACTGTAATGGGGAAAATGTATTGTTATGGAGTTGTAGAAATTAGGGACTGGGGTTTAGAGCCCTTTACTTCCCCTCTGCTTCTCTCTGCCATTGTTTACCCAGATTTAACACCCTTCTCCATGCTTCCCTCAGTCACTGTTTACCTAAACTTAACACCCTTTCCCCTACCATTCATTCACCAAGAAGAAGGCTGTATCTTGAGACATCCTGGCGCCCACAACCATATGCATCTTGACTATAGATAAAGAAGAAGATTTATGGTGTGACTCCCCCCACACCCCCGTGTGTTTGCTGGCTTTCTTTAAAAACCACCTGCTTTTACAGATTGGGGCTGCACTCCCAGATCCCGACCTTGGGATGTAGTCCTGGTGCGTTAGCTCTGTCCCTGCTCAATAAACTCTTAACATCTCAATCATGTTCTGACTGGTCTCACAGTTGTCCATCTGTGGGCTCCAGTACAAAACTCTTTTGTTCAAGGTTAGTACTCTGTTCCTCTGAGCCTCAGCTCTATTTCCTGTTTCTTGGTGGTTAATTGGAGATAAGGCTATCATGGCTTTTCCTACCTGGGCTGACTTTGAACCATGATCCTCAGATCCTAGCCTCTTGAGAAGGTAGGATTAGAGGCATGAGCTACCAGTGCCTCGCCACCTTCTCTTCTCTCAGATGTGAAGTAATTCACAGTCTTCTGGAAGAGTAGGGAGATGTGAAAATAGAACGGATTCCTTGATCAGGCAGTAAGGACCCAAATGCAACATCCATTGTCTCCATGTGTTATGAGAACTAGACTAATTTTCTCCATGGGCCGGTATCAGTAACTTAGCAAGTAAGCACATGTCTAAATGGGACTCGGGTTGGAATTCTCTAGCTCAGAGGTTATAAGAATATTTGGACAGGGTCTGCCATTTTGACCCTCTTCTCTCCCAATCTCTATGCTTCTTTTTCTTTTCCATTTTCCCCTATTTTGTTCTTTGGGAAATAAATCACTTGCTATCTATTTTGTGACTTTTCCTTTTTGTGAAACCCTTTGAAATGTTTTTCCTCATGATGTTCAAGGACCTTAGTTCTGAGGTGTGATTGGATCAGTGAAGAGAGAGAGCATTCCCTCTCCAGAAAATTGTCCTTGTTCCAAACATTCTTGCTGGAGACAAAGCAATGTCACTGAAGCAACATAAAATTCACTAGGTGTTTTTCCAGAGTTGTTAAAAAGCTTTAGGGAATTTAGAACTATTGATTTTATTGGCTTTTCAGCCATTCTTGAATTAGAACTAGAATTTACATAATATTTTCTAGCCAGGCAACCAGTGGCTCACGCCTGTAATCTTAGCTACTCAGAAGGCTGAGATCTGAGGATCATGGTTCAAAGCCAGCTTGGGAAGGAAAACCTGCACAGGATTCTTATCTTCAATTAATCATCAAAACTGGAAGTGGAGTTGTGGCTCAAGTGGTAGAGTAGTCAATTTGGGCACAAATTCAGCAACAGTGTTTAGGCCATGAGTTCAAGCCCCAGGACATTCACACACACACATAAAAAAGATTTTCTAAATTTACTGTAGGTAAAAAAAGGGAAGGTGCCTATTATCATACTTGTTTCATTAATAATACATGTGGACAACTGCTTTCAGTTAAATATGTTATGTTTTCAATATCAACATTCACCTCTACTAAAAACCCCTTCAAACTTAACAGAGGGGGGAAAAGCAAATTATAAGCTGGCTATTTATAACATGTCATATACTTATAAAATTATATTATATAAAAGGAGCTAATTCAGTTAATTTAAGAAAAATTTTGTGGAGAAAGATTTTACATGGCCTGCCAAAATCTACAGTCTTACTAAAATAGACCTGTTACTGCTGGTTCCTGAAAAATCCACATCAAAGACCTTGTCTTATACAACCACATTCATGTGAGGAACACCACGTCTTCCTTGGAAAAGTCTGCAGAGTTCTTAAAAATAAAAAATTGAGGTGCCACTGTTTTCTTTTTCTTTTATGAACATCGCATCTACTTTCTGTTAATCAACTACAATTCCAAACGATGCTACTAAGAAGAACTAAAGAGAGTAAACTGCAGAGTTTCCAGACTCAAGGAAAGAGAGGTCACCTCTAGTGTCACTCACATAGCTATGACACCTTGAAGACCTTGGAGCCCTGGGGAGTGCGACTGTACAGATTATTGGGGTTTTTGTTTCTTTTTCTTTCCCTCCTTCCATCTCTCCCTGCTTTCCTTTTTTCTCTTTCTGACAGATCCAAATCAATTTATTTGTACAAGTAGTCAAGGAGGACAGTTGGCAGATGGCAGCCCAGGGGTCATCATGTAACCTGAGTACTAGACAAGAGGTTTAACTCCTGGAATTCCATGTCAGGCCCAGCTACTCAACCCAACGTGCCAGATAAAGACATGAATAGTGGCCAAGGACAGAGAAAGAAGATTTATGATGTAGCATAGGTAGCCTCAGGAAGAGGCAAAGTAAGCAGCCCAGTCCTTCATGGGGCACAGACATGAACTTTAAGTTTAAATATAAACAGAATTGGAGGTCTGGCAGTGTAGCCTACTGGTAGAGTGCTCGCCTAGCATGCACGAAGCCCTGGGTTCGATTCCTTGGTACCAGATATTCAGAAAAAGCCAGAAATGGTGCTGTGGCTCAAGTGGCAGGGTGCTAGCCTTGAGCAAAAAGTGTCCAAGGATAGTGCCCAGGCCCTGAATTCAAGCTCCAGGACTGGCAAATAAAAAAAGAAGAAGAAGAATTGGAGCAGGAGTGAGAGGTATGTGTAATTATTAAACTGTCCTGTGTTAGGTATGACCTGGTTGATCATTATCTCAGTCTGGTTCTGCATGCAAGTAGTTCTAAAGAAGTTATTATCACTGAAAGGGCCATCTGCATCCCAGGAGATCATTTTTCCTGTTACACGTGCAACTTTGTCATTAGAAGTAATTATCATTTCTGCGTGGTCTATCCTCTAAGACTCTGCTTAGCTTTTCCTCGAGTGTAGTTTTGTTGCCTTGTCATGAAGATGTTATCAATCAATACTATCCTTGGAACCCCAGGTGATTGCAGGGGAGAGAGATAGAGTAAAAGAGACGTAAGAAATAAATGGAGGCAGGAATGCTAATTTTTGCTCTTGTTTTTAGTTAATTCATGGTCTCAAATAGGGAGTCAATGCTCTTTTAGTAAAAATGGGTTCTAAGTCCTTGTTAGAACCTGAGTTGTTCTTTAGATGAGACATCCTACAAACTCAGGAGATATTTGTAGGATTCTGGGCACTTTGAGGAGTTTAAACCAGAACCAAGATTGAAACCCAAACTAGAGCTGGAGCCATAGCATTGGCTTAGTCTGCTGGACGCCTTTGTGGCTGAGCTAGCCTTGCCTCTGTGGGCATGAACACACTCTGAGCTTGGAGTAGGGGAGGCAAGCAAGTCAACACAGCCAACTTGAAGATCTTGCAATGACATTTTTGAGCTTTATGAGGACCTTGAGGGCAACACATAGATGGTTTTGGCACCATTGACCTACATGTTCTATAGCCTTCTCTTTTTTTTTACAGTTCATTTTTATTTTATTATCTTATATAATTGTACAAAGGGGTTTCAATTCAACATGTCAGCTTATAAGTACAATGCATTTTGATCAATGCCATCATTCTCCTTTATCTCTTCTATTTCTCATCCCCAAATTTTCCTAGTTCCATCGTCGTGTGTGTGTGTGTGTGTGTGTGTGTGTGTGTGTGTGTGTATGTATATATATATATATGGATATATATATATATATATACCATCTATTGATTATGCCTGCATACTCTCCTACCCCTCCTCTCCTAATTTATCTATCCTTCTCCTCTTATCCTAATAATACCTCCAAGTTCCAGCTTCCTGGTATTCATTATGTTAGACTATAAATTGTTCAAAGGCCTTATACCATTGGGATTTCCCCCTCCATATGCCATACTGTTGTGAACACATCTGTGAATGTATGTGTTTATCCTTGTATTTGTTCATATACACCTGTGTATGCATATACACTTACAGAAACAGACAAAAACAGACACACATACACACATTTCCTTTATCCATTCATCCACTGAAGGCTCCATTTTGGGCTGTTTTGGTGGTTAGAGATAAGTGTCTCATGGACTTTGTTGCCTGGGCTTGTTATGGGGTCCAATGGACGAATAATGAGAACACTCGAGTCACAGTCGGGAATGGAAAAGATGTTTTATTGAGTGAGAAATGGCTGATGCATCAGGATGACACCGAGGTCGGGATCTCAGAATGCCATGCCAGGCTGCCTCTGTGGGCGCCATTTAACCCTGAAAACCACAGGAACTCCTGCCTAGTTAGTGTTTTGCTTATTTCTTGGAAACCTGGAAAACAAGGCAGAAAACAGATGAGAAACCTTCTGGTAGCACAGTAGGAGTTGCCTCCTGGGGCGGGGGGTGGTGCTTCAGGTGTGAGCAGCGGCAAAACAAGCTTGGCCACTACAATCACTACAGGCCAGGCTGCATAAAATGATACAACAGTAGAATACAGACTTTTTCTGGTAAAGGATATGGCTTGTTACCTTCTGCAATATACCTAGTCATAGACAGCCAGCATCTTACAAGTGTGGGCCATATAGAGCAAAGCAGATTGAGAATAAGTACCAATTCAAACCAAGTTTAACAAGTGTGACTACAGGGCTTTTTGGAAGGGGCTAGCTGGAAAACTTTTAGCTTTAATCAATAGAATAATATTGGCAATACTAAAAAGTGGAACAAGTTAAAACAATAACTTGTTTACCCCATTTCAGGCTGAACTGAGATCTTTAGATTTCAGCCTTCTGAGTGGCTAGGATTATATATGTGAGCTACTGACGCCCAGTTTATGCTCAGTTATTTGAGGAATCTCCAAACTGCTTCCCACAGTGATGGCACCAGACTACATTTTCACCAATACTGTAATAGGCTTCCCTTTCTTCCACATCTGTTGTTTATATTCTTGATGATGGCTATTCACACCAGGGGGAGATGGAATCTCAGTGTTGTTTTGATTTGCATTTCCTTTGTAGTCAGAGATGTCTAGCATTTCATGTGGCTTTTGGCCATTTTTACTGCTTTTGAGAATCCTCTATTTAGCTCCTTTCCCCATTTACCAACTGATTATTTATCAGTTAGTTATTGATACTCTGAAGGTTTGTGATATTAGGCCATTGTTTGACATATAGCTGGCAAAGACTCCTCTCTCCTTTTCCTTCTCCCTTCTTTCTTTCCTCCTATTTTCTCCTCTCTTTTCTTCCTTTCTCTTTCCACCCACCCTCCTTCCTACGGGGGGATCAAATCTGGAGCATCATACAAGGTAGGCTCTACCATCAAGCTCCAATCCCAGCCTGTAGCTGATATCATTTCTGTGCCACTTGCAGAACTGGTTGTTTATGACTACTGGACTAACTAACCATGTTTGTACCACAGCTCATGACTTTCGAAGTGGCTGAGAAAGTCTATAATAAAGTCAGAGGTTGTTGTTTTTAAAGTTTTTCATATAATTTCAATGTGCCTATTAATGCAAGCTGGATCTACATTTTACTCTGTTTCAAGGGATGAGGTCTGTACTGCTTATCTGTAGATATGAGTTTAACTAGTTCTTTTAGCGTGGTTTATAGAAGAGGAAATAGACTCAGGTTACCCACCTAATTCTTTGTGATTGGAATTTGCTACATACTGGCTTTGAACAGGCAGCCTTTCATTATCCTTTTCTGGCATTTTGGAGTATATTCTACAGATTCACAAGTTATTTTACTTGTTTTATTGTTAAGCTGGGGAGCAACTCATATATGTTAGGCAAATCTTCTACCGAGCGCATACAAATATTGCTAGATTTCATACCCTAACATGTCCATAGCCACTGAGGTGCTTTATAGAAACTGTAGGTGCCCAACTGGATTCGCTATATGGTTGGAGCCTGGCGGAAATTCAAAATGAACTGACCCTGCCTGAAGCAAACAATGAAGCTTTCTGTAAGGCCCCATTAAGGTCTTAATTTCTAATGAGTCATAAGCTGCTACCCAGCAGGTTGCTGGTCTGGTCTGATTTGATCTACTCTGTTTTTATTTTTGTTTTCAGGTACAGGCAACTCATTACTTTTCCTGGTTCTAAGTAGCTTCATCTCCATCATCTCTCTCCTACCAGATGCCTGGATCTTAGCTGTTGGGAGATTGTAGGCTGCTCATAAGACATTTCTGTAAGACTCCAATTCCTAAACTAATATACAAGACATTTCTTTGTCAAAGGCTCTATCCAGTGTAGGTTAAGACTTTGAGTGTGCAATAAGATCAGATATATGGATTCCAACTTAAGCTTTATTTCTTCACTGTATGAAACTTTGAGCAAGTTGTTTGACGTATTTGGTCTTCATTCATTGTGTTTCTCAAATAGAGTAATGTTTCCTCCTTTGAGTGCGCAAAGTGCTTGATAAGAGAAAGTTACACGACTAGAGACAATACTCTTGCTAAAGCACTTGTGAGATCCGTAAAAAGAAAAACTAAAAAGCATTCTTTGCTTTTAAAAGTGAACAATTCATTACAAGGAAGCCTCAGGGAGGTTGGGTGAGAGGAAGCAAAGACACATACTGGGTTCTTAGGCTCTCAAGCCATCAGAGAAGCTGGAGAATTGGAAGAATCAGGAATCAGAGGTGTTCAGGTACAGGTGGCTGACACCTGTAATCCTAGCTACTTTGGAAGCTGAGATTTGGAAGTTGAAAGCCCCAAGCCATCAGGTGCACAAAAGTTCGAGTCTCTAAAACCTTCAACAACAACAACAACAAAAAAACCGAGTTGGAGGTGTGATTCAAGAGGTAGAGTGCCAGCTGAGCAGGTTCAAGGCCCGAATGAAAACCCTAAAACTGGCAAGATAAACCAATATTTAAAAAAAAAAAAAAAGTCCAAAGAAATGCGGAAAGAGTTCTCCACGGGCCCTCCCCAAGTTCTTTAGGGGCAGAGCAGCCAAATTCTTCTGGGTTTGAAGAAGTCTGGGCAGATGTGAGAACTCTAAAATGGAAATGTCCTCGTGGCAGATAGGGAGGGGGTTAAAGGGGTTCCAGGGAAAGGAGCTCGGGGAGGCACAGTCCAGGGGTACTCACTGGGCCCATCGGTGGAGGGCACTGCGAATTGGACTCTAGTTTTCCGCCTCCGGGACGAGGGGTGCTGACCCCCCGCTCTGCTAGAGAGCGACAGCGGCTTGACAAACGCGCCAACCCGGACGCAGGGCGTGATGTGCGCCTCTCCGGGAAGTGACCACAGCGGCCCAGCAACCTGACGCCAGCGGAAGTGCGGGCCGGGTGCGAGCCTGCTGGGGCGCCCAGGCCCGGCGGGCGCGGGGCGGGGCGGGCTGGGCGGGGCTTGGAGTCAGTTGTTTGCACTGGGGCGGCGTTGCCCGGCGCACAGCTGGGACTACAGCTCGGCGCAGAGGCGGGATCTGCTCCGGAGAGGGGCGCGCGGAGCGAGGAGCCCCGAGGGCCGGAGGGGCGCGCGGAGCGGGGAGCGCACGGCGGTCGCGGGCAGCCGTGATGTCCGCGCAGTGCTGTGCGGGCCAGGTGAGCCTGGCGGGGCGCCGCGCGTGGGGTCAGGTCGGGCTGGTGGCGGGTCGCCCGGGCTGTTCGGCGCCTCCCGGGAGGGGAACGCTCCCGGCCGGCGCTCGGCGTTCAGCTCCGGGGAACCTTGCACTGCGCGGGTGGGCGGGGAGGGACGGCGCGGGGAAGCCGGATGGGCGACCCCGGGGTCGTCTCGTCTGGCCTCTGCGAGTGGCCAGGCGTGCCGGGCTGGAGCGGAGAAGCCCGGCTCTGAGTGTCGCCAAGCCTCCCTTGGCACCACCGTCCGTCAGGTGAACCCGGGATAGAACTTGGGTTGGGATCGGAACGGGAACGAAACTGTCCGGGCAGGTTGCGTTTGGCATCGCACAGCCTGGAAGATGGGCTGTGTACGGTGGAGAAGCTTTCGAAGCTCCACTTCCCAACCGCTTGGGCGCAGGTCTGGCTTTGCCTACAGCTCCCCGAGTTCACCAACCCAGTCCAGCCTTGCTCGGCTGGGCGCTAGCACCCCACTGCTTTGGGTAGGGCGCAGGCTTGAACGTCCCTCAGCAATTGAACTCTGCCCGAACCTGTTTTGTAATCTCTGGTATTGAATTTACAATAGCTAAAATCACGGATGTTCATTTATGCTGGGCATCTCCCACTAAATTAGCAGGCATCATGGTAGAATCTGTAGGATTTGTTTTTGTTTTTTTCTTTTTTAGCTAAGCCCTTTCATACTAATTGCATAAAGTGGGTTAAAGATTTCTGGGCCTTTACCTTGTTCCTCCTGTGTGTTTCTGTAGTTTTAATGGAGTGTTTTCCAAAAGTGATTGTGACCGCGGTGGGAGGGCAGGCAGGCATTCAGGTACAGGTTGTTCTTGCTTTCAAATAGTCGTTGGAGAATCTGTAAGTGCTGTGAATGTGGCAGGGTTTAGAGCTGCAGTCTCTGTACCCGCCTATTACACTGGTCGGTAATCTGTCCTCTTTGGGGGTGGCCGTGTGGGCTTATTTTGATTCCTGAGGTCTAATACTGTGCTTAGCAAGCATTTAAACTGGTATTTGCTAGGATGAGGAAACTGAGGAGCAGTGACGTCTTCCCCTCTGTCTGGCAAGGAAAGAGAGGGCACTGAAAGGTTCACCATCTTACCAGGGCGCTTGTGGAAGCAAGACCCATCAGAAGGGCTGTTTTCAGTAAACTGCAGTGATCATTATTATTATTTGTGAAGCTAGCGATTGAACCCAAGGCCTCCTGCAGGTATGATAGTCAAGTGTTCAACTACTTAACTACACCTTCAGTCCTTTATAAATCTTTTTTTTTCCCTTTGGTGCTTGCTGGTCCTGGGGATTGAACTTGGGACCTGGGTGCTGCTTCTGAGCTTTTTTTCATTCAAGGCTAGCACTCTGCTACTTGAGCCACAACTCCACTTCCAGCTTTTTGGTGGTTAACTGGAGATACGAGTCTCAGGGACTTTCCTGCCCAGGCTGGCTTTCTACCATGATCTTCAGATCTCATCTTCCTAAATAGCTAGGATTGCAAGCTTGTGCCAGCCATTGTTGTTTTGAGGTAAATTTTCCCTAGCTGGAGTAATTGAATGTATTTGGGGGCATCAGTCCTGGTCCCTTTAAAGCTCTTGTGCTTAATTTCATGCTCTAAAGATTATTACCAGTACTCACTCAAATGAATTTTGTAAAACAATTACTGGCATGATTGATATCTTGAATGACTTGTTTCTAAAATCCCCCTATTGGGCTTGGAAAGAACCAAATCTTGGTTGTTCATCACAGGACAGTGCCTTCTGCTTTCTCAATGTTGCTCTAGTCTCACTGGGATACGTTTCAGTACAGTGTGAAGGTCTGTGGCACGATGGTTTTATCTGAGGCTGTTAAGGAATTTATGTGAAGGGCTGGAGTAGAGGACTTGCCTTGTATGTGCTAGTTTTGGGCTCATTTCCCAGCATCCTGTAGAAAGAACTCCAGCAAACTTCATAGTACCATCATCAGAATCTAAGTGCACTAGTGTGGTTTTTATTATTTGAACACCTACCTATATGTGCTAGGAGGTGGGTATGTAGTAAGAAGCCAGACAAACATCACTGCTCATAATAGTGCTTAGTTTGTGTGTGTGTGTGTGTGTGTGTGTGTGTGTGTGTGTGTGTGTGTGTGTGTAAGGGAATATGATATTCCAAATAACAGAATAATAAATTCACTGGTCATGTAACAAAGCTGTGGGTTGAACAGCCTTAGGAGTGTTTTCAAAGAAGCCTGTCTTGAGAAGATGCCTCTAGAATTGAGACTGATTAATGAAAAAAGAGCAAGGTCTGTCTGAGTAAAGAATCTTCCAGGGTGTGGGAGGAATAGAAGGGAACTTGGGGGAGGTGTTTAGATCCATTCATGAATTAATGGATTCATGGGTCATGGATTATCCAGAGAGTAGCTCTTATATAAAATGGAGTTGTCTGTGGTATACTCACTGCCTGCCATTTGCTGCGCTCTATCCCATTGTGATATAGCAAGAAGATCCTCACTCAATATTAAACAGATGCCAGTGCCTCACTCCTGAACTGCCCAGCCTCCAGAATTTTAAGACTTACTTTTCTTTTCTTTTCTTTTTTTTTTTTTTTCCTTTTTGCCAGTCCTAGGCTTGAGCTCAGGGCCTGAGCACTGTCCTTGGACTTTCTCAAGGCTAGAGTTCTACCATTTGAGCCACAGCACCATTTCTGGCTTTTTTCTGTGTATATGGTATCGAGAAATTGAACCCGGGTCTTCTTTCATGCTAGGCAAGCACACTGTCATTAGGCTAAACTCCTGGTCCCGGATTACTTTTCTTTTTAAATGACCTAGTCTCGAATATTCAGGTATAACAACAAAACTAGCCAGTCTGTAGTGAAGGGAGAGGTTTGAGAGATGGAGATAAACCAGCTGTTGTGCATGAATAAATATGTCATCATCTATTACACAGTGGGTGTGATAATACTGGTTAGATGAATTATGAAGATTACATATGATAATAGAAAGTTACAGGACTTGGTGATACCCTAAATCTATTTTTAAGAAGTCATTACCACCAGCATCAGAACAGTGCCCAAGTCATCTTCTTTTCTTTTTGTACTTGGGCACTCTTAGCTTTTGCCTGAGCTCTTGGCTAATGGATGCTAATGGCAGCAGAGATTACAGAATGCTCATTCAACCCCTTGTAGGCACAGAGCACTGTAGTAGATCCTTAGAGATAGACTGATAAAGAGCTTCCTAGATCTCCTAACTTAAGTGGGGGAAGCTTGTACGAAATGACAGTACATACTGTCAGAGGTGAGGTCAGCTGTGTACTTAACAAATCTAGATAACGCTTCCCTGATGATAGAATAAAGTCCAGCAGGTAACTATAAACATTGATGGTAATAACTGAAATTTATTTCAGCAACAGTAGTTTTACAGATATGTCATTGCTACACTGAATGAGGTTGGTTCTCTACAGTGTGGCCTGCTTTTACAGAGGAGGCAGCTGGAACATAAAGCTGGAGATTCACAGTAATGTCACATAGTAATGAGTCCACTGCTTCACCTGCCTTAAGTTGAACAACCTTTGGGTCAGACTGCTATTCCTTGGTATTCTTAATAGAGTATGGAGCAATAATAACTTTTGAAGGAAAGACAGTGTTGAACACAACAAAAGGGTTTTGATAGATACTGTTGGCTGACAATCCACATGTATGCATGTTGGTTAGATTCTTCCTTAGACATGGTCCGCATTATAAACTCCAAAGTTATACATTGAATTCTGCCACACAAACAGATATTTATTAGTAAGTATGTACAAAACAGTTGTGTGGCCTGAGATTCTATGAAGTTCTAGCTATTTGATCTTGGTGATATGGCAAGCAGGCGTCTTACATAAAAAGTTCACATGGGAAAGACTTGATTTTCTTGTTGGGCTCAGGCAATCAAGAGTGCCACACCAGCAGGATCTGTAGCTGGCTCAAGGCCATGGTTTTCATTCATAGAGAGGACTCAGTACATCCTTTAGCCAGCTCACCAAGGGCAAGAGTGGTGCCCAAGCCCACATGTTTCCAGCCAGATGAGATGTCTCGATTACTGAGATTTTCCTCAGTGAAAGCTCATAGACTGTCTACTATATTAATTAACAAAGCCTCAAGTGCCACTAAGGATTGTCCTTCATCAAAGGTTAATAAAGAAGGATGTTAAAGCATAAAGAAGTCTCATTCAGTAGCTGTGGATGGGAGAGGAATAGGCTCCATTCCATCTTGTGAAGAAGTAAGTATGCCTTTGAAAGGGAGACTGAAGTTAGGCGGGGTGCATGGTGGCTCCGGTAGAGAACTGGAAGTTAAAGGTGGCAAAAGGTTATAAGTATCATGAAGTTAGTGGTGCCTGCTGGCAGGCTCGGATCAGAGTTAGGCTTTAATCCTCTCACTGAGCCTGGGAGACAGGAATCCTGTGCTGGTTGATTATATTGTGAAAGGATTGGCTTTTAGGCTCTGGAGAGGAA
The DNA here is from genome assembly GCF_031878675.1 of Megascapheus bottae. Classification (NCBI taxonomy): domain Eukaryota; kingdom Metazoa; phylum Chordata; class Mammalia; order Rodentia; family Geomyidae; genus Megascapheus; species Megascapheus bottae. The sequence continues at coordinate 38,913,060 of NC_143512.1, forward strand.
CACTTTCACCTTCTTGTCTCTGCCCCTGGGCAACGGGATTGGTCCCAGGATCTCTAGGTGAAACTGCAGCTTCCCAGCTCCCTTATGTAAAATTATTTTTTATTTGTGTATATCCTATATACATCCTCCCATATGCTTTAAATCATCTCTCTATTATGTATAATGCCTACTTAACACAGTACTTGTTATAATGCATTGTTTGGGGGAACAATGTTCAGCACAAACTCATTTTTTCCCCTCAACATCTTTGATCCTTAGTTGGTTGGCTCCATGGATGTGGAGCCCCCATCCTTGAAGGTCCACTGAACACATCTTTTGAGAGAGGGCAGATAGGGGCCAGGAACAGGGCCCTTGTGGCCAGAACAAACAACGGATTCTTTTGACAGCCTTCAGCTTTTGTAGACTGGGACTCAAGGATCTGAAGGCATCTGGTAGCAGAAGGCCCATACCACCTGGTATTTGGTCATGGGCCTATCCTGGCTACTGAGGAATGCTGTGTGTGTGTGTGTGTGTGTTTGCGTGCGCATGCACATTTGTGTGTCTGTCAGTTTTTTTGTACTGAATACATTGCATGACATACTGGACCCTCCCCCCTACCAGACTACTCTTTGTTAGTAGTGTTTGGATCTCTTTTATGAGATCCACCTCCTCACCCCCACCAATTCTCCCATCCTTGGGAGAAATCCAAGTGTGAAAAGTCATTCTTTCCATGACTGATAATCTTTTGAACACTAGAGGTGGATTTGTGGAACATGGGGAAAATGACATTATTTACCCGGAGAGAACAACAATTGGAGGTTTTATATCCAGTCACTTATTTAATCTGTGTAATTTTACATTACAAAATTGGGATTGTGTTGTGCCGTATATGGTCATACTCCTTTTGATGGGTTATGAGGTGATCAATAATTTTTTTAACATATTCAGCACTAATTTACAGCCTAAATGTGTTCTGTGTTTATATTCAGATAAAGATAATGCTCTACTTCATTTTTCTACATGTGTCAAAGTTGAATGTATGAAACTCAATTGATTAATAATGTGTTAATAGGCATGAATGTGTTTCTAATCCAAAAAGACTAATAATAATGAAAAAATGACTAACTCAGCTTCTTTAAATGTTATCATTGATAGTATCTTTCAATTGTTTTCAACTTTAATTTGGAGCTTTTTAGTTATAGACCGCACCTGTACAAAAGTATTTGACTTATTGTTTTCCTGGTGTGTGTGTGTGTGTGTGTGTGTGTGTTTGATAGAGTCTGTCCTGTATGTAATGTCTTCCTATCTTCTTTCCCTTTTTTTTTTTTTTTTTGGTCTTGGGACTTGAAGCCTGGTCTGGGTGCTGTCCTTGAGCTCTTCAGCTCAAGGCTATGGCCCTACCTTTGAGCCATAGCCCCAATTCATTTTCTAGTGATTAATTGGAGATAAGAGTCTCATGGCTTTGTATTGCCCAGGCTGGCTTTGAACCATGATCCTCAGATCTCAGCCTCCTGTGTAGCTGGGCCTTTCCTTTTTTTTTTTTTTTTGGCCAGGTCTGGGGTTTGAACTCTAGGGCAGATGCAGTACCACTTGAGCTCTCTATGCTTTAGTTTCAGCAGAGTTTTACAGTTTTGCCTGGGGCCAGCCCTTGATTGTGATCTTCCAGCTTTGTCTGTCTCCTGCTTATCTGGAATGTCAGCCATGCCCCACAGCTGTTTGTTGAGATGGAGTCTCACTAAGTTTTTGTATAGGTTAGCCCCCAAACATAGTCTTTCCACTCTCTGCCTCTGAGCATCAGGGGATTACAGGTGTCAGTTACAACACCCTGCCTCACTCTTATGCTTCTTCCTACTAAGTATGAGGCACTTTTATTTTTCTACGTGTTTATACAATGAGGACAAAATGTAGTAAGATCGATGCTTACTTGCTCTACCATGCTGACACGGTGGGTCATCCAGGGAACTTGTGATGAACTTGGGTGTGTGGTTCTGTGCTGCAGCCAACTTCTGTTGTCTGGAAGATAAGTCTCTGCCCTTGAACAGTATCTTGTGCAGTAAGGGGAGTGAATGCTGATGGGTTTGTTAGAGAGCTGTCATGAAGGTCGTTCCTTTTCTTTTGGGCAGGGGAGAGGGAGAGGAGAGTGGAGGTGTCTGATAGCCGCCCTGGGGGAGTTGACAAGTAATTTTGGGCTGTAGTGAGGCTGAGTGGGGTGATTGTGCCAAGAGCCAGGGAGAAGTCAACCTAGGCTGAGGGAGTAGAAGGCGGCCTCTGAGTCATCTCTGAGCTGGAGAGATAAAGGGAACAACTGCCTCATTGCTCCCTGCCTACGCTGCTTTCAGTGTAAATATCACCAGTAGATTTCCCACAGATCTTGCATAATTGGGAAATGGCCTGCAGCTTCAAATTTCACTTGTCTGAGCCTTGTGGGCGTGGTGGCTCTTGCCTGTAATCCTAGCTACTCTGGAGTCTGAGATCTAAAGATCAAGGCTCAAAGCCAGCTGAGGCACCAAAGGACCTGAGACTCTTATCTCCAATTAACCCCTAGAAAAATGGGAAGTGGGGCTAGGCTTAAGGGTAGAATGGTAGCCTTGAGTTGAAGAGCTCAGGGACAACCCCCAGGCCTAGTGATAGGGCAGTAGCCTTGAGCTGAAGAGCTCAGGGACAACGTCCATGCCAAGTTCAAGCCCCATGACCCACAAAAAAAATAAATTCACTTGTCTGTTTCCCAGGCGTTTTCATGAAGGTATTCACCACTGAAAAACTTCAAGAAGGTAGAGCAGTGATCCTGAAGGTACTGGCTGCGTGTATTGGAAAGCAGCAGCTATAGACCATTTCATTTGTGGTAACTTGCACTACAAAGGAAGACTTTATAGAAGCTGGTGCCTGCAATATTAGCATGCAATTTCCATCTCATTCTGTCATCCAGCTATTTTCAGCATTTTGAAAAGGTGGCAATACCTGCCTAGTAAATGCCTAATAAAGATGTTATTTCTTAGTTCCCCGAACCAAGCAGCCTTGTTAGTGAATTTACACTTCATATTGTTGGTGTCTATTGAATTTAGTGTTCTGATTTTATGTTGAGAGCAGTACAAACTGAGGTGACACTAAGCACCATCGTTATCCTCACAGGGACTGCGTTTTAAAAATCAAAAGTAGTCAGACTGTGATACTCTGAAACCTTAGTCACAAGATGCCTTAAAACATTTCCATTATGTTTTAGCTTGAATATTAATGACTTCTTAAAAGATCTTAGGATATAATGTTGTAGTCAGCATAATATGTAGGAATAGTGAATTGCTTTGAATTTTAAAGGACATAGGATTTTGCTTTTGGCTTTTCTTCTATAGCTTGCTTTGTGAAATTAAAGTTGCTGATGTTTTTGGAAAGCAGCTGTTATGGAAAAACTTAGATTGAATTTTAATCGCAGAACAAGTTTTGAAACACTTTGGGGATTTGCAGAAATGTTACAGGAGATAGTGATTAGACTGTGGTTTTTTTTTTTTCCCCTTTCCCCGTGAAAACTGTCTAGTCAAAACAAAAGCAGGAGAAAGGAACACATCCACAACCTCTTAAATCTTATATAAGAAAGATGAAGACAGGACAAAGAAAATCTTGTGTTGGTTCATAGTGCATATTTATAAACTGGCTAATTACATTTAGAAACAATGCTTGTGAGATTTTTTGTGGAATTTCTCTTCCAGTTTTTTATTTTCTTTTGTGTTTGAATTCCATGTCAGTAGTTTTTGTGGAGGGGTTTGCCAACATGGGGGAAGAACTTGAGCTTTTGTTCTTGACTACATGTTCTTTATTTCTAGTGGTGTTCTCCAAAACAGTGACAATATTTTATAGTAGCATTCTTTGTGTATGAACTCGCTTCAGCTTTGCTAGTGTTTTATCCCTAAAGACTCTAAGACATTACTGACTTTATTTTACTTACTGTTGTCTTTGTCTTTAAACTAACAATCAATTGACAAATATTCATTGGGTATTCAGAAAAATACAATTCAAAGGTGGTAACTAGTTTTACCTCTGTACCATGATTCTGATTTTTCTGGCAGGGCAAGATGGGCCCAGGGCAGAATTCCTTCATTTTTGATGGAGGGTTTGAACATCTCAGTTTTGACCTTTGCTCCTTGGGAACCACTGAGGGGACTCTTGGTGGGGACAGTTCCCTTGAATGAGCTCTAGGTATTCTGCAGTTGTGCAAAATTGTGTCTGTGTGTACTGTGGACACTTTCCTAGGAAAAAGGTCTTACTTTCTCACAGACTGTAGAGTAAGAAAGAAAGATAACACAAAAACAGACACATATTCCCTATGGCACATGAGGAAAGAAAGATAATTCTTGTGAGGATAGAGCCTGCATAGAAAGAGCATGGAGGACCAGGGAGAGCACTGGAGCTGTTGGCTTGGTCCAGTCACCCCAGCAATCATGTGACAAAAAGATCAGTGCGTTGGGCTGGGAGTTTGGACTAGTGGTAGAGTGCTATTGACCCACTTCTGGCTTTTTTCTGTGTATGTGGTACCAAGGAATCAAACCCAGGTCTTCATGCATGCTAGGCAAGCACTCTACCACTAAGCTAAACTCCCGGCCCAATTTATCATTTTTTTTTTTGGAGTAAGAACATTCAAAATCTTTTTTAGCTATTCTGAAATATATAGTGTATTATTGTTAACATTGCCACTCTACTGTGCAACAGAATATCAAACGTTACCCTTCCTGTCTAACTGTAGCTTCCTGCCCAGTTGTCTAATTTCTCACCACTTCTCCCTTCCCTCTTCTAAGTTTGTACTTTAATTAAATCATCTCCTTACCTGAAGTGTTCTACATGTGGAGTATTATTAACTAAGATTCTGTTCTTTGGAAAATTCTGGACAGGCAAGTATAGTTTCATAGCAGTAAGGTTTTTTCTATTTGCCTTTTTTTTTTTCTTTTTCACTTGAGCCACAGCCCCACTTCTGACTTTTTCTGAGTAGTTTACTGTAGAAAAGAGGCTCCAGCACTTTACTGCCCCAGCTAGCTTTGAAACAAAATCCTCAGATCTCAGCCTCCTGATTAATTAGGATTACAGGTGTGAGCCACCTGCTCCTGGCTTGTTTGCCTGATTTTGGGGGCAGATTCTGGAATCAGGGCAATCCTTGGAAGAGACCATTGTGGCATCTGTTTTATTGTCCCATCTGAAACTTAGGGATCCTGTTTTATGTCCTTGCTCAGTGTATATCTGTGTTGGAACCTCTCCAGGGTCCTGCTGCTTTCCTAGTTCTTTAGCTCTGTGTTTTGGTTTCTTTCCTCATCAAATGAGGGAAAGGCTATCTTACAATCTCCTTGTTGACCCTTTAGGGCTATGTAAGAGACTTTGTTATCTGCCAAGCAGTGACATAACATGGCAGTGTTCAATGCAAGAAACTGTGACCACTCTTAGCGATTTAAGCAAAAGATTTACTATAGGAAATTCAGGATTTAAAAAGTAATCGGAAGAACTAGAGGAAACAGAATCAGAGGACTGCCTTGGAACTCTTGCCATTGAAAGATGTGATCCAGAGATCAAGGACAGATGCTGCCATAGTGATTTCCTCTTCACACCTACTGTTGATGGCTCTGAACTGCCAATCCTATCCAGGATCTTGCCTGAGGGCAGATACCACAGTAGGTATCTACATATATCACCTTCTACATATTTTCAGTGCTGCTTATTGTCAAGACTCTTAATAGCTAAGTCTAGGAAATGTGATACAATTTTCCAGATTCTGTAAAAGAAGGAAGGAATTGGAATAGAGTGAGATGATGGATGATCTGGAGCACAAACTACGAGCCCTTGATGGTTTCTTCATGACAGAGGCAGAAGGCTAGAAATGAGGAGGCCCAGGAGCAGGAAATAGCAATGTGTACAACAAAACCAGGCAGCATTTCTCACCTATACTGAGTGGTTGGCTCCTTACTGGTTTCCTTTTCATATAATCAGTAGATATCCTCTGCCTGATTTTTCAAGTTTTCTAAGTGTAAGCCCATTTTACGAATCTTATTTTTGGGGCTAGGAGTTTGGCCTAGTGGTAGAGTGCTTGCCTAGCATGCATGAAGACCTGGGTTTGATTCCTTGGTACCACATACATAGAAAAAGCTGGAAGTGGTGCTGTGATTTAAGTGGTAGAGCTCTAGCCTTGAGAAAGTCCAAGTGATCAGGCCCTGAGCTCAAGACCCAGAATTGGAAAAAAAAAAATCTCTTCTTCTGGGTTTCTATCAAGATAAATGATTCTAAATGTCAGGGTTATTATTATGGGAGTATAACAATATCTCAAACTTTGCTGGTCTTATTTTTCTCCCTCATTCCTTTCTTTAATGAATCTAACCAGGGTATTTACCTTTTTTTTTTTTTTTTTGATGAGTCGTGAGGCTTGAACTTGGCCTGGGGGCTGTCCCTCAGCTCTTCAGTTCAAGGCTTACCACCCTACCTCTGAGCCTGGGCATTGTCCCTGAGCTGAGTACCACCCTACCCTTGAGCTAAGACCCACTTCCCATTTTCTAGAGGTTAATTGGAGATAAGAGTCTCAGGTCCTTTTGTGCCGGGCTGGCTTTGAACCTTGATCCTCAGATCTTAGCTTCTTGAGTAGGTTGGGTTATAGGCATGAGCCACCATGCCCTGCCCAACTGATTTTTTTTTTATTATTATTGTCAGGTGTTTGCAGTAGAGAGCCTTGCAGCCATGTTAGACAAGTGCTTTAGCACTGAGCTACATTTCCAGATCTCTATTTTTATTTTTGGCCCCTGAACAGGCCAAACATAAAGTAAAAAGAGAGGTGTGTTATTAATTTCCAAATAATGACAAAGATCTTCTTCGAGGAGCTAAAATGAGAGCATTGTGGCTACATAGTAAGGGAACCAGTCGAGGGTGGGAGTGGACAAGGAGGCATCTTGGTCAAGCCATGTCTGTTCAGGAATGACTATCTGAGCCTGTTCAGCAGTAGGACAAGTTGTTACTGCCTGGGGATAGTTTTCATCTCCCTCAGAGGTGTTTATCCAACAGACCTGAGGTTTTAGAATCCAAAGTGACTGCAGTAGATAATGGCCCGTAGTTTTAAGAGTAAGTCAGCAAGGCAAGATGGTTATTTAGCATAATAACTGAGTCTTTAAAACTTGCACATGCAGAGTTGTGGCTCTACACCAATGCTGTAGAACAGGATGTTGTACACATTGGTAGTTGACAGTCGATGATCATGATATCTCTGCACACCTTGAAAAATACCTTCATGTTTCCTTTTCTTATTTTGTCAGTTGTAGGGCTTGAACTCTGGACCGGGATGCTGTCTCTGATCTCTTCAGCTCCAGCTCAAGGCTACTGCCCTACCCCTTGAGCCACAGCACCACTCTTGGTTTTCTAGTGGTTACTTGGAGATAAGAGTCTCATGGACTTTAGCGCCCGGGTTGGTTTTGAACTGCGATCCTCAGATCTAAGCCTTCTGAGTAGCTAAGATTATAAGCATGAGCCACCAGTGTCCAGCTCTTGAAAATATCTTGATTGCTCTGATTCAGTGCTTCCAGCCTAGAAGAGGATACCACCTGAATGAAGGCCACATGCTTCTTAAATGATTAGCTTATCTACCCACTAAATTAATTGGGAATCTAACCCAAATTTAGGGTAGCAAAAAGAGAGATGGAAAATGAAGGCAGAGATGACAACTTTTTTTTTTTGTGCCAGTCCTGGGCTTGAGCTCAGGGCCTGAGCACTGTCCTTGGACTTTCTCAAGGCTAGAGCTCTACCACTTGATCTTTCGCACCACTTCTGGCTTTTTTCTATGTATGTGGTACTGAGGAATCGAACCTGGGCCTCCATGCATGCTAGGCAAGCACTCTACCACTAGGCCAAACTCCCGGCCCTGACAACTTTTTTTTTAAAGAATTTATTAGCATTAATTTTTACATCATATTTCAAATGACATACTTAAACAAGTATTCAAGAAGGGAATCTTTAAAAGATGATAAGTTTTATTTTGCTTTTAGGTACCTGTTGGACATTTACAGACTTGAGTGAAGTAATTGACAATAGCCTGTAGCTACCTAATATAAACTTTGTGTGTGTGTGTGTGTGTGTGTGTGTGTGTGCTGAGGATACAACTCCAGGATCAAGGACTTGCACACACTAAGCAAGCCCTCTACCACTGAGCTGTACCCAGGTCCAAATGATTGTCTCTTGAAATGATGAAGTAATATTCAATGAAAGCTAATTTACATATGAGTTAAATTTAAAACAACATTTCAATTTATAAAGTAATATACGATTATGATAAAAATTATGGGACATAAAGTATAAAGAAGAAAATAAATACCACTTAAAATCCCAGGAAAAAAAAACATTTTGTTTCACTATTTTCTTTGTAGACATTTAGTGCATTAAACTAAAAACAATAGTGTCTCCTATACTAGGCCAAAGATCTGGAAATAGTCTTGCCATAACAAACACAGTACACATATTCAAAAAGTTCCATACCATCCAAAAATGTACAATAAAAGCCACATGTTTTGCCAGGCAGGGTGTATGTGCCCATAATCCTAGGCCTTGGAAGGCTGAAGCAGGATGACCCAGCCTGTGCCACAGAATGAGTTGATGCCTGGCCAAAGCTAGCCTGTTAGTCCAGCTACATAGCAGGATGGACCCTGTGTTAACACTTGCAACAAAACCCCATAGATTTTTAAGGGGTATAGCAGTCAAAAACTTGTGACATTAAAAAAAGAAGCAATTTTAAAAAGGTATTCTGATCTTACAAATCCTAAGAAATATGTAAATACTGCTGGAATCACACCTGTGATTCTAGTTACTCCTGATACCTCTGAGATCTGAGGATTATGGTTTAAAGCCAGTCCAAGCAGGAAAGTCTAGGAGACTTTTATCCCCAATTAACCAATAATAAGTTGAAGAGGAGCCATGACTCAAGTGGTGGAATACCAGCCTGGAATAGAAAAGCTAAGGGATAGATGGTGCCCGGTTCCTGAACTCAAGCGGCAGTACCAACATACACACACACACACACACACTAAAGAAATGCTATGGTACTTCTTTCAGAAAGATTAGAAAGGGGTATGAGAAGTTAGACTTTTCTGGTTGTGAAGTGGGAGGAGGAGGGCATTTGAGATTGGACGTGAGGTATTTTGTGACAGGAGGTCCTCTGTCAGTGTGTGCAGTTCATTTCAACTGGGGGCACTTTTCTGCCTTCCCCAGTATCTCTCACATGCAGAATTATACCTTCTGTTATGTTCAGGCTGTGCATTACTCCTGGTGGAACAAATGTTATGTTTTCAAAGCAAATACAAAATGAGTAGCTCTGAAGCACTGGAAGCGTAAATTTTGTTCAGAAAAGCTACCCAGATCACACTTGGGTTCATTGTTAGGTTTGGAGCTGTCTCAGCAGGCTTCCTTTGATTCTACTCCCAGAATCTGTTTCTGGAAGAATCTCTGTTCTTCTGACCTACTTGTGTTCCACTTCTTGTACTGTACTATGCAAACAACTCCAGAAACAGGAACTTCCTATTTTCAGAGGCAGTTCTGCTTCATTGTTAAGAAGTATATTTCTTCCTGCCAGCTTTCCAAGGCTAAAATGGCTTACCTGTGTCCTGCACAGGAGGCCTCATGGAAGGCAGGCCTGGTCTCCAGCTTTGACTCACAGAAACCCATAATTGAGTTGATGCTCTTGTTCCTGGGAGTGAGAATCTTCAGTGTCTACCCAAGCCATATCAAAAACTAGACCTACTGATAAAAGGGAGTCATACCCTGCTGTATAAGCAGTCTCACTCAGAAACCAAAATATTAAAGAGCTTTGGGCACACTCAAAAGGAGTTTTAAAAATGGCTAATGATTAGGCAGGGTGAAATTAGAATTACTCCTTAGGGGAGGTCCTGGCAGAACACCAGGAGAAGTCTCAGTATTGCAGCTGAGGTTTCTAACGGGAGCAATGCCCATGGCCTCTGGTCCTGCCTTATAGCTTTCAGGTGTTTGGGTGCTGCTGTCAACAGCACTGAAGTCACCGTCTTCTGGAGCCAGTATCCTCAAGTACCCGGGAAGACCTGTCACCCTTCACAGGACTGTCAGTGACCCGTGCCCTGCCTCACCCTGCCCTTGCCCTTTATCCTCTGTACACCTAGTAAAGAGAGCAGGCTCCTCCATTGCTGGATTTAAGTCTATGGGCTATAGAGTTGAAGAACACGCTTGTAGCCTAAATCTCAGGTTGGCTGTTTTACACTGTATTTTCTTGTAATAAAAACAGCCCAAACCTTTTGCCTTCTCCCATTTCTTCAACTCTATGGCAGCTGATCTGTTTTTCAGAAAATTCTATTTAGTGTGGTGATCATATGACTTGACAGAAAGCAGTTATGGGATTTAACAGAAAGCAATTTTTAAGAAGTCTGTCTGTTTAGTCACAGTTGCAGGTTGCTGAGTAAGCGGTATTAGGCTTTAGAAATGGAGCTGGTTAACCAATGAGGTACTTTATGCAAATAGTTTTACCCTGCCTGTGGCTTCTGCTGCTGACTTTGAAAAGCATGGAACAGTAAATTATTTCCTTATGATTGAGGGGATGATGGGGGGGGGGGCAGTGGGTGGGGAATTGAAGCTTCAGAGCCTGAAGTGCTTTGGAGTTATCTCTGACTCCTTTTTTCCTGATGTGGTGTGGTGTGGCAAAAGGTGGCTTGGTACTTGAAAGAAATGATGATGCTTTCTCTCTCTCTCTCTCTCTCTCTCTCTCTCTCTCTCTCTCTCTCTCTCTCTCTCTCTCTCTCTCTCTTTCTTTTTTGCCAGTCCTGGGGCTGGACCTCAGGGCCTGAGCACTGTTCTTAAATGTTTGTTGCTCAAGGCTAGCACTCTACCAGTTGAACTACAGCACCACGTCTGGCCTTTTCTGATTATGTGGTACTGAGGAATCGAACCCAGGGCTTTGCTCAGTCACTAGACTACGCTCCCGGCCCCATGATGCTCTTTCTACTTGTGCTTCATTGTGGATTGCTAGAAAGATCTTTCTGTTCTACTTAACATTATCCTTCTACTATTTCTTCTGCTTCACATTTGGAAGACTTTGGAATTAGCTACTTATAAACAAAGTTTAGAGCTCCTGATTAAAAATCAGGCTGAATCAGAAAGATTCAGAGTTTAAAGTGGTCTGGGCAATATAGACCCATCTCATACTACGCTGCCAAAAAAAAAAATTCCACTATATTTTGGAGAGAGAGAGAGAGAGAGAGAGAGAGAGAGAGAGAGAGAGAGAGAGAGAGAGAGAGAGAAAGAGAGAGAGAGAAAGAAAGAGAGAGTATGAGTAGAGAGAGGGGGGGTGGGACAGAAGGTGTGAGGGAAGACAAAAGAGGGGGTGAGAGAGAGGGAGAAAGATCAAGACAGGATCTCACTCAAGTTTGTAATCCTAGCTATTTGAGAGGCTGTATACTTGGGCAAGAAGGAAGACCATATCTGAAGAGTAATCAGCAAAAATCAGGGCTGGAGACATGGCTTAGTGGTAAGAGTTCCTACAAGGCCTGACTTGAAATTCATATCACCATCTTGCCTGAAAAAAAGGATAATGTCAACAGTGGAATATTACAAAGCCATTTTTTTGGGGGGGGGGCAGTCCTGGGACTTGTACCTGAACTTTTTTGCTCAGTATTAACATTCTACCATTTGAGCCACAGCTCCATTTCCAGGGTGTGTGTGTGTGTGTGTGTGTGTGTGTGTGTTTGTAATATCAATTGGAGATAAGAGTCTTATAGACTTTTCTGCCAGGACTTTGAATCATAATCCTCAGATCTCAACCTCCTGAATAGCTAGAATTATAGACATGAGCTACCACACCTGGCCTCCAGCTTGGATTTGAGCCACAATTCTTATATCTCAGCCTCCTAAGCAGTAGGCTGATAACATCTTTAAAAGGAGGAAAACCTGCTGTGTTACAACATGAATAAACCTCAAGGACATTAAGCTAGGCAAAACAAGCCAGTTACAAGTGGTCAGATACTGTGTGATTCCATTCCTATGTAGTATCTAAACAGTATGAATCACAAAACAGCAGAAAGGAGGCTGCCAAGGGTTAGTGGGAGGAAAGAAGGAGAAGTAGGGTTCGGTAGGTATAGATTTTCAGTGTTACACACCAATTCTAAAGGTCCTGTTGCACAACAATATGAATGTACTCATCACTGCTTGGCTCTACACTTAAATGTGGGTAAGATGGTAAGCTTAGTGCTTACCACTATAACAAAACAATATGGTAGTGGCATCATTAGCTCACACCTATAAATCTAGCTATTTAGAAGGCTAAGACCTGGAGGATATGTTTAATTTAATTAAATTAATTAATTAGTTAATTAATTAATTTCTGCCAGTCCTGGGCTTGAGCTCAGGGCTTAAGTATTGTCCTTGGACTTTCCCAAGGCTACAGCTCTACCATTTGAGCCTCAGCACCACTTCTGGCTTTTTTCTATGTATGTGGTACCAAGGAGTCGAACCCGGGTCTCCGTGCATGGTAGGCAAGCACTCTGAGGATTGTATTTTAAAGCCAGCACATGCAGAAATGTCCAAACAAGAGGTGTGGCCCACGTGGTAGAACACCAGCATTGAGCAAGCCAACCAACCAAGAGTACAAAATTTTTGAGTTCAAGCCCCAGTACTAGCAAAAAATGTAAAAAGAGGTAACTTTGTATGTGTAAAGAAAGAGGAAGAAATGGCTAAGAAACTATGTTAAGTGATGCTTTTCGTAAAGGGAGGTTAAAAAACAGTATGTATATATTTGCTGCATATGATTTTCAAAAAGGAAAGACACGCATATGTGTTTATGTATGCTGATTCTTGTGTATGCATACAGATTTCTGAGTTGTTAAGGTATACCATAAACTTTTAGTAGTGGTTCCTGCCGTAGAGGAAGAACAGGAGGTTGGAAGGGATAGGAGGAAATGTTGGGGATATTGGTTCCACTTGACAGCTTGGCAGGCCATCTGGGTTTATCATAAGCATGTGTTGTTTATTTCTTTAAAATTTTCTTTTTGTTTTTTGGCAGTACAGCGGTTTGAACTCAGTGCCTCATATTTGCTAGACAGGTGCTCTACTACTTGAGCCATCCCTCCAGCCCTTTTTGTGCTCATTATTTTTGAGATAATGTCTCATTTCCTATCCAGGTACAGACCTGGGCTCTGTGTGTGTGTGTGTGTGTGTGTGTGTGTGTGTGTGCGCACGCGTGCATGTGCATGTGTCCATCCTCAGATTTGAACTTAGTTCCTGAGCTTTTTTTGCCCAAGACTATCACTCTACCGGTTGAGCCACAGCTCCATTTGGAGCTTTATTTTTGATTGGATGTAAAAGCTCCTGCTGGGTCTGGCTTTGGATTGTAATCCTCAGAGCTCAGCCTCCATGGAGAGTAGCTAGTATGATAGGTATGAACCACGGATATCCTGCTGATCTCTTGATTTTAGTCTTTCCATCATAGCTTGGATAGCAGGTATGTCATACCATGTCCAGCTGTGAATTGGGATGGAGTTGCAGAAACTGCCTAGGCTGGCCTCAAATCACAACCCTCTCATTATCAGCCCCACATGTAGTTAGGATTACAAAGCCAAACGTATAAAATTCAACATGCCATATGACTGAATTTTCTAATGGTTTTCATTTTATATTATCTCTGCCTCTGAAGGAGGAAAGGGAGGAGAAGGAGTTGATGATTGTGATGATGGTGGCTGAGCCGTCTGTGAGGGTGGTGATGTGTTGTTGCTGTATGTGGTGTATTTAGGAAGTAGACTTGGTGATTACAGATTTAATCTATTTTTGCATTAGAACAGACACAGATTATCAGTTTTATTGCACATCTGGTGTGAATGTGAGGTGTAATTAATTTTTACCCACATGTCTATGGTTTACATATGTAAATGTTAATTTCTCTGTTCTTAGCTCCAGTACCGAGGTGAATAGAAGCAGAGGGGAGGAGAATGCCACTCATAAAAGTGGGGGCCGAGCTCATAGTTAAACAGTGAAACAGTTGAACAGTCTTTGTTGGAGCTCACCAGCTGGTCTTGGATTACTAGGCTGTAATATTTAAAAGGGCTGCTTTGAATGAGACAAGAAAACTGTCAGAGAATCAAGAGCTCTGGTGCTAAGGCCGAGCCATTTCAAATGTGCACTCTTTAATGAAAACTAAATGTTTGAAGATCCATAAACTGTTTTATGTAAGCTTTACAAAGCATTTTATAGCAGATGAATAACTTAAGAAACACATGAAGCAGTTCACCTCTTAAAGTACTGAGAATTTGCCTTTGGGGGCCACCTTGTTCTTGTTTAAATTAACAGGTGTTCAAAAACACTTCCTGTTTTAAAGCTTTTGGAGAAATGCCTAAGCTGTTGCTTTTCTACCAAGAAGATACGTCCAACCAACCAAATAGCCTCTGTAGGTAGGATTACAGACATGAGCCACTGGCTCCTAGCTCAACTTGGGTTTTTGCCTGTTATTTTGGAGATGTAGTCTCATAAACTTTTTTTTTTTTTTTTTTTTGCCAGTGCTGGGCTTGAGCTCAGGGCCTGAGCACTGTCCTTGGACTTTCTCAAGGCTAGAACTCTACCACTTGAACCTCAGCACCACTTCTGGCTTTTTTCTATGTATGTGGTACCGAGGAATTGAACCCGGGTCTTTGTACATGCTAGGCAAGCACTCTACCCACTAGGCTAAGCTCCTGGCCGCTGACTTTTTTAAAATTTACATTGGCTTTGACTTGTGTTCTGATGAATCTTGTCCTCCTGATTAGCTAGAATTACAGGCATCTGCCACCTATATCCAGCAATTATTTTTATTTATTATTATCATTCTTTTTTTGTTGGCCTGGGTACTTGTCCTTGAGCCCTTTAACTCAAGGCTAGTGCTCTACCATTTGAGCCACAGAGCCACTTCCAGTTTTCTGGTGGTTAATTGAAGATAAGAATCTTATGGACTTCTGTACTCAGGCTGGCTCTCAGCCTCTTGAGTAGCTAGGAATTAACAGCGTGAGCCACTGGTGCCCAGCAGCCCAGCATTATTTATTAAAACAGCGATTCTAGTGGGTGTGAATTGATACCCCATTTTGTCTTTCATTTGCCTTTTCTTGATGAGTCAAGATCTTCAACATCTTTCTACAAACTTAGTGTCCAATTTTTACCTCTTCTTTGGAAAAATATGCGTTTGGATATTTCTAAATTGGGTTGTCTTTATTATTGAGTTTTAGCATTCTTTATGTACTTGGATTCCAAATATATACCTCATAACACATAGTTTACAAATAGCTTCTCATTCAGTGAATTGGTTTCCCTATTTGATGATGTTGCTTGCTACACAGAAATTCTTAAATTTGATGAAATATACTTAATGTACATTTTCATTGGTTTTTGGTCTAAAGGCGCTTTCCAGACTAAGGGTCGTGAACACTGTTTCTCTTTTTCCTTTCCTTTTCTTCTTTTTAATTATTATTATTTTACTAAATTTCATGGTTGTAGCTCTTACATTGAGGTCTTTGATCCATTTTGAATGAATTTTTGTGTGTGATAGAATAGAAGCATCCAACCTGGTTATCCCAGCTGGTGACACTCAAAGGAGGAGACATCTTTCTGGCACTTGAGTACTGAGTCTGTGACGCTGTCACACACAAAAAAGGACACATCAAGGTAGAGATTAGAAAAATTTATTATTGTCAAGCAAAACAAAGGAAGGCTAATACTCAGCTCAGACAGATGTGTTGAGTGCACCTAATAGCAGGTGAAAGGATGGCTCTACCTTCAAAGGTATTTATGGTGAAAAAAGATGGCTTGATTCAAAATTGTCCTGGGATAAGTATTCCCCTTTGACCTGACACTTGGTGTTTATTCATGTAGACATATAAAAGTTGGTGCGTTGAGTTTGGGTCATTATGATACAGGTTTTTGAACATCCTTTTTAACAAAAGAAAGGTTCTGCCAGATGCTCCCTTCCTTGTGATAAGCAGTTTCCTTGGTAAATACTTGGATGCCCAGAGGAGCCATTTTTCCAAGGGACAGCCCTCTTCCCCCCCAAAAAAAATCTGTCTTTATTTAAGATAGTGTTACTTAGTTTCCACAGCTCATTATTTAATCAAGGAGGCAAGGATAGAGGGTGAGGCCTTTTCTGCTTTTTCTTTTTTTCCTTTTTCTTCTCTAATTTCCTCTCTCTTCCTTTCTTCCTTCCCTTCATTTATTTATTTTTTATTGTAATGTATTGAAGGGTTACAGTTACATTCGCCAGATAGTAGGTATATTATTTCTCACACATTGATACCCCTTCTCATGTTTTTGTCTCCATTTCTCTCCCCCCACCTCCTCCTCCCCTTCTTTCTAAAAAACCTAAATGTTGCAGCTTCTTGAACCGCTGTAAGGCTTAAAGCAAGGAATATGGTGTCTCTATAGTATTTTTAATCAGAGTATTATTTATCAGTATAATGTTTGTCTCTGAATCCCTGCCTCCTGTTTCCCATGTCTTACTTTCCCTGATTTATCCTGCCTCAATTTCATTCTTTCACATTTGTTCAGTTCCTCCCTGAATTGTCTTAGTGAACTTTATTGTTAATATCAAACTTGGCTTCTGAGCTCTCAATTTAGTCAGTTTTTAAAAAATTGATTGTATGATCTGAAGGAACTTATCTGAGATTTATGGCAGTGGGTCTGAAGATAAAGTTTTGTAAACTGATGTTGTCATTCTTAGATGGCTAACTCATCTCTCTTTGTGATCATGAAGTTAAATATTTACAGAGATTTAATTGGAAATTATACAGGCCAGCAGCAGATCCACAAGAAGCATGAGAGATGATTCTGTTTGCTGAAACCACAGCATTCGTGTATGTGCTGTGGTAATAGCCACTGGAGCCATTGGTATGTCTCAGTCACACAGCTTCTGCGTGACAGAGCTTTAAGTACTAAAGTACTTCCTTACTATAGAAGCATCTCTGGGGTTCTATTCAATATTTTCATTTATTGACAATAACTCAATTGGAAAATGGATTTTTGATTGGCTTTAAAAAATAACTTACTGATTTTTGAATGTTCAGTATTTCACTTGCTTTTTGTTTATTTATGTTTAAATCTTATTATCTTTCAGTAGATGGAGAAAAGGGTTTCAATTCACCGTTAGTTTATAACTCAGTGCATTGTGATTGATGGGCAGACACCGCTATGATTTTTAGTTTTTTTTTTTGATTTTTAGTTTGTGATTTTTTTTTTTTTGCCAGTCCTGGTCCTTGAACTCAGAACCTGAGCACTGTCCTTGGGTTTTCTCAAGGCTAGAGCTCTACCACTTGAGCCACAGCACCACTTCTGCCTTTTTTCTATCTATGTGATAAGTACCAAGGAATAGAACCTGGGTCTTCATGAATGCTGGGCAAACACTTTACTAGTAGGCCAAACTCACAGCCCCCACTTTGTGATTTTTTGGATCCTTTATTCTCTTTCCACATTGAGTTCAGCAGAGAAATTAAGGCTGGACGTGGGCACAGGTAGCTCACACCTACAATCTTAGCTGTTCAGGAGCTGAAGATGTGAAGGATAGTATTTGGAGGCCAGTCTGGGTAGAAAAGTTCATGAGAGAAAGCAAGTCAAGCCAGTATGAGGCCCTGAGTTCAAACCTCAGGACTTTCCCCCAAAATGGAGAATGGCTTTGAAGTTTCTCCTAGTTTTAGTTCCATCTTTGCCCCTGAGGAGCCTTGACCTTGGGTGACTTATTTCCTAGAGTTCAAATGTCCCCTGCTTCAGTGGAGACAATAATAGTGATTACCTTAAAGGCTGGGAGAAATTGTCCTCATACCATAACATCTGTCACAACACTGTGAGTGCTGCATAAACGAGTGGTTCCTTTGTTGTTAATTGTTGTTTGTTTCAAGTGGGTCTAAAACTTCTGAGTTTCCTTTAAAAAACAATAAAGGGACAATTGGCAGACAGAAATACAGAAGAACTGTTATTTTGGTAAGAGTTTGAGATTGGGTAATGAAGTTGCTGTAAATTCCTGGACAGATGGCCCTTTAGGTTTCTTGTCTGTCCCCTGGGCTTTCCTTGATCAATGGGAAGACAGCTGGCCACCTGTGAGTTCCTGACTAAGATCAGCTACTGGTAAAGTTTGAGGAAATGAAACATTAGGGCCTCAGCTCCAGTAGATTCAGAGTCCAGCCTGTAAAGCTCATGAACTTCCTTTTAGAGGACTCAAAGAATAATATTGGCAGCTGGCATTGTTGTATCCTTAAGGGGTTTGGAAACATTGTCAATGCTAGTATTTCTAGAAGTAGAAACTTCCATTGTCTCTGTTTTGTGCTTGAGGGGACAGAGGCTCTGAGCATTTGGGTAACTGAGTTGTGTGAAATGAACATTGAGTACAAGCTAATGTCAACCAAGTACCCATGATGTGCCAAGCACCTGTGCTGAGTGTGAATTCATGGCTGAGTTGATGTGGTCTTACAGATGTGGGGTGAACAAATCTGTTTTTGTGTTGCTTCTCTAGCCAAGAGACTCCTAGTGCCTACAGCAGAGAACAACTTTCTGCTTTTCTTTGACCTTTTCCTAGTGTTGGCTTAAATTTGAATGCTTAATGTTAGTTGAAATTTTTCTTTTTTAGCGTTGATTATTGTTATTTATTTGATATCTTTAAAGATTGCAAAGTTAACTTGTTTGATGCAATCTCTCAAAAGAGATCATTCCTAGATGCTGTTAGTGAAAAAAAAGTGTAAGTATATATTAGTATTTCTGAAGGAGAGGAAATTTGCCAAAGATAGCACTAACTTTGGTTTAGGTTTAAGTGTAATTTTTGGTTCTCTCTCTCACTCTCTTTGTCTCTCTGTATTTTGCTGGTGATAGAACCCAGTTGCTTATGTTGGGCAAGCAGTATACCTATGAGTTACATTCCCCAGCCCTTTATTATGCATTTCCATCTTCTTTTAGTTAACTTCAAAGAGTTTGCAATAGTCTTTTTATTTAAAAAAGGCTTGGAGTTTTGCTAATGTGTTCAGGATGGAAAATGTGAAAAATATAGAAAATAGTGGAAATGGAAATTTTTGTTCAGTGTCATAGTGAGTAAGAATGTAGAGAACTATATAGATAGATAGATATAGAGAGATAGAGAGAGCTGTTGTTGCTATTGTTGTTGGTCATGGGGCTTGAACTCTGGGCTTGGGCACTGTCCTTGAGCTTTTCAGCTCAAGGCTACCATCCTGCCCCTTGAGCCTCAGCCCCACTTCTGTGTTTTTTTTTTGGTGGTTAATTGGAGATAAGAGTCCTAGGGACTTAAGTGCCTGGGCTGGCTTTGAACCTCTATCCTCAGATCTTCACCTCCTGAGTAGCTAGGCTTACAGGCGTGAACTACCACACCCAGCTAGAAATTTGTTCTTTCTTAAAACACTCTCTGTACTGTTATTTAACTTCTGAGGGATTCGTGTTTCCTTGTTAGAAAAAATGGCAATTGTGGTGCTTACCTTGTAGGATTCTAGAGAAGACTAAAGAAAGAACAAGAGCATTTAAGTGGAGAGCCTTAGGTGTAGTGGGTAGCAGTGGAAATGGTCAAGAGTGGAAGGTAACTTGGGACAGGGAGTTTGGCCTAGTGGTAGATTGTTTGCCTAGCATGCATGTAGACCTAGGTTCGATTCCTCAGTACCACATACATAGAAAAAAGCTGGAAATGGTGCTATGGCTCAAGTGGTAGAGCTCTAGCCTTGAGAATGCCCAAGGAGAGTGCTCAGGCCCTGAGTTCAAGCCCCAAAACTGCCCCCCCCCCCAAAAAAAGTGGAAGGTAACATATTGCAATGGGCAATAGGGAGTAGAGTCTCTGTATTCACATGTTCTTAACCCTATTTGATGTGTTGACCCTCAAGAATATTTTCTTTAATTCATTCTAGCATGTAGAATGAATTGGAGTTTAGTTTGTGAAATTGCATTTGATTTTTGTCTAGTTAGAACATTGACTCTGAAGTTGGTTTTGTGTGATACTCTTTATAGTACACGATGCCCCTTTCTGTGTGCTTTGAGAAGGTTAGAGAGAATAATAAGTTTATAACAGAATGTGATTATATGTTGTATAAAATACCACATGTATCATTTCTTCACCAAGAAACAAGCTGAATATCAGCATCTTCTACTTCCTCATTCTCCATTAATGTATGTGACATGTTTTTGTTTGCCATCTGTCTATATGTAATTGGGAACAGGAGGTGAAGGTTTAAGGAAAATTTATGGAATTAAGAAAATAAATTCAGTTGTATTCAGTGGCTCACACCTGTAGTCCTAGCTGACATGCATGAGACTGTAGTTTGAGGCCAGTCTGAGAAACCTACCTCAAGAGGAGAAGCTGACTGTGGTAGCAAGAACCTGTCATTCCAGCCTACAGTGGGAGTATAAATAGGAGGACCATGGTCTAGGCCTAAGCAAAAAGAAGAAAGGAAAAAAAGTGAGTCTATTTGAAAAATAACTAAAGCAAAAATGGTGGTAGAGAGCCTGCCAAGCAAATGTGAGACCTTATGTTCAGATCCCAGAATTGCCACAAATAAACAAACAAAACACAAGGACATGAAAGCCCAAAGTGTGCGTATGTATAAACATGTGTTTTTAATACGTAGGTATTAAGCTCTGGGCTCACTTCCTGGGCAGATACTTTATCACTTGAGCCACACCTTCAGCTTCTTTCAGTGTTGTTTGTTTTTGAGCCAGGATCTTGATTTATGCCCAGGCCAGCATGGGCTGTGTTTTTCCTACAATGCAGGACAAACAGCCACTACATCTAGCCATTGTGTTTCCCCCATAACTGGGATAACAGACACAGGCCACCTTACCCAGTCAGGGGTTAAGAAAGAGGTCTCACATCTTTTTTACCTTGACTGTTGGCCTTGGACCACAGCCCCCTAATCCCTGCTTCCAAGTAGCTAGGATTACAACTTTAAACTAAGATGCCTGGCTTGTGTGCATTTTTAAATGTAAGTTTTGCTATTTTCCGGGTATGGTGAAGTCAGTAGACCTAGGACAATTGGAATGAAAAGACAGTTCCCAAGAGGAAGGGACACTTCCAGACCCTGGGGGACAGTAGGGTCAGTCACAGGGCAGAGGGAACTGGGGAAGGCTGGCCTTTGCCATTCTTGTGGTCTCTATGGGGGAAAAAAAGCCAAACTCTGTTGGGCAAACTGGTTTAGGATTGGCGAGGTTGACTAATTTCAGTAAGTGGTGGATGTGTAGGGGCTGGATCTGCTTGCATGTGCCAGAGCCCTGATACAGGGCAGAGGAATTTGGCCTCTGGAGTGGAAGATCCAGACTGATGAGTGGTTGGCAGGTTGAGGTTCTGGTTTGGTTAGTTTGCAAGTGAAAGCTGTACTCATAGGTGGGCCTGGAAGGAGCAGCCTGAGGTTACAGAGAATACAGAACATAAGAAAAGTTGTTCATTGTATTACATTTTGTTCCTGTGAAATAGGGAAAAAATGATTTAAGCATAGACTTCTGGTGCCACATGTGACACATGAATGGCATAAGGAACTGGGTAGAAGACTCCTGGGTTGGAACTGGTGAGGCAATGTTTTTTTTGGATTTGGCCTTTATGTGGTCCAGTTTTAGCCATACAGAGTAGTGCTCTATTCAGGACTATTGTCTGGAAAACTCAGCCACTGAATCTGCCCATGCTAATGGAAGGTAACTGAGGACAAATGTTAAGCAAGGCTTTGTCCCATTGCTGAGTAGTCACCTTGGCACTGTGTCTCATCCATTGATGCGTGGTGAGTGTTTCCTTAGTAGACGGTTCCCTCATGTCAAGTAGTGTCTTAAAAAGACATGAGGCCAGGGCCGGGAGTTTGGCCTAGTGGTTAAAGTGCTTGCCTCGCATGCATGAAGACCCGGGTTCGATTCCTCGGTACCACATACATAGAAAAAAGCCGGAAGTGGTGCTGAGGCTCAAGTGGTAGAGTGCTAGCCTTGAGAAAGTCCAAGGACAGTGCTCAGACCCTGAGCTCAAGCCCAGGACTGGCAAAAAAAAAAAAAAAAAGACATGAGGCCAGATGCTGGTGGCCCTCACCTGAAATCCTAGCTACCCAGGAGGCTGAGATCTGAGGATCAAGGATCCGAGCTAGCTGAGGCAGAAAAGTCTGTGCGACTCTTATCTCTAGAAAACCACATGTGGTACTGTGGCCCAAAGTGGCAGAGATAGCCCCAAGGCTCTAAGTTCAAGCCCCATGACTGATCTGCACCCCCCCCCAAAAAAAGACATGATCTTGGAAACTTAACTTTGTGGTATTTTGCTGATACATAGTTTTGCCAAAGTTCTCTTCCTCTTTAATATATAGCAATAGATTATATTTTATAAGTAAAATAGGTAGCAAGGTAAGTCATATCTTTGTGGATTATAGCAAATAAAATAATGTTTTATTTCTTTTCAGGACCACAAGTTTGGGGTGCCAGTGGTTCACACCCGTAACTCTAGCTGCTTAGGAGGTTGCAACTTAGAGGATCATATTTTGAAGCCAGACAGGGCAAAAATGTCCTTGAGGCTCTATCTCGAATTAACCAGCAAAAAGCTGAACTGGAAGCATGGCTCAAGTGGTAGAGGGTACAAGCACAGCAAACATGCTGAATAATTGTGAGGCCTTGACTTTATACCCTGGTATGAAAAACAAAATCTTCAGAGGACTAGTTCATCCTTAATGTTGAAAACATAGCTAGACCAAGATAGGAAAAACCATGGTCAGCTAACATCCCACAGCTCTATTTAATATGGTAGCATATTTACTCTTCTTTCCCAAGGATATGTTCATTAGTGATATTCTAATTAATGAAAAACATTTTCAAGGACTATATGCTAATCTGTCATATTTTCCTTATCTTGTTATGTTGAAGTGGTTTTGATCTCCTTAGAAACTCATTTTCATTATTTGCCATCACTGAAGGGGCTCTCTGAAGTGAAGAGCTACGGGAAAACTGGCTGTTGGGGAGGTATGTCAAATCTTATCATTTAAGCACAGACTTCTGAAAGGAACACTAGCCTGCACCTGCTGTTGAGGTACCTTCAGATGACTACCTGGGAGTGAGCATCTTACGGTTCAGGTTTCTGTTGGACTTAGTGGCTCTCAGTGATGCCCACATAGCTGTCCATATAGCTAATCACTGAGTCACCCTTGGGGTACCATGAGCTAAGTTGCTTTAGAAGTCTTCAAGGGCTTTCTGCTTCTGCTGTGAAACAGTTCTGCTTCTGTTTTGCTCTGAGCTAAACTGTGCTCGAACTATGTCTCAATCCTTTCTTGTTCCATCCTCAGGACACTGGCTCCTCACTGATATGTATGCATTGAGCCCAATATGCTGCTATACCTCTGCCTCCTGACTTCAGCAAGCTTGTCAATTTCCTTATGCCTCCCCACCAATTTAGGATCCTAGTTTTTCCATTTTTGCTGCCTTTATCCATTGAGTATCTGGGAGTCAGGCCTAGTACTGTCTGATTCCTCCCACTCTGTGGAGGGCAGTGGCTCTCACTCTCCAGGAGCCATGCTTTGACTTAGCATTGGGGCTCCCTGAACACCAAGACATTGGGTTCCCTGAGGGAAGCATAGAAGGGTAAAGACAGGTCCAGAGACTTCAAAGGAGCCCTGTTTGCTTGGTCCCCATCATTCCACCCAGTTGG
Organism: Megascapheus bottae; assembly: GCF_031878675.1. NCBI lineage: Eukaryota > Metazoa > Chordata > Mammalia > Rodentia > Geomyidae > Megascapheus > Megascapheus bottae. The sequence goes on from NC_143512.1 coordinate 38,936,644, forward strand.
TTGCAGAAATGCTAGGTTTAACTCAAATAACAGTAATTAAGATCTGTTTCCTGTGCTGCCTCCCCCTTGGGCCTGTTTACCATGCAGCCCAACAACAGTTCCTTTGAGGTCCATGTATGGTTTTGATGCCAGGGTGCTGGCCTTCACAGAATAAGGCTGATGGAAGAGTTCTACCTTTATAGTTGTAAGAAGCGGCTGGAACATAGCCCTCAATGTGAGCAATGCCTTGCTTCATGGAAAAGAATGTCTCCCATGTTAAGTCTCTCCTTAGATCCCACTTTTTTTTTTTCTGATGAATAAGAAATAGGAAAGTAAAATTGGATGTGCGGGAGTGGTGAGTGACAAGGGTTGTAGCAATCACTATATAGGGTTATTTTCATTTTTGTTGATGTATCGTTAGAAACATGGTTTCTGGGTTCTTCATTTAGTCCTGTCCTTTTTGAGAGAGGGGCAGGGGTGAGCATTAAACCCAGGGTCTTACTCATGGTTAGCAAGTGCTTTACTACTGAGCCCCACCCCCAAGTGGGGTCTAGCATTTTTGCAAGTATATTTTAAGAAACTTAAAATCTCAAGTTGGAGATCCAGCAGGGAATTCCATGTGTATGCCAGTTCTCTGCCAGCTTGTATCATTGAAGTGGCATATCCCCAAATGTGAGCATCATTATAGGGGGCGCCAAGGGCTGAGCACCTGCCAGTCTCGGGATGATGACCTGGTTTAGAATGTCAAGGAACTTGGCTGACATTAAGCACAGAAATCTGAAATAAGATAAGACCCCTTGCATTCCAGGGATTTCTGCCTGAAATGCCCCTATATGACAGTTGACTAACTTTAACCAGTGGAATGGCTGTAAAATTCTTACATACCCCTTACATCCTTGGGTTCTGCTCCTGTTAATACATCTCAGCTATGAGTTTTCTTACCCTTTTTCTCACTTTGTTCCTGCCTCAGCAACCATTCCCCTAGTTGGAACTCACCTATCAGCCCTAGCACAGCCCTAGTACACGCCTCCCCCCCCCCCCGACACCCCAGATCTCTATAAAGACTTTGTGATCCTGCACTCAAGAGTTTCAAAGTAGGAACTCCTTTGGGCCCATCTGTGTAATAAATTTGAATTTTCTTACTTAAATATGAGTTTTCCTACTTCTTTGGAGGGTTTCACTTGGTCTCTTGCCAGTCCATTTTTCTGGGTGCCCAGGTAATACTGTAGCTGATAAAAGCCAGGAATTTGCAGCCTTTGCTGGGAGGAATAGTTTATACCTGTTCCTTCTTTTCCCCTTTGAGCTGAAAGTGGAAGGAGATGAATTTCAAAGATGAAAGGAAAAGAGATTAAGACAGAAAGTGTTTTCTCAGCTGTAGGAAACCAGTGCAGCTGTTATTCCAACTCCAAAAGGAAACTGCCCAATAGGCCCTTCATTGTCCCCATTGACCTGGCTTTTCATTCCAGAATGTTAGAGTGGTGCAAGTGACCTTGTGGGAGGCTATGAGGACGTTTCCCTCCTCTTCTCCTTCCCCAGTCTCTGCTCTTCAGCCATTGAACACTGGGCTGCATGCAGAGCCATTGAGCTCCATGCAGGTATAGGGTGAGTTTCCAAACAGAAGCCTTTTATTTGGCAGTTCTCTAATTTATGTATTTATTTGTATGAAAATATTACCTTTTTATGGGGCATCTTGTAGACTCTAAAATATATGATCATTTCTGATTGACATGGACAGTCTTAAGTAAGGTGTCTATAGGTTTCTTGTTTCACAGAGCCCTCAAAGCTAGACTGCTATGAAAGAGAAACACATTGGCCAGGAGTTTAACCTAGTGATTAGAGTGCTTGCCTAGCATGCACGATGACCCAGGTACCACATACATAGAAAAGGCTGGAAGTGATGCTGTGGCTCAAGTGGAATAACTCTAACCTTGAGAAAGCCCAAGGACAGTGCTCAGACCTTGAGTTCAAGTCAGGACTAGCAACGAAAGAAAGAAAGAGAGAAAGACAGACAGAAAGACAGACAGACACCTGGGCAACAGTACCAGTTTCTACAGGATCTGGGAATAGCCAGAAGTTTGGGAGTTTGAGAAAGCTTCAGAGGAGGAGTGGGTGGAAACTTACTTACTGTCTGTATCTTAGAAAGTAGGGGGAGCAGGTACGTCTGAAGGAGGCACCACTGATCTTGGTACAGCCTTAGTTGCCTGAGACCACTCAGATTTGTGGTTACTCTGGTGTTGGTGCTTTTGCTCATCAAGTTTTCACTTTAACCTTTTGTGATGGAAATTTTTTTTTTTTTTTTTTTTTTTTGCCACTCCTGGGCTTGAGCTCAGGGCCTGAGCACTGTCCTTGGACTTTCTCAAGGCTAGAGCTCTACCACTTGAGCCTCAGCACCACTTCCGGCTTTTTTCTATATATGTGGTACCGAGGAATCGAACCGGGGTCTTCATGCATGCTAGGCAAGCACTTTAACCACTAGGCCAAACTCCCGGCCCCTGTGATGGAAATTTTTAAAGTGCAGTAGACACTGCTGCCTTGCTAGGATCATCAGAGTGTTGTTTAACATGCATTTGCCATGAATTAATTTAGCATTGAGTGAAATGTTGGAATCCAGCGGGCTGGATTGCACATTAATGTAGTTTTTGCTCATCCATGGTGCCCCTGTCTAAATTTGTCCTTGAGTCAAATCACCGAACCTTGCTAGGCCTCAATTCTCCAAGAAAATGAGTGGATTGAAATACATTTGAGGCTTTCCCCTAGTTTTTCACATATGCCCCATGTTGGGCTAAACTTTCTAGCTACTGAGTTTAATTAAAATCTACTACAAAACCTGTGCCAGTGGCTTAGGCCTGTAATCCTCGCCACTCAGGAGGCTGAGATCTGGGGATTGTGGCTCAAAGCCAGCTTGGGAAGAAAAGTTTGCAAGACTCTTAATCTCCAGTTAAGTAAGAACCAGAAAAGCTGGCACAGTGCTGGCCTTGAGAAACAACAACAATAACAACAAAAACAACTCGGGAACAGCACTGAGGACCTGAGTCCCCAGGACTGAAACAAGAGCAAAAATCTACTGAAGTGTGACCTTCATGAGGGCAGGATCTGTACAACTAGCTCCTCAAAGAGCCTCCCTCCCTTCCCCAATTTCATTGTTTTCCTGAAAGTTGTCAGAAATCCCCTACCCTGAGGTGTTAACTAGCCCTGCATATATGTATTTCATGATAACTACAACTATTACCTGGGATAGAAACAAAGCCTGTAATTACAAAGGTTTACACTGGGGATCCTTCCCATACACCCCGCCCCCCACGCCCCCCAGTCTTACCTGGTCCTCTGTTTGCCCCTTCTCCTTCCTGTACCAGCATCAAATTCAAACCTTGGGCCAGTTTTTTACCTTAGCCAATTACAATTAAAATGTGAGCTAACCCTCTGTTGGCCAAGCTGCCTATAAAAAGGAAACAAAGACTTTGGCTTGGTAGTTCAGGGTTTTGAGAATTATCTCCTTATCATAGGCCTAAAATAAAAGTTCCTATCACCCAGAAGTAGCCCAATGTCTTTGTTTGAGTCTTGATCTTCCTGCAAACAGAAGCACTAGATGAACATTTGTTGTATGAATATATAATTATGTTTGTAGTATAGTACATCTATATGTCTTACATATCAGAATGTTGCATGGAATTTATGTTGGTAGGTAAAGAAATACACATCATACGAGTTCTTAAAACCGGCCCTTCTGAACACTGAGCTCCTTGCTGGATCTCTTGTGAGCAGTGAAATGAGTACACTTCATCTCTGGGGCTCTGTGGTTCTGTCACTAGCCTGGAAAGCACTCTGTGGCTTGGCAGGGTTATTGGGCTGGCATATGGCACCTCTTAGAAAGGGCTTACCAGATTTCTCTATCGTAGCATAATCTTCATGACACACGAGGCAGATTTGGGGTTTAGGGTTTCAGTAGCTGTTATTTATTTATTTTAATAAATATGTAGAAGTGAGGTTTTTTTTTTTTTTTTCTTTTTCTTTTTTCTAGTCCTGGGCTTGAGCTCAAGGCCTGAGCACTGTCCTTGGACTTGCTCAAAGCTAGAGCTCTATGACTGGAGCCTTACCACCATTTCCAGCTTTTTTCTATGTGTGTGGTAGGCAAGCACCCTACCACTCAGTCAAATCTCCTGAGCAAGATTTTGATGAGTGTGTTTAAAACTAGTTTGTAAAAAATGTTTTAATTTCCATGAATACTTTTATTTTCTCCTGTTTCCTTATACTCTTACATTTTGTATTTTATGGTTTTACTTTCATACATCTTTTTCTTCTGATCTGCCCTTTGCTATTCTGATTCTGCTGCAGGTATTTATTAAGTGGGTGTAGATGAGTGTTCCAACAGCCATATTTTTTCCTAATAGTAATAAAGGTAGAAAGATGGCCTTCTTTTGACCATGTGACAAGTGTTTTCTTATATACAGAACAGCTTTTTCTACATTGCTGAGACCTTCTCCTGAGTTAAGATCTGGGTCTAGACTGTAGGATGGAAATCCAGACACAATGATTTCATCCATACCTCTTGCTCTTAAACTTTAAATCAGTGGTTCCCAGTGGGGACAATTGTCTGGAGGCATTTCTGATTGTCCTCAGTTGAAGGGTGAGGGAGATTGCTACTGGCTCCTAGCAGGAGGATGCTGCTCCTAGCAGGAGGATGCTGCTCGCCTCCTAGCACTCACAGGACAGCCTCACAGCCAAGAGCCACCCATGGGACGGAGCTGGAGAAAGTTGTCCTTGATCTAGGAATATTTGTTTTCTGTTGAACTGTTAGAAAGGGTGGAGTTACTTGACTTTAAATTATAGAAATTCTCCCCATCAATCTACTAGCAGGTACAGTGGTCCCCCTTATCCATGAGCATTATGGCAAAGACCCATAATACATGCCTGAAACTACAGAGAGTACCAAGCCTGATATATATATATATATGCATACATATGATAAAGTTTAGTTTGTAAGTTAGGCACCATAAAAGATTAACAATGATCATAAAATTACGTTTATTATAAATAAAATTATCATTTTATTTTAAGAACAATTATCAGTATATTTACTGTGATCAGTGTTAAGATTTCTGAATTGCTTAATTCTGGAATTTTTCATTTAATGTTTTTGGGCTTGGGCTGTACTGTACCATAAAGAGAACCTTCTGCTGTATGTGGAATTTTTTAGAAGGTGTATAGGGTAAGTAGAGAGGTGGTGTTGTGGAATGATTGAAACAATCCAACTGTTGTCTGACAACAGAAAGCTTGATTAAACGTTCTTTTGGTGTGAAAAGTAACTCTAACCTTGTGAGAAAAAGTTCCAAAAGAATAGAACCACTTTTAAACCAAAGGCTATCAGTGTGTTTCTAGCCCATTCTTGCCTGCTTACATTTGGTTGTAATGGCCTGAACTGCACTTTTTGTGGAAACAGGATGGAGGGTAGAAACTAGAATGTTCTAGAATATTGAAAGCTCTCTGAGAAATCCCTTGCAGGAAACCACTGTCTTGGCTCATGATCCTGGATGCTACTGGTAGCAGTGGGAATCACTGTAAAGGCCTTGTGGCTAGCGGATTCTCTGATCTCAGGAAGAAAATATAAGAAACAAAAATATGAGAGTTTATTTTGGGGGCTGTACAGTTACATAGCTATAGCACCCTTTTTATTTTTGAGTAGTCCATGCTCCCTACTTGGTTGTGGTGCTAGAGATTGAACTCAGGGCCTGGGGAGGCTTGGCAAGCGTCCTCCCCCTCAATATATCTCCAGTCATCATGTCATTTTTAAGTACTTCACATTCTGTTGAGTAGAGGTAAATGCAGGGTTAAGGGATTATCTTTTTGTTTGTGATAAGAAATAGGGACAAAATGGAGATTTTCAGTGTATGTAAGTGGGCAGCACAGTAAACATTCCCAGTTACAGTGGTACAACATGCTGACTTTGTTTTTAAACCAGTCTCACAGCTGAGGTAGGCTTCTTTTACGTGCTGTCTGATTCATTTCACAAATATTTGAGTGCTTGCCACCTACGAGATGGAATAGGAATGCTGTCTTGTTTTCTTCCCAAACAGAAACTTGTGGTAATATTTTTCTAATTATAAGATATGTGTGTTGGAAAGCTCAGAAAATACAGAGTAGCATAATCACTCATGGTTCTACAACTCTGTTAAGTACCACTGACATTTTTACATCTTTCTGGATTGTTTTTTTCTGGTTATTGTTGATCAATGTCTTGTTATATTTTTATCCAAAAGGCTGCTTTACTCTGTGCTATTGTGTTATTAAGTATTTTCAGTTAATATAATGGGAACTGCCCTCAACATAGTACATTTCCCTATATAACCAGAATAATCAATTTTCAGTGTGTGTAACGTATTTTTTCTTTTTTAAAATTTTATTGTTGGGGTAATGGATAGAGCAGTTACAGTTACATTCATCAGGTATTGTATTTTTTCTTATGGAAATTATAGAAAAATCTTCTGTTGTATTTCAATTTTTAAAAAAATTATTAAGTAGTTATACAGGGAGGTTACAATCCAATAAGTCAAGTTATGAGTATACTACACCTTCATTAACATCTCTCCTTCCATTGTTCTCCCTCATTTTCCCCTTCTTATCCCTACCCTCAAGTTATGTAGCTCAGTTTTCCCATAATGTACATTGAATATAATGAATATCATAATCTAAGTAGCATACGCTTTTTATGAAGTATCTAGGTTTCCTTTATTCTTTTTCTTTTTCTCTTCTTTCTGTGGTTCTGAGGTTTGAACTCAGGTCCTCAAACTTGCTAGAGGAGTGCTGTACCACTGGAGCCACACTCCCACCCCCTCTTTCTCTTCTTAAATAACATGTAGATGGTCTACCTACTCTGTCTCTCTCTCATCTATTTTTTGTTGTTTTGTTTGTTTTTTGCTTTTTTTGCTTAGTGAAGATAAAATAAGGTCCCTGGCTCAGGGCTGCATTCCCAGAAACAATGGCTACACATAGTAGATATGGAATTTAATTAATATTGGCTAAGTAGGTAAATGGCCTGGTTATTTGTGCAGACTTAGGAACTGGGCTTTTAATTCATGGCAGGATTTGGCGGGAAGGTTGGGAGCTTGGCGTGTGGTAGTTGAGCTATTTGACACTAGGCTTAGGAATTTTCCCTTTGTCTCTAGCCAGCAGGAAGATGGCATCTTCAGGTATATGGCATCTTCAGGTATGCAGACTGCGTGTTCACATAGGGTGGGAAGAAAATCTGCTTTCCTTCTTTCTTATAGCACAGCTGGCTTCCTTCTGGAGAAAAAAAATCAAGATCTAAGGCTGGTTTCAGGCCATGTGATCATTCTTGTTTGCTATCTTATGCCAACAGAAAGTAGGGCATAGTGGCAGTCTGCCAGATTTAAACCCTTGCTCTGCCACTCTCCTCCAGTTTTATGACCTTAGGTTGCCTATCGTGTCTGAGCTCTGATCACATTTTTGTTAAACAGAGATGATCATGGTGGATAATAATAATTTTTCTCAAGACTTGAAGAGTATAAGAGTTTAATAAGTGTTCATTATGCTTAGTTAATAATACTGTAACGTAAGCCATATTGGTTTATATGGATAAATATACTGTAAACCTCTACTAACAAACTTTCATATGTGTGTGTGTGCATGAGGGGGGAGTGTTTCTAGGACACAATCATTTTGTGAGTTAGGGTCCACCTGCAATGGCACTAATTTGTGCTGTGAGACACTCCTTTATTAGCAGGGGTCTTTTGTTCATGCTCTCCTTTCAGTTCCACCTTCCCATCGACCATTATTGGAAAGGATGGTGCCCAGCAGTATTGCCATTCTTAAAGTTAGGCAATTTTTTTTTTGTTTTTCCTCACTTTGCTATGGCTTCTATGTTGGTAGAAATTAGACAAATGGGCCTGGAGAAGAGTAGTGTCCGATTTGAAGATTTCCTTGGTAGAAATGAGGTTTGAACTCAGGGCTTTGTGCTTGCTAGAAGCACTACAGCTTCAGCCACACCTCCAACCCAGATTTGAGAATTCCTTTTAAATATGCCTTCAAATGAACTGGCTATCCAGGAACCTCAGAGTATTCATTTCAGCATTGGTGTTTCCTACTCTGCTGAGGCTTTTATACAACTTAAACCCAAGCCCCGAGCCTGGAAATGGGGGCTTGGGTTTGGGATGGTTCTTGTGGTGAATGTCTTATGTAGTCCTTTTCCTTCTTCAATTCTTGGGAGGAATGTGTTGCTGGACTGTTGTGATCCATGTGGGTCATCATTCCACCATGTTGTCAGGACACCATGTGGAACCTAGGCATGGAACATCACAGCCATGCTCATAGCTGCAGGAGATGCCTGAGGAGGTTTTGAGCAGCACCACTGTGAACCTTGCTTTTCTCTTGGATCCGTTTTCTCTCCTTGCTTTGCTGTTGATTTAACATAGCTTAGCAGAGTTAACATAGTTACTATATTCTAGTCCTAACTTGCCTAATTCTATCCCGCCTATCCAGCACACCCGCTGGACTCATCTCTCTGACATCTCATAGTCCTGAAGTCAACGGGGCCTGCCAGTCAGTTGTTGGATGCAGCTCCCAGTCCTCTGAGGTATGAGCTCATGGGCCTCATGTTGAATCTCAGTCCTCGTCAGTCTTCTTGGGCAAGGAGCAGCTCTGCAGGCCAGACACCCTCCCACTACAGTCTTGGTTAAGGCCAGCAGAAGTGTTCTCCCTCATTCTGGCTCCTTTGCTTATATCTGTCCTTGACTGCTCCTCTCTGGCCCAAACTTCTTGCTTGATTTGGGTTGTTTAGGGCCCAGAAAAGTCTCTTTTGGATTGGTTGTGCCCCAGAGTGCGCTGGTGTCTTACTCTGTCTCCTATGGCTAGGTGTCTGGACTCTTAGCCATTTACGGTTACTCTATCTCATGTGCCTGGGTGCTCCTGGGTGCTGGCTGTTTCCGTCATGACTGCTGTATACCTTGTTCTAGTGGTTTTATCTCTTAGGGCCACATGCCCTCAGATACAAGTTGGCATTGACAATATACTTCCTTAAGTATTTAGCTGTATTTCATCCCATTGTTTTTCATTCTAATCACATTCATTATGTTAGTATTTTTACATCATATTCATTATTATAGTATTTTCACAGTGTATTCATTATGCTAGTATTTTCACATCATATTCTTTTTTTTTTTTTTCCGCCAGTCCTGAGTTTAAGCTCAGGGCCTGAGTATTGTCCTTGGACTTTCGCAGGGCTAGAGCTCTACCACTTGAGCCTCAGCACCGTTTTCAGCTTTTTTCTATGTATGTGGTACCGAGGAATCGAACCCGAGTCTTCGTGCATGCTAGGCAAGCACGCTACTACTAGGCCAAACTCCCGGCCACATCATTATTACCCTCTGCTCTACCTTCACATCTTTATGCTCATAACAGGTCCTTAGTCTAGAATGCTTTTCTTATTATTATGCGCCTCCTGCCTGTTGCAGGCTTCAAAGTCTGGTAGTCATGCTTCTGGAATTATGCAAGAAGACTTGAGAAGGAGAGAAAATAACTCTTCTGACCCTTACGAATAAGAGACATGTGTGCCCATGCTTATTTTGTTTTCTTTCTTCTTGATGCCTAGCTACTTCTACTTGGTAATGTTGCCCCCTAGGATCTAGGTAATGCAGATACTGCACTTCCTTTTTACTTAACCAAATTACCTCTGGTCACTGGCAACCTTAACTAATGGTTCTGTGATCATATTCTTAGAGGCCTTGATCTGTCATTGGAAGGACATCCATGGGGGAAGCCAGGGCAGGGAAGTGACAGTCAGTCTTTGTGGAATGTGTTTAGGTGCTAGGGTAGGAAAATGGAAGAGTGGAGGCCCAGTGTCAGGTATTCCTGGCTTATCTTTTCATTTTGTCTCTTCACAGGTGAAGACACAGGCCTATTATTTATGAAAGGCTTTGTTATGTGCCCTTGCTGTTTGTAACCAAGTGCAGAGGTGCAAGGAGGGTGAGGGAGGGTGGGGTGGAGCATGGGGAAAGGGAGGCTTTTTAGAGGAAAGACTTTTCTTTACAGTATAGATGGGGGAGGGGAAGATTCTTTAAAAGGAAAGAAAGTCACAGAACTCCATACCACATTTACAAGGGCTTTCATAACAATATCTTCAACCTTCTCTGCCAGATTACTCTTTTATTTCTACTTTAAGAAAAAGACATACATTTTGTTAAAACCTGAAGTAAATTTCTTCTTTCTCCCTGCCACAGTTGACCAGTGAGTAGCCTTGTCTATCTCCATGGCATCCCATGTAATTATGTGCAATACATCAGGGCACAGGAGCTAATGAGTTGACTGAGACTTCCAGATAAACTATCAACAATCATGCAGCTTAGACAATGGAAACTGAGTCTCTCACTTGGAGAGTAGAGATCCAAGAGCATGGAGTTGACAGGGTTAGTTTCTTCTAAGGCCTTTCCATTTGCTGATAGCTGGCTACCTTTCCCGTGTTCTTAATGGTGTCCCTATATGGTTGCCTGTGTCCACGTCTTCTCTTTCTATAAGGACTATCCCAGTTACTTAACCTTATTCGTTGCTTTAAATACCCTGTCTCTATAGTCACATTCTGACTATTAACATTGCTTGTTAATAGTGACTTACTTTTACATATGATATGAAGTCTGCTCATTAATACTGACTTTATCCTTTTAGAAGTATGTCATGTATATATGACCCAAAATTCATTTAACCCCTGTCCTTGTATAAGATGAAGAATAAGGCTTTTTCCAATGTTGGTACCTGAATGGCTCTGCCCTTGTGGAAACGTAGCTGCAAGGATGAACTTGTAGAATGACTGAAACTATTGCCCTCCAGAAATGATCTGGCCTTTTTTTGGGGAAGAGGGAATAATTCTGGAATTGAACCTAGAACTTTGTGCCTACAGGCAAGTGCTCTACCACTGATCTATATCTCCCTTCTGAGGAAATGGAGTATGCAGTATGAATAAATTGGAGGCCTTAATCCTCTTTGTGATGTAATTCTGGTGAGCAGTTCAGAATGCAGCTGGTGGTTGGTGACCCTGGTCCCCAAGGGAGTAGGATTGACAGTGTTTTGTTTGAAGAGTGGTGCTGTCATTATTTTTTCATGAATTATTCATTCAGCTTCCATTTATTCAGGCAAGGATGAGCAGGCACTGTTTCGTTCATTTTATTATTATCATTTCAAAAATTGGCTTAAAAAAAAGAGTAGTGTTAGGCCCACAGTAAATCCATGAGCAGAAGATATAGAGTTGTCCCACACACTCTGACATGCTCTGACACGTATAACCTCCACCTCGATCAACCTTCCACCAGAGTGGGACATTTGTTAAATGGTGAACCTACACAGACACATCTTCATCTCCCAGAGCCTATAGTTTACTCCAAGGTTTACTTTTAGTGCTATACCATCTACATTTATTTGTTTTATAAGCCCTGACTTGTTCAGTGAAAAACTTATACCCTCTGGAACCAGGTATAGCAAGTGGATGTGCTCTTCTCTCCCAACCTGTGATAATCCTGGAGTTAGGACACCCAGCATTGATTTCCAGTTTTGAAGGGAAAGGTCAGGGTGAGTGATTCTAAGCTATGGTCTTCCAGAACCAAATGGTGAGTCAGCATGACTAGAAGACTTTCCAGGAATGCACACACAAACATTTCCCTGTGGACACTGTTTTGAATTTCTACCTGGTATATAGTAGTATTTACTTTAAGATTGGGTGTTTATGCTTGGTTCTTGGCAGTTTGCTTTGAGTAAATAGTAGAGAAAGGTTATTATTGGATTGTGATCACACATACATACATATCTTCTATTTTTTTGTGATGTTGGGTTCATATCTACTACCTTACTTACCCCTATTTACTTTGCCTACCCCAACTCAGAGTATATGCGCATGCATGCGTGTGTGTGTATGTGTGTGTGTGTGAATGTGTATGTATGTATATATGACATATCATACTGTTTTACATCAACTTTGAAAAATTTAATCCATGCAGTACCATAAGACTTTAATGAGGAATAGAATCAACTAGTGCATCTTTATTTTCATATTTTCTATAATCACATCCCTTCTTCACTGTTTATTTACGTTTAAATGTTTGTATCTAACTCATTTTCCCTTCTGCAGAGACAGGAAGTTTAAATATTGATTCCTCTGTGAGAAACTTCTATTGTGGGAGGCATTAGCTTTCTGTAACAAATATTGGAAATAATCAACTTATAACAAGAAAAGTCTTGTTTTGACTCACCTTTGTGGAGATTTCAGGCCATGATTAGGTGGCATGGGTACTTTGGGCCTGTGATGAAGTGACACATCATGGCAGGAGCATATGGCTGGGAAGCAAAAGAGGGCAAGAAGGTGTCCCATCTGGCGGGACGTCAACTAGGGCCAAGAACCTAGAGGGAGGAATGAAAGGGACAGGAGACACGAAGAAGGCAGCAAGACAAGCGTTCTGATCAAGCTGCAAATTTTATTTTTCACACAGGGGTTTATATGCCTCTTCAGGAGAGGCAGGAGGGGGTTGGGGTGTAGGAACCGCTGGGGGCAGGGGTCCGGTAGTAGGATGTTTGCTCCTGCTCCGGGTAGAGGCCAGGTGGTAGGATGTTTGCATATCAATGCAAGCAGGCATGCAGGCACATTCTTACACTAAGAATTCAGGGAAGGGGAGAATGTCTCCGACAAGAAGGGAGCCAGGGTCTCCCTTCATTACCTCCTCTTGCTGGGCTCCACCACCTTTTAGTAGCTCCATACTAGACACCACACCTTTACCTTTGAGGGGACACTTAAGATCCAAGCTATAGTCTGCTTCTTAAATATTTCTATTCCCAAGTAGGAATCACATTTAAAAGTGAAATTTAAGGGCCAGGAGTTTGGCCTAGTGGTAGAGTGCCTCCCTAGCATGCATGAGGACCTGGATTCGATTCCTCAGTACCACATACATAAAGGAAAAGAAAAGCTGGAAGTGGTGCCATGACCCAAGTGGTAGTGCTCTAACCTTGAAAAGGCCCAAGGACAATGCTCAGGCCTTGAGTTCAAGCACCAGGACTGGCAAAAAAAAAATAGTTACCTATGACCTTGGCTTAAGTGTAACCAGTGAAGAAAGACATTTGGGAAAAGTTTGAGGTGGCTGAGGAAGAAGGATATAGCCAGAAGAGTCAAGCCAGCTGGGGAGAATTTGTGTATGAGGGAGGATTTATGTGTGAGAGAGAAACTTGGGCATGTGAGTGGAAAAGCTCAATTTAATTGGAGATTAAAGATATAGATGAGTGAATTATAAAGAAGATTTAGTCCATACAAATACAAGCACTAGGGCCTGGAGTGTGGCCTAGTGGTAGATTGCTTGCCTAGCATGCACAAAGCCCTGGGTTCGACTCCTCTATATCATATACACAGAAAAAGTTGAAAGTAGTAGAAGTGGTAGAGTGCTAGCCTTGAGAAAGGCCAAGGACAATGCCCAGGCCCTGAGTTCAAGCCCTAGGACAGATGGGAAAAAAATAACCTAAAGCAACAAGTCGAACATTGTGCTTCAGATGGTAGAGCATCTGCCTAGCAAGTTTGAGGCCCTGAGTTCCAATGGAAAAAACTAAAAGTGGCTTGTATTACTGATATAAATGGGAGGGAATACCACAAAATCTGAGGTAGAAAAGTAATGAGACAAAGGGCTCAAACATGACAACTTCATTAAGTGAATGAGACAGCTTGGGAAATGACAAGGTTTCTAAACCTTATAGCATTATTATTTGCTGTCTTACCTGAAAACCTACAATCTAATCTCATTATACATGATGTTTATAATGTAGCATTCTAATTAATGCTTGTTTTGAAACTTTGCAGAGGCCTTAACCTTCATCCAACTCCTTATCAAGAGATTGAATTGTTATGACTTTAGTTTACTATGGAATGTAGTTAGTCCACACAGTTTGGGTTGTAATGTACAGCTCAGGATAATCCCTTGTGGAATTCCTTAATGGGTACTATAAGTTCTTCCCAGACAGCATGTATATCCAGTGAGAACATCTAAGCAGAGTGTCCAGGAGACTTTAAACCTAAGTCCTTTTTACCATCTCTGCCTTATAAATGACAGACAGAGACTTAAAAGGATTAATAACTTGCTTGCTGATCAGCAGCAAGCTTGGGTGCAGACCTGACTGACTTTGAGCCTGAGCTGCTAATCCTTTTGATCTTCTGTGTTATACTGTATTAAAAACCTAGTTTTCTCAAATAAGAAGTATGTAAACTGATAGTGGTGCAGCAGGAGTTCTGAGCCCCACTGGGCCTATGGCCCACTGACTGGCCTAGGAAGCTTACCCATAGAGACACAAAGCTTTGTTAAATAATGTGTTTTGTGCTTCAGGTTGCAGGCTTGCATTGTGTCCTCTAAAGATGAAGAACCATCTGTGTAGCCTGGCCAGGCCTGCATGTTTTGAGGTTCATACAGTTGTTATTGATATTATTTTGGCTCCAGATTTTTATCAGATCCTATTTTACTTTTCTTGTTCTTCCCTTACTTTGTCTTTTGTCAAGCTCTTGGCTCCTTTTCTTACTGTTAGCTAATCCCAGAAATCTTTTTTTGGCTGAAGAGCAATGCTTGTGGTACTTCTGACGAATTGTGCTTTTCCTGTTTATTACTGACCTTCTCCCAAGCCATTAATGCTCATCATTAAAGACTTAGACCAGTTCTGGAGAGCTGTGTCATCATCACCCACTGAACTCCTCTGCATGCCCTGTGGTCAGGGTGCTTAGGAGGGTCAGTTTGTGTATTGGAAGGCTGAGTTGCCTATAGCTGGGGTAAATGTCTATGAAGTAATGGCTGAGTACACGATGGCAGCTTGTTCTTCTAAAGTTTAATACATGCCTAACACTACCCAATTTTAATGAAGACCACACAACTAAAGGTCCCAGTGGCTTCACTTCAGATGCCTCTGTAGTCTGGCTTCCCCAATTCCATCCGGGTGGGTACAAATCAGGGGGTTCCATCTATGCATTCCTTGAGTTTAGTAATTTGCAGGAATAGCCCACAAAACTCAGGAAAACTCTTTGCTTACATTTACTTGTCTGTTATGAAAGATACAAACAAACAGCAGGTTGAAGACATCCACAGGGCAAGACTCAGGTGTTGGAAGCCCAGGAGCATCCATTCCCAGGGGCATGTGGCTTGTGAACTCTTGAGTCAGTGGGAGAAGGGGACTAAATGTTCTACCCTCCAAGTCACGCAGCCTGGGACAACCAGCCTGCATCCCCGTGTAATCTGTGGAGGTCAGCAAGAGTCACAACATTAGCATAAACTCAAATGTGGCTTAAAGGGGTTCTTTATAAATAACAAAGGCTTTGGGGAGGCAGACAACAGAGGGGCAGAGGACAAGCAAATGCAGCAATGGGACTCGCTGGTCACCATTTTAAAAATGAATTATACAGCCGGGCACGGTGGCTCATGCCTGTAATCATAGCTACTCAGGAGGCTGAGAGCCGTGGATCGTGGTTCAAAGCCAGACCAGGCACTAAAGCCTGTGGGACTCTTATCTCCAATTAACCACTAGAAAACCAGAAGTGGCTCTGTGGCTCCAGGGTAGGACGGTAGCTTTGAGCTGAAGAGTTCAGGGCCAGTGCCCAGGCCCAAGAGTTCAAGCCTCAAGACTGACCAAAAAAAAAAAAAAAAGAATTATATGACTTGTGGGTAGGGATGGGATTGAGAAACTGGAAGAGAGCAAGGAAAGTGGTGAATGTTAAAAAAGAAGTGTTCTCTTTACCTGACTTACGTAACTGTAATCCCTCTTATATCACCTTGATAATAACAATAAAAAATAATCAAAATAACACCAACGCAAAATACCTCTTTCCACAGAACATTCCAGTGGTTTTAGAAACTCTAGTGCTGGGAACCTGGCATGAAAACCAAATAAGCATTTCTTGCTAAATCACAGTATCGCACTCTGAAGGTATGTCTGTGTCCTTTGCTAGTTGGCCTGCTGCTGTGGGACTGCTGGCTGCTCTCTCTGCTGCGGTTGCTGCCCCAAGGTCCGACAGTCAAGAACTACCCGCTTCATGTATGCGCTCTTCTTCATCCTGGTGGTCTTCCTCTGTTGCATGATGATGTCACCCACTGTGGCCAAGCAGGTGAAGGAGCACGTAAGTTTGCCTCTCTTCTTCTTTTCCTATTGTTGATGTATGGGGAGAGTGTGTAGGAAATGTGAGTTATAGGACAGAGTTCCATGTGCTTTGAGGGATATACTTGTTCTCTTGGAAATTTCCTGAAGCCTCTCTGCTCTTTTCTGGCCAAGCAGGTAAACCGTTCGTTCACATTTTGATCTTTAGTAGTGGTCTGGAGGTAGTCTGATGATTTTGGTAGGCAATGTGTGTGTCAGAAGGTTGTGGGTTTTGTCTTTGCTATATTTATAGTTGTTCTGATGAACTGTACAGACTTTGTTTATACACCCCAGTATACTTTTCCTTCGTCATAAGAATGTCTGCCAGTACTCAAGTAGCAGCTGTTAGAAACAGTTTGCCCTTCATGGAAAGGATGATGCAGCTTAGATATTGGGTGATATTTAACTTAGATATTGGGGAGGGAGCTGCTGGGTGATACTTAACTTTCTGGATAGCTTGCTTCGAGGATGGTATCTCCAGGAGTGATGATAGATTTTCACCCATTTCTTGGGCAGTGTGTATAGATATATGATACTCATGGAGACACACAGAGAATCCTTTCTTCTCTTACTGTACTCCTCTTGATCAGATTAGGGTGTGTGTATAAGTGGTGGTCTTGAAGAAGTCCAATAGATAATGCCATTCTATTTTTCTTCTGCATTCTGAATAGAGACTAAAATGGGAGCAAGGAGATGGTAGACCTCATATCCATTCCTTATAAGGTGATGTGAGACAATGTGGCTGTATCTGCAGTGAGGTGGGCCTCCTCTACCTGAACCTTCAGACTGGGCTCTGTCAGCATAAAGCAGGGCAGACTTTATCTGCCTGGGTATCCATTGATGGGGAGGAGAGCAGCACCAGCAGCATATTGATGAAGACAGCTCTCATCCCAGGCAACTGGAGAGTAGAACCTAGCTATTCAAGCCCTATCTTGCTTAGAGAATCACCAGTCAACCCTGTACCCTCCCAGGGCTGAGCAGTGAGGAGATGGCGAGAAGCCAGGAGCAAGCTCTAATGATACTGAGCTTCTCCTTGGTGAGGATGGCCTCCCCAGAGCAGCTCCAGGGAGACCACCTCTCCCCCACCTGGTGCTGGCATTATGACTGCGTTAAATAAATACTTCAAGGGCCGGGAGTTTGGCCTAGTGGTTAAAGTGCTTGCCTAGCATGCATGAAGACCCGGGTTTGATTCCTCGGTACCACATATAGGAAAAAACCAGAAGTGGTGCTGAGGCACAAGTGGTAGAGCTCTAGCCTTGAGAAAGTCCAAGGACAGTGCTCAGTCCCTGAGCTCAAGCCCAGGACTGGCAATAAATAAATAAATAAATAAATAAATAAATAAATAAATAAATACTTCAAGTGCCTCAGAACGATCATTTCTTTGCCTTCCTTCCTCCTCTTCTCCTCTTTCTTTTCTTCTTCTTCCCTTCCTTCTTTCCTTTCTTCTTTCTTTTTCTTTCCTTTGCTGGTACCTCATGTATGCTAAGCACACTCTGCTACTGAGCTATATCCCCAGCCTCAAATAAGCATTTTCCTAGAATTGACTGGTATATTCCTTACTCATTAGTTAAAGTAGGCTCTATGAAGCTTTTTCTTAAGAAATCCATTTACCATGGAAACTACTGTTAATACCTTTGGATTCTCCAATGCTTAGTGCTAGAGTCAGAACTGTAGTTCCTCTAGTATGGTTATCATTCAGAAGAGACGTGGACTCTCCAGAGGCCTAAAATAGGTGGAAATTATTAGTGTCATAAAAAAGGATGGATGCCATTCTGGAGCCTTTGCCAGCTTTGCTCTGTATTCAATTGCTGACTCCCATTCTCTTCCTCTTACCATGGTTTAACCTAGTGTATTTGTGGCAAGAAGTCCAGGAGTTAGGATGCTAAGGGGTAGATTTTTTTTTTGTGTGGGTCATGGGGCTTGAACTAGGCCTGGGCACTGTCCCTGAACTCTGCTCAAGGATACCACCCTACCACTGGGCCTGGGCGCTGTCCCTGAGCTCTTCAGCTCAAGGCTACCACCCTACCCTCGAGCCAAGCCCCATTTTTTAGAGGTTAATTGGAGATAAGAGTCTTAGGTCCTCTTGTGCCTGAGCTGGCTTTGAACCTTGATCCTCAGATCTCAGCCTCCTGAGTAGCTAGGATTATAGGCATGAGCCACTGGCACCTGGTGGGGTAGATTTTTTTTTTTTAAACACTAACTCTAAAGGTCTATTTAATTTTCCATTTTACATGTTTGGTATATGTTTTGTAATGTTGGAATTGGAGCCTCACAATATGCTAGGTAAGTGTTTTCTCATGGACCTATATTCTCAGCTCTCCATTTGCTACATTTTTTTTTGTTGTTGTTGGTCATGGGACTTGAACTCTGGGCCTGGGTCTTTCCCTGAGCTCTTCAGCTCAAGGCTACTGCCCTACCCCTTGAGCAACAGCACCACTACCAGTGTTCTGGTAATTAATTAGATATAAGTGTCTCACAGAATTTAGTGCCTGGGCTGGCTTTGAACTGGGATCCTCAGATTTCATCCTCCTGAGTAGAGTAGGATTACAGGCTTGAGCCACCACATCCAGCTCATTTGCTGCTTTTGATTTTGTAATAGCTTAATGTTCTTTTCTCAAATTCAATAATCAGTGGCTTGGTGATTCACTGAGGTCCTGTGATGGGAACTCAGTGTCCTAGATATCTGTGACATGACCTCTGTTCTTCAGAAAGTTTTAGTCCTAGTAGAATCAAAGAGTTGGATCCAAAAGACAAATTTTTTCTTGTCTTTTTTATTTTTGTAACTAAACAAGCATATGACATCTTTGAGAGGTGAAAACATTGCTACTAGAGGTAGAGGTAATTTGAAAACCATATGTTTTAGAACATGCATGCCAACATTTAAATACCTAATTACTATCCAAATAACCTGTCCCAGCAAATCCCTAACAACTCCAGCTTGTGGTCAGACAGTCAAGAAATGGAAGATACTGGATGCTGACTGGTATTGCTAAGAAAGGATCATGAAAGAAGTAACTTGTATATATAATAAATATGTTTGAAGTATTTTACCTGTATCTTCTCCCTTCATCACTACTGTCATTATCCCTACTCTACAAATGAGGAAACTGAAGCATTGAGTCACTTAAGTACATTGTGCCAGGTAGAACTTAAGAACTAAGTGATAGAGTTGGGATTTAAACCTGGGATAAATGTGTTTCTTAAGCTATTGATTGATGTAACTAGAGAAGAAAAGGCAAAGACAAAGTATGTATGGGATGAAGAAGAGATAGGGGTGGGTCAAAAAACTCCCAGGAATTTTAGTGCTACGAGAGGTGTGAAGCATAATCTGCTGATGGTTAGGGATCCATTATAAATTTCTGAGCTATCATGGAAACAGATTTAGGAAGGTGGTGTGTGTTTGTTGCGGGGTATAATTTGGGGTCAGAGAGCAGATAGAGGGAGAGGAAGGGAAGGGGCAACACTGGTGTCTCACAGGGGCTTTTGTAAATGTTTCCATGCTGGTCTCTGAATGCACTTATTTAAAAGAGGTTTGGCTGGGCTTCCTGCATAGGGAATGAGGTCTCTGTGGGTGAAACCAATCCTTCTCCCCTCGTGGGGGACCATTTGGCCACAAAGTCGGCTTGTTTCATAGCCTCGGAAGGAGGCTGACCTCATCCTGAGGCAGTATGTGGGGGCGGGTGCTGAAAGGTCCCCTTGTGGGGCCTGCACTGTGTTCTGCTGGAGTCCTCACCCCTTTTGTTGGCTTGTGGAAATACTTGAGGATAAAATTGACAGAGGGAAAAGAACCGAATGCTTGTCGTGGCCCCAGTGGGGTGTGTCATTGCCTCCCACCCCACATTCTCGCCTCTACCAAGTAGACGAGCCCTGCCAGAGGCACTTGGCCCGCCCACCAAAGTGTGTGGGTTGAGACCATGAGACCAAGACCAGCTCTTGTTCAGTTCTTTGGTTTCCAAATGTGGCTTGAATGTGAATCTCAGTGAGAGAGAAGTAAAAGAAGATGCCAGGCTGACTTCTTCCTGCATCTCACCAGGGACACTTCTCTTTGCTATGAGAACTCTACTAGCTGATGGCCCTCCTGCAGAGGTTGAATGGGACAAGGCTGCTACCTTGGAGATGTTTCCCCATATCAAATACAAGTTAGGAGTTGGGATGTAGCTCAGTGGCAAAGCACTTGCCTCACAAGTCCAATGTTTCAGGTTCAGTCCCCAGTAACAAAAATAAACAAAAATAAAACAGAGATTTTCTTGCAGGCTGTGTTTGCCATTCATTAAGCAGATATAAATCTGAGACACTAGATACACTGGGGTGGGGGTAGGGTGTTAAATGAATTGCTCTTGGCAGGATGAGCTAAAAGGATTTTTTTTTATCTAGAAAATTCAGTGTCTTAGAACACAGTTATTGCATAGGCGTGAGATAGATATATTTGGTTTGTATTTCTTGGTTATTTTCATGTTTGCAGTGTCCTCATGAGAGAAGTGATACTAAAGGGAAATTCATGTGTACTAGTGACATTGAGAAAAGATTATATGGAAAAGAGGAGAAAGTGAACTGATGAGTCTAAAGGATGGGACTCAATTGTGGCCAGGGGCTGGTGGTTCACACCTGTACCTACTCAGGAGGCTAAGATCTGAAGATCATGACCCCAAGCCAGTTATTGCATAGGGGTGGGATAGATATATTTGGTTTGTATTTCTCAGTTATTTTCACGTTTGCTGTATCCACATGAGAGAAGAGGTACTAAAGTCAGTGAGACTCTTACCGTCAATGAACCACCAAAAAAGCCAGACATTGAGCTGTGGGTAGAGGGCTAGCCTTGAGCAAGAAAAAGTAAGGGATAGTGCCCAAGCCCAGAGTTCAAGCTCTAGTACTGGTACTTGTGTACACATATGTGTACACATATGCATGCATGCACACACATGCACACACACCCACACACACACACACGATTATTGTGTAGCTGGGAATGTAGCTTAGTAGTAGAGACTTGCCTAGAATGAAGAACACTTTGTGTTTGATCCCAGTACTGCAGAATCAGTAAGCCTTAACACGCTCTGTAGGGTTTTGTGCAAATTCATTATTTTAACCCATGAGAAATGTTCAGAACAATATTTAACACATTCATTCCTCAACCCATATAATCACATTGATATCTCTAGTGTCACACAATTGCTTTTCATTTTTATTTTGAACAGCTTTATTGACTCATTGGCTTACTTAAAATACATAGTTCAGTGTTGTAGAGCTATGTAGTCATCACCACAGTCTAATTTTATAACATTCTTGTCACTCCCAAATAAACTATATTCATTGACATTAAATCCCCATTTCTTCCCAATTCTTTCAAGTCCCAGGTAGCCACTAGTTTACTTACTTTCCTTATGGATTTGTCTATTTGAGACATTAAATTATGTGGAACTATTCAGTGACAGTTTGAATGGGTCCCCAAAGTTTATACCTTGGAAACTTAATCTCTAATTCATGTAAAACACTTGAGTTAAATGAAGGAGTGAGGTTCAAGCTCCTCTGGAGGTGGTACCAGTGTCTTCTTGAGGAAGACAGATTGCCACTTTGCCGGGGCCTCCCGGCAGCAAATTGGGGTTCCTGAAATAAGGGGCAGGGACTGGAAAAATTAGAAGAGAGACAAACACATCGGGTCCTGGAGGTCTGCAGTGCACGCAAAAACTGCCGCCTCGTTTATTTTTCACTCAAAGTTTTTATCCCTCCCTGAGACCAGGGCACTCCCAGGTGTTACATCCAGATGGTTAATCAGGGAACTGTTGGGGGTTACATTCATATGGTAAATCTCAGATCAATTGAACAGGAGAAGGCCAAAAAGCAATAAGACAATCAAGCAATTATCTGATGCAAATCAAAGTACAGTTTGATTCCACTCTTGCTCCCGACACCACTTGGTCTTGGCATGTGATACCGTGCACCATTTTAGGCAGAGCAAAAACATCCTCAGTAGATGTCAGTACTATATTCTTAGATTTCCCAGCTTTCAGAATCAAGAACTAAAGAAACTTCTTTTGTTTATACATTACCTGGAATCAGGTATTTTGTTATTTAGTGAGAGAAAACAGTTTGGCATATAGTACATCTCTTTCTGTACTTCATTTTGTTCAGTTAGTATGTTTCAAGGTTCATTCATGTAGCATATATCAGTACTTTTTTCTTTTGTATGTCTGAATAAAGTATTCCATCTATGACTAGACCATATTTTATTTGTTTATCATTTGATAGGCATTTAAGTTGTTTTACCTTTTGGCTCTTATAGATAATGCTTATGTACCGCACATTTTTTGTATGGACACATGTGTTCATTGGGGTCTGTACACTTCTGGACTATATGGGAATGTCTTACTTAACCTTCTGAGGAGCTGCCTGACTTTTCCAAAGCAGCAGTGCCATTTTCCATCTTCAACTCTATGTGAGATAGTCTTAATAAACTAATGTGTGAAGGTTCAAATTTCTTGACATTCTTGCCAACATTTACCCATTTTCTTTTTCCAATCTTCCATTATCGTGGGGATGATGTCATGTTCTCTTTGCTTGTTGCTTAAGTGCTTCCAGGCCTTTTTCACTTGCTTTCCTTGAGGCAACCCATTCATTTCTAGCTTTGAGTATCTTTCATGAGTTAATTACTAGGAAGAGCTAGAAACACCTATAGGCCTTTTCTCCCTCCATCCTCCCATTTCTAGATCTAGGGCAAGCCAGGTACTCTCCTCAGACAGAACTCTAAAGTATTAGTTTTGGTCTACATTCTGATCAGTTGTGCTTTAACCATGCTAGGCTCCCTCCATTTATATACTCCACTCACTCATTTGGACTTGGATACTTCCTGAATGTCTCCAGCTTTGCTAAGACTTCTTTTACAGAGGACTGATTCTCATGGTGAGCTGAGGATGCCCTGTTTTTTCCAGATGAGGTACCACTTCTCTAAACTGGAGATACTACAACGGTGTGACTGTGGATGAGTGCAAAGGCTACATTCCTTAGGAACAACTTCAGTTTCAGAAGACTATTTAGAAATACATCTTAGTCATTTCCGAGTGACATTTTGTAATACTTGTGCGATTCCTGGAATTGACATCTTTCTTGTAGTATGTTTGAGATGCTGTAATGTGGTAGATGGGTTTATTCTTACATTCAGCATAAAGAATAATAGGGATTAAGGAAGCTTAGTAGTAAGTGTGGTTTGGAAGATGCCCTCTTTGAGCTAGCCCCGGGGATCCAGAAGTACCTGAATCAAGGTCTTGGCAAAAGGGTCCTATAACTAGGATGAATAGCAAAAGGGTGTGGCTCATAGTTATTCCAACTTATAGCAAATAAAATTTGAAGAAATCATTTTAAATTTTAAAAGTAGATGAGTCCTGAGCCAACCAGTTATTTAGCAGGTCAAAAGTCATGGCACAGGTACAGTTGACACTTAGACTCAGAACTGTTGATCACCGGGCCAGCGCGACTTTGTTGATGCCACTAGGTCTGTTTGCTAGCCAGATACTGAAGTAACAGGGAAAGCTGTTTAGCCAGTGTCGCCTTCTGTGGAATTTCAGAGTGGTCTTTGGGCACAGTGGCAGGAAGAAGTGTTCCTGCTGGAAAGAACAGCTCCTGAGCCCAGCTTCCTACCTGGCGCTTCCTGTCCTCAAGGACAAAAGCATAGTTCTAGGGACCTTGAGGGCAGTTGGTCTGACAAGAGAATAGAACAGCCCCAAACCTACTGCTAGTTTGTTCGGTGGCTTTGTGGGTGGAAAAGAACTGTCCACAGGTTGCATTTGGTGTAACCATCTTTTAAAAACAAACATAATTGCATGTTCAAAGTACGGTGTACTGAAGACTTGTTTTAGGCATATCAAGGCCCTAGGTAGAATTCTTTATGAGCAGCTTTTCCTGTTTTGAGTTAGAATAATAAAAAAATTCAAAATGTATTGCTTAACTCTGTCTTTAGAATCTGGAGGATTTTATGTTAACCTAACTGAGTTGGAATACTTTCCAAAAGTTCTCTCACTAATCTAATGCGGAGTTCTTTGTGCTGTTGTATCTTTTTTTTTTTTTTTGGTGCCAGTCCTGGGGATGAGCTCAGGGCCTGAATACTGTCCTTGGGCTTTCTCAAGGCTAGAGTTCTACCACTTCAGCCACAGCACCACTTCTGGCTTTTTCTATGTATTTGGTACCGAGGAATCGAACCCCGGGTCTTCATGCATGCCAGGCAAGCACTCTTACCACTAGGCTAAACTCCCGGCCCTGTTGTATCTTTAAAAAAAATTATTATTGTTAAGGTGATAACAAGTCAGAAAATGGTACAATTCTTTTTGGACAAGGTCACCTTTGCTCTCAGCTTTTTTTTTCTCTCCTACCCACAAGTTGCAGTTTGTTTGCTGTGTTTGTTTGCCCTTTGTCCCTCCATTTCTCTATCCCTCTTTATCCCCCTCCCAAAGATGGATAAATGAGCAAGTGAACAAGAGAGAAAAATAAAAAACACCAGACAATGCCATCTTCACCAGCAATATGCTGTTGTATATTGTAAGAGTCAAGTGTATAAAGAGTAGCTGCTGTTTCCTTCTCTACCCCCACCTCCCTCTCTCCTCCTCACCCTCTCTCCTCCCTTCCCCTCCTCTTCTTCCTTCTTTGGTTGTGGGGCTTGGACTCTGGGCCTGGACAGGCTCTGAACTCTTTTGCTCGAGGCTAGTGCTCTACTACTTTGAGCCAAAGCACCATTTTCAGTTTTCTGGTGGTAAATTGGAGATAAGAGTCTCATGGGATTTCCTGCCTGGGCTGGCTTTGAACTACCATTCTCAGATCTCGGCCAGTGTGAGTTTGGGTGCAAACTTCAAGACCATTCATTGTAGGATACTAAGGACCATCATAGTAAGGAAAACTCTGTGAGATGCCAACTGTTAAATCTTCTGGGTTCCCTCATTTTCGTTCTCTCTCCTCCCAGTAGGAGTGACTCTGATAACACAAGTTTCTCACCAGTTTTGGTTTAAATTCTACCCAGACACAACACCATATGGAAGACAAAGCAAGAATGCCTGTACCTTTCTGTCCCTGGCTTCTTCTTATCTGGGGGGCCTCATCTGCCCAAAAGCAATGAAGGCTGGAGGCACTTGATGGGTGGGGAACTATTTTATACTAGAGGCAGCACTTGGAACTAATGGATAGCCTACCGAGAGGCATTTTAATTTATTTTTTGAGTCTGAATCAAGGACAAAGAGACTTGACCCTTGTCCAGTAATAATGAGCTTGCCAGGACCCAGAAAGCAAGAAACAGTACTAAGTGTCCTTGATATTGAGGACCCATTATCCAGAAGCCTTGTGGAGAGCACCACTGGGGTATGTTAAAGATTGTCTCTAACAGTGTGAGAGAAGGGACCTTTTCTAAGATATTTTTCTGTGAATAGTCAAAACCATCTGTTAAATGACTGTCCCAAAAAGGGGCCCAACACAAGAGTGTATAAATATTGTGAGTTATACAAATGGAGCCAGAGGGACCTAATAACATGGCAAAGGAATGACGTAACATGAAGTACCATCAAAAAGATAAGACAAGAAACAGTGTAGAAATATTGTAATACAGTAGTTCCCCACTCATTTAAGGCTTTTATGTCTTTACTTTTGGTTACCTAGGGCTAACTGAAGTTCAAAAAAAATCTAAATGGAAAATATCAGCTGTAAACAATTCACAAACATTAAATTATACATCTCTTACTTTATCCTGTCCAGGCTATGAGTCATTCCATTATCCAGTGTATCTGCACTGTATATATTATCCACCCATTAGTCATGCTGTGGCCATATTATTATCAGATTGATTGTTGCAATATGACAGTGCTTATATTCTGTAACCCTTATTTTATTTTTGTGTTCATTTGCTTTTTTAGAAGTCAGAATCTCAAAGTCATGGTCTTTCTGCCTCTTCCAAGTTCTGTGATTACAGATATGTGTCCCTCTGTTTTTCAATCTCACCCCTTCATTTCTATATCTCTTCCTCCCTCCTCTTTCCTTTCTACCAATCTTCCTACTTGAACTCTGGAACCTTTGTGCATGCTAAAGCAAGTGCTCTACCTCTTACCCTCACCCCTCCCTCTTCTTTTATATGACCAAGCAGATGTTAGAGTTCTATTATTGCCAGGCACTGTAGCTCATGTTTATCATAATTTACCACATAAACGACTTACCACACTCCGGAAGCTGAGATCTGAGAATTAAGGTTTGAAGCTACTCTGGGCAGAAAAATCCTCGAGACTCTTACTTCCAACTAACCCATGAATAGCTAGAACTGGAGACATAGTTCAAGTAGCAGAGTGCCAGCTATGAATAGTAAGCCTAGTAAGAGCCCAGGACCCTAAGTTTTCCTCACTACCAGCATTAAAATAAAAAAGCTGGAGTTCTGTTTTTTAAAACAGCAGGGATTTTGGAGAACACATTTTTTTTTTAGTTCTATTTTGTTTTTTAGGTTTATTTTATTGTTGGGGTGATGTATAGAGGGGTTACAGTTAACATTCATCAGGTAGAACATTGATACCCCTTCTCCTGTTTTTGGATAACACATTCTTTTTGGAATTCAGGAAACATTCATCCAATAGTAAGAAAAAGGTATTACTTTACATCCAGATACCATATATTTATCCAGATAAATATAAAATAAGAAAAAACTTCAACAAATCGTTTAAATTAGTTGCCTAAAGAGACTTCTTCCACTGTGGGGATGTTTACTGTCCTCCTGACAGTCACGTAGAAGCATGATTTCACATAATTGATGTATGTGACCTCTACTTTGAAGGGAGAATCATCTTTTTCTTATACTTGGTTGCATTTCTGCTTTAATGTCGTTTATGAACGAATATGTCTTTTAATATTTTAGGAGTTTTTATTTGTTTGTTTTAGTATCAATCCTTGGGCTTTAACTCAAGGTCCCTGAGTTGTTCTGTGGTTTTTGTCCTCAAGGCTAGATCTCTATCACTTGAGCCACAGATCCACTTCTGGAGTTTTAGTGGTTATTTAGATAAGAGTGTGACAGACTTTCCTGTCCAGTCTAGCTTCAAACTATGAGCCTCAGATCTCAGCCTCCTTAGTAGCTAGGATTACAGGTGTAAGCCATCAGCACCTGACTTTTTTTTGTGGGGGGTCTCCATCAGAAGGACTTGGTTCCCCCCCGCACACAAGTAGCCACTGTTTTTGTGCCTACATCTTTTTTTTAAAAAAGTAATTTTGACCTTTTGATATTGGTGTTTATAATTTTGGGTATTTTAACTTTTTTTTTTTTTTTGCCAGTCATGGCCTCAAGCTCAGGGCCTGAGCACTGTCCTTGGATTTTTCTCAAAGCTAGAACTCTACCACTTGAGCCTCAGCACTACTTCTGGCTTTTTCTTTTTCTTTTTGTTTTTTTGCCAGTCCTGGGCTTGCACTCAGGGCCTGAACACTGTCCTTGGACTTTCTCAAGGTTAGAGCTCTACCACTTGAGCCTCAGCACCACTTCCGGCTTTTTTCTATGTATGTGGTACCAAGGAATCGAACCTGGGTCTTCGTGCATGCTAGGCAAGCACTTTAACCACTAAGCCAAATTCCTGGCCCCACTTCTGGCTTTTTCTAAGTATGTGGTACCAAGGAATTGAACCGGGGTCTTCGTGCATGCTAGGCAAGCACTCTACCACTAGGCCAAACTCCCGGCCAACTTTTTTTTAATTGGTGCTTTTTCTTCAATTTCCTCCTCATTAAAATCTTCTGTTCCCCTTCCTCGCCTCTTTCTGTGTCTTTTTCCCCTTCTCCTTTTTCTTTCTTCCCTCCTTTTCTTCTCCCCTCTTCTACAGCATTCTTCCTTGGAACTTCAGATGTGCATCTCTGCACCTTCCTCCCCCTACTCAGTGCCATCCACTGATGACACAATCTGTGACCCACGTGTAGAGATCTTAATCCTGAGGAGGGCTTTGGGCTGCCTAGAGGGTTTCAGTGTTACCAGGGTTGCTTTAGTTGGACTGCCTCTTTAATTAATTACCTGTGCTTCAAAGATGTACAGCATGTCTTTCTGGTCAGCCCCTGAACTAAATTCCTTTCTAAAATCACTATCCACTAAATAATCATTGTGGTCAGACAATAATTCTCGAACAAAAAAGATAATTCTGGGGTGTCAGGGGGCTGACCTGGCCCTCAGATTAGAGAAAAAGAAAAGTATTTTGGCAGTCAGCTGTGGTGGTTCATGACTGTAATTCTAGCTGGGAAGGACAGAGGACCTTACTTCTGGATTACATAGGGAGACCCCGTCTCAACAACACCTGCTTAAAGAAGGTAAGGAAGGAACCTCTAACCATACATAAAGTGCTTGAACACACACATGTTTGAACGCTGAAATCTGTGTCTTCTATTTGGAATGGAGGCAGTGAAGTTAGCTAAGCTCTTACTTCTGTTGACTTTAGGGATCACATGATTGTGCAGGAATGCTTTTTCCTTGTGCTCGTCTGGAACCTCGAGGAGCCGGTAATAGGGACCTGTGTTGCTCCTGCCAGCTGCCGGCTGGAGTGTAATTATAAGAGATTGGGTATTTTGGGGTCTAGTTTTTTTTTTTTTTTAAGTGGAGGGGACAGTTTCCACAGTCTTCAAATCAGTCTAAAATAGTCTTTTCACATGCTGCTTTCATCACTGTGGGTTTTATTTTTGGTCACACAGGCGGTGTTTGTGTAGCAGATGTGAGGACTTGTGTTAGTGCTGATGAGGGCTTCTGAGCCACAAAAAGCCCCCCAATAAAACAAACAAACAAACAAAAAACAGTGATGGACTCTCACAGACATGTTTGTCCCTAGACCCTTCCACTCCCTCCAAAAAATAAAATTAAGATGAATACTTTGCCACCCCAAAATGACAAGCGGAAAACAGACAGTTTGACTCACTGAAAGTAAAGTTCCATTTGAATGAAGACAGCTCCAGGCAGGAAGAAGTCTCACCAGGAGAAGGCAGAAGTCAGAAGCCAGAGTGGGACGTTGGGACAGCCTCTGAACTGCTCCACTCCACTCTGCTGCTCCTTTGGCTTCGGATGGGTAGACTGACTTGTTACATTTGTCTTTTGCTCTGAAATGTGAATAGGTATTTCCACAGTCAACATTTCTGCACAACTTCTCAGTTCTTTCTCGTATTGCTAGACTGGGCTAGCATTTCCTGTGAAGAGCCTGCTTGTTACCCTTGCAGGCTTTGTGCTGCCATAATACAAAAACAGCCTAAACAATATGACAACAAATGAGTGTGGTGCGGTTCCAATGAAACTTTTTTTTTTTACACGAACAGGAGCCTTGCTGGATCTGACGTACAGCTGAAGTATGCTTACTCTTGTATTAGACCCTCAGTGAGTCCATTTGGTTACATGCAGTTATTTTTTTTTTAAAGAATTTATTAACATTGATTTTTACATCGTATTTTAAATGACAGGTTTAACATAAGTGTTCAAGAAGGAAATCTCTATTTATAGTCACTGGGACTTAGTATTTAGAACTTAATCCAAATTAGGCTAAGGGTTTGTATGTCATAGAAACATTAAGTTATGAAATAAAACGTTATGTCCATAGAGTCATAGGTTTTTATATCTATATAGTTATGTTTATATTTCCATTACCATGTCGATAGCATTGGGTATGCAGATATTGAGTCCTCGCTTTTGTATTCTTTGGATTTAATAGCCACATATTAAGGATACCATGTGCCTTTTGTTCCTTAGGTCTTGACTTGTCTCACTCAGCATGATTCACTCTAGATTCATCCACTTCCCTGTGAATGCCATTATTTTTTTTATTATATTTTTTTTATTGTAATTAGTAAAGGGGTTACATGATATTTGCCAGATAGAAGGTGCATTAATTCACATACATTGATACCCTTTCACATGTCTTGGGAATGCCATTATTTTATCTTGTCTGTTGGCTATGTAGAATTCCATTGTGTATATATATACCACATTTTCTGTATCCATTCATCTGCATTAGGGCATCTGCATTGTTTCCATCGCCTGGCTATTGTGAATAGTGCAGAAATGACCATAGCTGAGCAGGTGTCCTTATCATATCTTTGGTTATGATGTTCAGGGTAGATGCCCAGAAGTGGTATGGCAGGATCATAGGGAAGGTCTATTTTCAGTTCTTTAAGAAACCTCCACACTGCTTTCCAGAGTGGCTGAACTAGTTTACAATCCCACCAACAGTGTAGTAGGGTTCCTTTTTCTCCACAACCCTGCCAGCAACTGTCATTGTCTGAGTTCAAAATCCTGGCCATTCTTGTTGGGGTAAGGTGGTATCTTAGG
Organism: Megascapheus bottae; assembly: GCF_031878675.1. NCBI lineage: Eukaryota > Metazoa > Chordata > Mammalia > Rodentia > Geomyidae > Megascapheus > Megascapheus bottae. The sequence goes on from NC_143512.1 coordinate 38,967,047, forward strand.
GTTGTTTTTATTTGCATTTCCTTTATGACCATAGATGATGAACATTTTCTCATATGCTTTTCTGCCATTTTAATCTCTTCTTCTGAGAAGTCTCTCTTTAGTTCCCCTGCCCATTTAGTGAATGGTTTATTGGGTTTGGGGGAGATTAATTTCTTGAGTTCCTTGTAGATACTGGATATTAAGCATTTGTCAGATGTATTATTGGTGAATATCTTTTCCCAGTTGGTTGGCTGTCTCTCTTCTTTTGCGACTATGTTTTTATCTGTACAGAAACTTTTTATTTTTAGGTAGTCCCATTTATCGAGTCTCTCTCCAATCTGTTGTGACCCTGGGATTCTGTTCAGGAATCTTTTGCCTGTGCCTATGAGTTCCAGTGTCTCTCCTATTTTATCATGTAGCAGTTTCACGGTTTCCGGTCTGACGTTGAGGTCTTTGATCCACTTTGAGTTAATGCTTGTACATGGTGAAAGGCTAGGGTCAATTTTTAGTTTTCTGCATGTGGCTGCCCAGTTTTGCCAGCACCAATAATTGAATAGACTATGTTTGTTCCACTGTATATCTTTGGCTCCTTTGTCAAATACAAGTTGCCTATAGGTATGTGGTTCTATTTCTGGGTCTTCTATTGTGTTCCACTGATCTTCTGGTCTGTTTTTGTGCCTATACCAAGTGGTTTTTGTTATTATGGCTCTATAGTAGAGTTTGAAGTCTGGTATTGTAATACCTCCAGCATTGCTCTTTTTGCCTAGAATTGTTTTGGCTATTCTAGGTCTTTTCTTGTTCCATATAAATCTTTGAATTATATCTTCTATTTCTGTAAAGAATGTCTTTGGGATTTTGATGGGGATTGCATTGAATTTGTATATCAGTTTTGGCAGTATAGCCATTGTCACTATGTTGGTTCTCCCTAGCCATGAGTATGGGATGTCTTTCCATTTCCTAGTGTCCTCTTTAATTTCATTCGTTAGGCTTTTATAGTTTTCATTGAATAATTCCTTTACATCTTTGGTTAAGTATATTCCTAAGTACTTTATTCATTTGGGGGCTATTGCAAATGGGATCATTTTCTTGATTTGGCCTTCTGTTTGTGTATTGTTGGTGTACAAGAAGGCTACTGACTTCTGAAGGTTAATTTTGTATCCTGCCACTTTACTAAAGTAGTTTATTAATTCTAGAATTTTGGGAGTGGAGTTTGTTGGGTCACTCAAGTAGAGGATCATCTCATCTGCGAATAGGGATAGTTTAATTTCTTCTTTCCCTATGTGGATGCCTTTAATGTCCTTTTCTTGCCTTATTGCTCTGGCTAAGGGTTCCAGCACTATATTGAAGAGAAGTGGAGAGAGTGGGCATCCCTGTCTAGTTCCTGACTTTTAGGTGAATGGTTCCAGTCTTTCACCATTTAGTATAATATTGGCTGGCTGTAGGTTTTTCATATATGGCTTTAACTATTTTGAGGAATGTACCTCTTATTCCTATTTTTTCTAGTGCTTTCAACATGAATGGATGTTGTATTTTGTCAAATGCCTTCTCTGCGTCCAGAGAAATTATCATATGATTCTTATCCTTAGCTCTATTAATGTGATGTATTACATTGATTGATTTGCGAATGTTAAACCAGCCTTGCATCATGAAGCCTACTTGATCATAGTGTATGATTTTTAAAATTTGTTTCTGGGTTCTGTTGACTAATATTTTATTGAGGAGTTTGCGTCTGTGTTCATTAGAGAGCTAGGTCTGTAGTTTTCTTTTTTGGTTGGTTCTTTCCTTGGTTTGGGGATGAGAGTAATATTAGATTCATAAAATGAGTTTGGTATTGCTCCTTCTGTTTCTATTTCTCAGAAGAGTTTCAAGAGTATAGGTGTTGTTTCATCTTTAAATGTCTTGTAGAATTCTGGACCTGGGCTTTTTTTGGTTGGCATTTCCCTGATTGCTTCTACAATTTCATTGTAAGAGATTGGTTCATTCAATTTGTTTACCTCATCACTGTTCATTGTGGGTAGCCTATATTTATTTAAGAAATCATCCATTTCTACTAGATTTTCTTGTTTCTTTGAATATAGGCCCTGGTAGTACCTATTCATTATGGACTGAATTTCTTGGGAATCAGTTGTAATTGTTCCTGTGGGGTCTCTAATCTTGTTTATTTGAGTCTCCCCTCCCCTTTTTTGATTAATCTTGCCAGGGATCTGTCTATTTTGTTGACTCTTTCAAAGAACCAACTTTTTGATTTATCAATTTTTTGTATAGTAGATCTTATTTCAATCTCTGATATTTCTGAGTTTATTTTTGTTATTTCTGTCCTTCTAGTTGTTTTAGAATTAACTTTTTCTTGCTCCTCTAGGTGTTTCAGGTTTTTTTTTAGGTTATTTACATGCTCTTCTTCTGTCTTTTTAATATGCACTCCTAGTGCGATAAATTTGCCTCTTAGAACTGCCTTTGCTGTGTCCCATAAGTTCCTTTGTGATGTTTCTTGATTGTCATTACATTTAAGGAAGTTTTTAATTTCTTTTCTGATTTGATCTGTTACCCAGGAGTTATTCAGAAGTGTATTCTTCAGTTTCCAAGTGATTGAATGTTTTTTGACTTTGACTGCATTGTTCAGAATTAGTCGGACTCCACTGTGGTCTGATAGAATGCATGGGATTATGTCAGTCCTCTTGTATCTGCTTAAGTTTTCTGTATGAACTATTATACGATCTATTTTGGAGTGTGTTCCATGTGCTGCTGAGAAAAATGTAAAAAGTTTCACCGTTGGGTGGAAGACTCTGTATATGTTAATCCCAGCTGGGCTATGGTGTTAAGTCGATGGTGTCTTTGCTTAACTTTTGCTGAGTTGACCTGTCGTTTGTTGAGAGTGGTGTATTGAGGTCTCCCACTATGATTGTGTTTGAGTGTATCTTGTTCTGTAATTCTAAGAGAGTTTGATGAATTTGGGTGCTCCCGTGTTGGGGAATAAATGTTTATAACTATAATATTATGGGCATGGATTGTACCCTTTACTAATATGTAATGGCCGTCTCTATGTAGTGATTTTACTGAGAAGTTAATTTTGTCGGAGATTAAGATTGCTACTCCTGCTTTTTTGCATGGTACATTGGAGTGGAAAATTTGTTTCCATCCTTTCACTTGAATTTGTTTCTGTCTTTGGCGGTGAGTCTCTTGGAGGCAACATATGGATGGGTGGTGTTTCTTAATCCAGTCTGCTGCTCTGTGTCTTTTGATTGGATTGTTCAGCCCTTTCACATTTAGGGAAATTATGGAGAAGTGGTCAGTGTCCATTGTCATTATTTATTTATACATCTAAGTTTCTTTCTGTCTCTTTCCCTCCTTTTGTGTTTAATGAGTTATACATATTTGCTTCTTGATGGGAGTTCTTGATGTTCTACACTTTGTTCTTGATTAATTAATTTTTGTAACGCTGGTTTAGTGTGCATGTATTCATAAAGCTTCTCTTTGGAGTGAAATATTCTTGTTTCTCCCTCAAATGTAAATGCTAGTTTTGCTGGATATATCAGTCTGGGTTGGCAGTTGTTGGTCTTCAGGACATCAATGATATTTTTCCAAGCTTTTCTTGCATTTAGGGTTTGCGTGGAGAGATCTGCTGTAATTCATTTTTTTTTCCCATTGTAGTATAGCTCTTTCTTTGTTTTTGCAGCATTTAAGATCAATTCCTTGGTATTTGGGTCAAGTATCTTTACTATGATATGTCTAGATGAGTTCCTTCCGGGATCTTGCTTGTTTGGAGTCCTGAAACCTTCAATAATGTGAGTATTTTCCCTTTTGAGGTTGGGGAAGTTCTCTGCTATGATTTTGGTGAAGAAGAGTTACATTCATTTGTCCTGAAATTCGGCCCCCTCATCAATCCCTATTATACGAAGGTTAGACTTCTTTGCTGCATCTGCCAGGTCCTGGAGTTCTCTCTGGTGGATTCTGACTAATCTTTCCAAGGTGGCAATTCTCTGTTCCAGCTCTTGTGTTCTATTCTCCATCTCAGTCAATCTGCTGCTTAATGTTTCCATTTTTGCTTGAAGTGTGGACACTGAGCTGATCAAGTCTGCTGAGAGGGTGTTGAACTTTTCTTCCACTTCTCTTTTGAATTCGAAGAGTTCCTTGGAAATTTTTTGCTTTTGTTTTTGGAATTCAGCCTTCATTTCCAAAATCATCTCCTTGATTTGAGTCATATTTCGTGTCTCTTCAGGTGTCATTTCTTGGGATGGTGACATCTCTCTCGTCCCTTAGCTCTAGTTTCCTTTTGGGCTTTGCGTGGGACTTTTATTGTTTATGTATGTCGTAATTTGTCTTTGCACTCTCCTAGGCATTGAGAACTGTTGTTGTAGTTCGCTCTGTGGTCGGTAGGTGGCGGTCTTTACTTGGATTGGGACCGGTGGTTTTGGGAATCTGTGTATACCTGTGTGGTTCTCAGTCAAATTGATTCCTCTGCTGAGTAAGTCAGAGTTTTCAGTTTTTGCAGGTGTTTGGCCTGTTCACAGAGGCTGTGTGCCGCTGCACCACTAGCTCTCAGCCCAACCAGTGGCCTCATGTGGGCCGTGGGATGGGTCTGCGTGCTTCAGTTTCAGCGCGCTGGGCGGATGGTTGGTTTTCCTGTGCTGTTTCCAGGGGCGGGCCCCCAGCCAAGGGTCTGGAGTTTGGGGGTTTCCAGGAGCTCTCAGCTAGACCAGCTGGTGTTTTCTCTGTTCCCAGGGGCGGGGCCCAGCTGAGGACGTGAGCTCCAAGGGCGGAGCTGCGCCTTTCTGATTCTCAGAAGGCGAGCTTGGCTGCTGGTCTGCCCTTCAGTTCCCTGCTGTGTTTCTCCCTCTTTGGCCGTGAGTCTGTGAGTGCGGGAGGCCCCTTGGTGCTATCTTGCTGGGGATTCCCAGCTGGAGGGTGCCCGGCTGAAGATTTGAGTGGGACAGATGCTGGCTCCTGCACACCCCACCCGCTGTTGGAAGGCAGGGTCTCAGTGCCCTCCCCTCCCCCCATATCCAGTGGCCTGGGAGAGGAACCTGTTGGGCGGGTGAGCTGGGACATCTCCGCCCCCTTTGGTGGGGTGCTGGGTCTTAGTGCCCACCTGCCTGTCAGTCTCCGGTCAGTGGCCTGGGAGAGGAACCTATTGGGCGGGTGGGAGCAGGGACACCTCCTCCCCCTTTGGTGGAGTGCTGGGTTTTAGCTCCCGCCTACCTGTCAGTCTCCAGTCAATAGCCTGAGGGAAAGGACAGGATACTAAATTCCTTGCCCCCTGCACTTGCCAGTCTTTCTCGGGCGGGGTGGAGGGGTCTGAGTTAAGTTCTATAGCTCACCACCAGCTTTGCTTTCCCAATGGGTTTGAGGACCCGCTGGGCTACCCACTGGGCTACTCACTCCTCTGCGTTTGGCTGTGGGCTGCTCTGTGGTGTTGGGGAGTTATTCACTCCCCTCTGATCTCAGTCGCCGCCTGTGTTCCGCGTCTGGGTTCTGCTACTTGCTGGTCTGGTCTGCTCTGGTTCCTGTGTCTGGCTTCTGCCGCTTGCTGGCCTGGTCTCTGCTGGTTTCTGTGGCGGTAGGGGCTTCCCGGCCCGGCGCCCTCTCCAGGGTCCTCGTGTTCCGAATTCTTTGAGAAAGTTGAATGTAAGCTTTATCTGGATTTCTTTTCTGGTTTGAGTCCTCTGTTGCTTCTTGAGTTTGTTGTGGATTTCTTAAGGTAGTTGGCTTGTGGGATTCCCTGGTTCTCTCTTTTTGTAGGAAGAGAGCTAGGCAGCGTCCCTATTGTCTCGGTGCCATCTCTTTGGTTTTTGTTGTTTTTGATTTCTTTTGATGATGGTCCTAGGACTTGAACTATGTCCTGGCAGTGTCCCTAAGCTTCTTTTGCTCTAGCCTGGAGCTCTACCACAGCGCCTCTTACGGCTTTTTGTGGTGATTGTTTGGAGATAAGAATCTCACAGGTTTCCTTCCTGAGCTGGCTTCTGTCCATGCAGTTATTTTTTGCCTACTCTATGAAAGAGAAACTTCACTGACTTCAAGTTTATGCTGGTATCAGAGTTCTAGCCTAAGTTGCAAGTAGTTGCTTTGTGAATCACATGCTAGATAGACTGAGCAAGAAAAGTGTAGCAGTAGATTTAGTATGGTGTATTTAACACATACCATATATGTGTTATTTTGTATGGTATTTTACAATAAATGGGAAATAATTTACAAGTAAAATTAATTTGTACTTTTATGTATCCAAACCAAGCATTTTGGTGATTAGGAAATAGTAAGAACTGGGTATTGGTGGCTCACACCTATAATCCTAAACTATTCAGGAGACTGAGAAATTAGGATTTCAGTTTGAAACTAGTCTGGGCAGCAGAATCTGTGAGATTCTTATCTCCAATTAACTATCAGAAAGTCAGAAGTAGAGCTACAGCTGGAGTGGTAGAGTTTTGAGGAAAAAGAAAAAAAAGAGTTCAAAGAGTGCCTGGGTCCTGCGTTCAGCCCCAGGACCAACACACAGTGTCACTTCCAGTTTTCTGGTGGTTAATTAGAGATAAGAATCTGTCCCTGAGCTCTTCAGCTCAAGACTATCGCCTTACCCCTTGAGTCACAGTGTCACTTCCAGTTTTCTGGTGGTTAATTAGAGATAAGAATCTCACGGATTATTGTGCCCAGGCTGGCTTTGAACCTCAATCCTCAGATCTCAGCCTCCTGAGTAGCTAGGACTACAGCCATGAGCCACCGTGCCCAGCATGGAACTCAGTTTTTATAGAAGACTACCAGGGAAGGATTTTCCTTATTTGAAGTGAATTTGTAGGAATTGGTTGATAGAGTGACTAGAGCATCTAATGAGTTCTAAGGTGCTTGATTGTCTCCCAGACTGAAATGCAGCCATCAGTCAGTGATTTGGGCAATGAGTCTGACTCTATCCCCTGAAAATTCTTTGTAACATATTAGATAATACCTTAGAATTAAGGAAGCTAACTTAATGACTACTGTGAGTTTTGGAAATTGGAGTAAGCATATCACAAGGACGATCTGATGTCATTCATTCTATGGAAACTCCATGAGATCATTTCATTTTATAGTTGGAGAAATTGAGATTAGGGGGAGATATGACTTACCCAAGAGAGCAATGAAGTCTGGATTGAAAGTCCATGTGAGCTGTTTATTCTTACTTGGTTTGTGGCTTGGAGTTGGTTACTGTGAGTAGAAACCCACAGACTCAATGTGTGAGTCTGGCTCACCCGCCATGTCCTCACATGCCCAGAGTAGACTTAAGAGGTAACACCCTTGTGTGTGGAATCTGTCTCTGATGTATGTTTTCTTTCTCTAAAAGTGAGTTGGAGTTCAGTACACCAAATATTTAATCAGAACACATTCCTCTTGCTAAAATCCCGTTGGCTTGTTCAACTTGGAGGATTGTTTTTCCTTTGCCTAAAAATACTTACCACTTACTAAATAAAGGCTAAATATACTAGATCACCTACAGCACATAAAGGATACTTGATTCATATTGGGAGAAAGTGTTATTTACCTACTTTTATTTGGATGGAGTGTACAATGCCACATACTTGCCCTTTGGTGAGCCTAAGAGGTCTGGGCACAGACACAGTCGAGGTAGACTGGAGCAAACAAGGGAGGGGTGTCCTCGGAATGGCAGCACAGGGGCTGGTGTGTAGGAAAAGAGAAGCAGAGCAGAGTTGCGAGCATGGAGGTGAAGGAGAGGGTAAGGTTAAAAAAAATGGGCTGGTAGTGATGGACAAGGTGCGATGGTACAGATGTTATAATGGGGAGAAAAGGGGTCAGGAGTTAGTGTGTCTCACAGGGTAGGAGAAGAGAGAAGAAGAGAAAGCAATGGATATTATAGAAAATATATCCTAGGACTTCACTGTGTGCCCTAGATATGCATCTCAGTTAGCGCTGAGCTAACTTTGACTTCCATAGTCTGGGTACCATTTGTGTAAGCTAGGATGGAACATGCCTTTTTCCCATTGGAGGCTTGGTTCCCACTGGAAATTTGAAGTATTGCTTTGTGATAGTGTGTGTGTGTGTGTGTGTGTGTGTGTGTGTGTGTGTGTGTGTGTGTGTATGTGTGTTCTTTTTTGGTATTGGGATTGAACCCAGGACGTTGCACTTGCTAGGCAAGTGCTTTGCCACTGAGCTACATTCCAGCCCCCTTATGAATCTTGATCAGCCTTTGGACAAATGTTTGTATCACCATCAGACAAAAGAGCTTTTTGCCCCAATTCATCAGTGGGGACTTTGATCCTAAGAGACCCGAAGTCAGGGAAGAGTACATCTCTTAAGGGTGGTGAGCTCCTTTCAACGCTAATCAAGACCACACTGTCTTCACCAAGTGCCTTCAAATGCTCCAAAAGAAGTAGAAGAAAAAGACTCCCAGGTGATGTGATCATCACACTGGGGTCCTTGCTGGCCTTTTGACCAGATCATGGCATCTGTGAATATCCTGTGCCAAGTCATTCACATCTTTCCTTTGACAACTATAGTAATCCAAGAGGAATGTCTTATCTACCTTTTCCAAGTTGCATGTGGATGCTGGGATGGAAGGCAGCTGGTTTGTCCTGTTGAACAGCCATGAAAGCCAGTTACTAGAAGGGTCTAAAGTGGGGTCCAAAGTGGAACCTCACCAATGGTGAGCTTGGCTTTAGAACACTGGTCCGTACTTCTGATACCTATAACAGGTCTGATTTGTGACTGTAGAAACCAGTCATTTGCTTGTCTGGACACTGACCATCAAAAACTAACCTACCAACTGGAGTCCATCAAGGCCTTACCTCATCTGCCAAAGGCTTATTGCTTGACAATTGATCTGGGTTTACAGAAATCAAAACTTCTCTATGGGATGCCACCTAGTTTTAAAGATGAAAGGATCTGGGGATAGAGCTCCGTAGTAGAGAGGATACTTGCCTAGAATGTCTAGTCTTGAGTTTGAACCTTAGCACTGAAAAAAAAAATAATATATTAAAATGTTTAAATTAAGAAAATCTGTGTCATCTTCCTTATTACAGAGATTGGCCTTGGGTTAAATAGGGAGAATTGGAGTCCTTGAAGAGGGCTTTCACATTGGCGCTTCTCTTTTCTGTTTCCCATAAGGCCAGGATGCTAAATTTTGTCCTCCCTCCTTATTTCCTCTTTATTTTATAGCCTCTGCAACCATTTCATGGTTTTCATTTATCAGCTTAGGCTGTCATCTGCAAAATGAATAAGTCAAAATTTCCTACCCTGATACTAACATGTTCCACTAGCAATGTAGATGTACATCAAAGTTAGATTCTAGCTTTCACCTTTTAAATTGGATATTCAGGTTGGCGATTTCAGATATTCCTGGAGGGAGTAAATTCCACAAATGTTAAAAATATCTGAGATAATCTAACCTTCCTCCCCAACCCTGCTCTCTTGTTTCTGTACTTCCAATCCAGAAACTTATACTTCTCAGCCCAAATCTACTTTAAAAAGTTGTCTGTGATATATCTACTATATGTATCATACTATGTAGATATGTCAGTGTGTGTATGTGTACATTTATGTGTGTGCACACACCTACACACACACACAAAAAAAAAAAACCTGAGAGGGTAAAACTGGGAGAGAATGAGGGAAAGGGCAACATTGTCCAAAAAGAAATATATTCTTTACCTGACTTTAGTGACTATAATCCCTCTGTCTTTATTCTTTGCTTTTCTTTCTTTTCTTTTTTGGCCAGTCCTGGGGTTTGAACTCAGGCCTGAGCACTCTCCTTGAGCTTTCCCACAAGGCTTGTGCTCTACTACTTGAGCCAAAGCACCACTTCCGGATTTTCTATGTATGCGATACCAAAGAATGGAACCCGGCCCTTCCAGCATGCTTGGCAAGCACTCTACCACTAGGCCAAACTCCTGGCCCTATAATCCCTTTGTACATCTCCTTTATAATAACAATTTTAAAAAGATTGAAAGATTAAGACAAAGTCTGTAGAAGATAGATTTTATTCTCAGTCTGTTTCATTGTGCACACAGTGAGTTTCCATGGTGGATTCTGACTTCAGGCTCCAGAAGACTGGGTAATAGTTGGTCTCTAATCCAGTTCTGACAGACACCCCTTTGACTTTCTTCTTCCACAGATTCCTTTCTTTGAAGATTTTTGTAAAGGCATCAAAGCTGGTGACACTTGTGAGAAGCTGGTGGGTTACTCTGCCGTATATAGAGTTTGCTTTGGAATGGCTTGTTTCTTCTTTGTCTTCTGCCTAATCACCCTGAAAATCAACACCAGCAAAGGCTGCAGAGCACATATCCACAATGGGTAAGTTATTTGTTGTTTCATGAGAATTGCCTTCTCCTCCTTTATATTGCACTCACCAAACCCCAGCTGCTCTTCCTTAGTTAAAGTTGTTCTTACTGATGTAGGGATAAGTGGAATTAGGCCTAAGAGGTACATTTACTGGCTTATGACTATAGTGCTATTGTAACACCTGGTACCAAAGGAGAAATCTATCAGAGACCAAGAGTTTATTTCTTGTACCAAAATCATCCCACTCCACCCCCACCCTCCCCTTTTGGGTCCTTTTCACATCTGCAGTGAACTGGAGTTTTGTGTAATTAGAGGCTGAGGCAAGTGTGCCTAATTGTGGGAAAAGGCATTCTGCAGTCATTTAATTATTTCCTCTCCATTTAGAGAGCACACTATCAATGGCAGAATCATTGGTTGACATGCCACCATCCAACGGGTTTTTTGTTTTCATGTGAATACTATTTGAATACATCTCCCCGCTTTTTTCCCCTCTCTCTCTTTTTCTCTCCCCTCTCTTTCTCAGCTTTTGGTTCTTTAAGCTGCTGCTGTTGGGGGCCATGTGCTCAGGAGCATTCTTCATTCCGGATCAGGAGACCTTTCTGAATGGTAAATATACATAGTTATTCAGGGATACTTGTTTATGTTTTTAGCCATCTGTGTAAGCTGTAGTGTGAATGACTTTGATATTGTGAATTACTTTCTGGTGGCTTAAAAGAACAGTGATTTACTTGCTTGTACTCCCTTCTTCCCTCTCCCTTAGCCCAAGTAGCCTATAAAAGGTCCTTTGGTGAGTCCTATGAGCCGAAGAATTAAAATGGTAATTTTAAAGTTACTGGCCTGAAGGGAAATGAACTTAAAAATTGCCTGAACTAGTCCAGGGAGAACTGGTTCTTTCTGAACAGGAAACACATAGGTTTTTTTTGTTTGTTTGGTTTTTGCTTTTTAGCAATAAAGATAAGATAAGCAAGTTATCCTCATAGTGTTTGAAAACTTTATGTGACGCTCTGTAGCATTGGATTTTGTTCCTTTCTGCAAGAACTCATAAGGTTCATTTTATATGAAGTCTTTAGTCATAGCCAGAACAGTACCTGTGTCCCTTTGATCTCAGGCAAGAGGGCAACCTGATTTCAGTAATTAACAATGTTCTGTTCAGCACCAAAGGACTTCCTTTCCCAAGTAGTGAGAACACACTGCCAAGTGGTAAGGGATAACTATAGGCTACAGTCCCTCAGATAGTTACATATAAGGGTCCAGCTAAAATTTTAGGATGATATTAGCTTTTCAATAAGCTTCTTTTCTTTTCTTTCTTTTTTTGCCAGTCCTGGGCCTTGAACTCAGAGCCTGGGCACTGTCCTTGGGATTTCTCAAGGCTAGAGCTCTACCACTTGAGCCACAGCACCATCTCTGGCTTTTTTTCTATGTTATGTGGTACCGAGGAATCGAACCCGGGTCTTCGTGCATGCTAGACAAGCACTCTATCACAAGACCAAACTCCCAGCCCTCAATAGCTTATTTTTTTCATATATTTTTATTGTAATTAATAGAAGGGTTACATTTATTTGCCAGATAGAAGGTGCATTAATTCACATACATTGATACCCTTTCTCATGTCTTGGTCCACATTTCCCTCCCCCTCAACCCCACCCCTCATCTTGTTTTCCCCCCTTCCCTATCCAATTTCAAATAACCAAATACAAATATATCCAATATATCAGATAACAAAGTGAGATACTATAACAATATGAGATAACCAAGGGACAGCAAAAGAGATGAGAGATAACATAGTACATTAAGGACAACAATCACTCATTATATGGCTTTTGTTTGTATATCCTAGAGGTCCTTTCATTTAGCGTCATACTATATGGCCTTATGTATCTAGGTTTTGCTCTATTGCAAATCTCTGCTATGAGAGCCCAAGGTTTCTACTGATTATGACAAATGAGGGAAACCTTTGAGCCTATGTTCCTTTGAGTCTGGCTTACTTCACTTAATATGATTTTTTCTAAGTCTTTCCATTTCAATAGCTTATTTTAAAAATTATTTTTATTAGCATATATTAACTGAACAAAGTGGTATATTTCATTGTGTCATTTTCATACATGCATATAATGTCTCTGTAATGTTGATCATATTCTCATATCTTAAGAATATTTTATTCAAGCCAGACATGTTTGGGCATGCCTGTATTCTTCACACTCAAGAAGACAAGAGGATCATTTCTAGGCTTGTCTGAGATAATGAAACCCTACCCCCCCCCAAAAAAAAAACAAAGTAAAAAACAAAAAAAGGAAAGAAAAAAAGTAAGGGAAACAATTATGTGCTATTAAGTCCTTTACCTATTACTATTAATTCCATTTGCTATTTTCCACTAAAATCCTTTTATATATATTTAGGATAATTTATTTAGAATGAGAAGAGACCTTGTTTCACTCTGACTTTTTTTTTCCTTTTTTTTTTAAATTTTTTATTGTAATTAATAAAAGGGTTACATGATATTTGCCAGATAGAAGGTGCATTAATTCACATACATTGATACCCTTTCATCTTTTTCCTTTTTTTATTGTATTTTATTGTTAGGTTAACGTGTAGAGGGGTTGCAGTTAAATTCACCAGGTAGTGGGTACATTACTTCTTGAGTATTGATACCACTTCTCATGTTTTTCTCCTCTTTCTCTCCCTCCACCCCTAGTTTTGTGATTTTAATTTTTTGGGGTGGTTGTAGATCTTGAACTCTGGAACTGAGCACTGTCCTTGCAGCTCAACCCTACCCTTTGAGCCACTTACCACTTCCAGTTTTCTGGTGGTTAGTTGGAGATAAGAATCTCACGGGGTTTAGTGTCTGGGCTGGCTTTGAACCGCAATCTTCAGATCTCAGCCTCCTGAGTAGTTAGGATTATGCATGAGACATTTCGCCCAGCCAACTCTGTGATTTTTATAGACACCTGTAGTCCTCAGGATGTTTTTCATCCAGGGCTCCAGCCGCCTTGTGACAGCTAAAAGCAGATTTGAGCCATTGTTCCCCAAGGCCCAATCTTATTTCCTCACTGGACAGTGGTAATTGCTTAGTGAGATTTAAGCCCTTGGTTTTTCTGACCATGTGTGTTTTTACCTTTAAGCCCGTGGGCCATTGTGGATTTTTCCAGTTACTACCCCTGGTCACTTAGCATGGAAGCTAAGCGTGCATGTCCCTACATTAGCCTGTCTGTGTTCAAATCCCAACTGCCCTTTTTATTGAGTATGAGGTTTTCTCAACTCACATAGACTCTCACTTTTTAACTAGAAAGTAAGTATTATAGAATGCTACCTACTTTGTATTGTTTTGTGGGAATTGAATGTATTACACATATAATAGCCGTTCAGTAAAAATGAGCACTTCCTTTTGGAATTTTCGGAAGCTTCACTTCATGGCGTCTTGGACGGTCATCTTTTGCAGCTTGGCGCTATGTGGGAGCCGTCGGAGGCTTCATCTTCATAGGGATCCAGCTCCTCCTGATTGTGGAATTTGCACATAAATGGAACAAGAACTGGTGTGTGCTTTTATGGAATGCTTCCAAGAAAACTGACTCACTGGCTCATAGAAACTTCCTCCTGTTGGTGAAAACTCTAAATTTTGTTCCTAGGAGTTGGCAGTCTCTGTATCAAAGACAGTTGGTGTATTGGTTTCCCTTTACACCTGGGTTTGGGACCGAGTCCATTTACTTATCCAATACTAATTTTCTGTTCTTTCTGCCTTTTCATTTTTGCTTGTTTACTTTCTTTCCACTTTTTTGATATTTTTTTCCCCTGGGCACTCTAGTTTGGCTTTGTCTCAGTCAGTGTTATAAACCATTGCTGGTCTCTGCTTGTCCTGGCTCTGTGGTTTTTGTAGTGTCTTGAACTTGGGTAGATTGAATTCTAGACTCCCATCTTCTTAGGAGATTAAAAGCAGAATGAAAAAAGAAAACCGAAAATACTTTGTAGCTGGTGACTTGTCTTCTACGAAGAACATGAGATACAGTACTTCTTTTTATAAACTTTATTTCATTTTAACTTCCCAGGAAGGGAGATATTTTTTATTAGGAAGATGTGTTCCTCTGCCTTAGAAAGCCAATCTTGTCTTTTAAAACATTCCACTTTTTCTAAATGCCTTGAAAATAGAGTTCCCATCCCAGACCAAGTAGGAAATGCCCAACTATTAATAGCTAGTTATTCCTTGCTAAACTGTACTGAGGAAATGACAACCAGACAAGCTTCTAGCCCTGGAGAGTCAAATCCAAGTTGACTCTTATGATTCTGCAGAAAGCACTGAATTGCTGTCTTACTTTCTATACTTTCAAAACGATTGATATTTTATAAGATGAACCTTTCCTTTATTTTGTTTGTTGATGATACTGGGGTTTGAACTCGGGGTTTTGTGCCAAGGTGGTCTGGGTATTCAGTTCTATCACTAGAGCCAGACCCCAGATGTCTTTTGATTTCTTTTCTTTTTTTTCTTTATAAGATCTTAAATTTTATGCCTGAGTTGGCCTGGACTATAATTCCCCTATTTATGCTTCCTTCATAGTTGGAATAACCAGTCAGCACCATCATGCCTAGATTTTTATTGGATAAGATGGGGTCTCATGAACTTTTTGCCTTTGCCTACCCTGAACAATCCTCAGCATCCAGGGTAGTTAGGACTGCAAGCATGAGCCAATGCGCCTGGACTCAATCGGCTTAATGTATAAACTTTCATTATATCTTTTGTATTAAAATAAATATGTCATCCTAAAATGTTCACAAATGTATTTCAAGGAGGGTACCCCATGGTAAAATATTAAAACTGTAGATACTGAGTTCCTGCATTGCCCGTTAAATAGCAGGTTCCCTCAAGAATATTTAAGTTTTCTTCATTCTGACTGCAGTCCTTTAATAATAATTATAATTATTATTATTATTATTATTTTGACAGCCTTGGATCTTGAACTCATGGCCTGGGCACTATCCTTGAGCTTCTTTTACCACTTGGGTCACAGTGCCAGTTTTGAGGGGTTTTTTGAGTTTATCAATATAGTTAGTTGGTATACATAAAATAAGCTATGACATTCATAATATTGTCATTCTCATTTAAGCTTTATCTACTTTCATCAATTTACTTTACTTACTTAGCTACTTAAACTCAGGACCTTGGCATTGTCCCCTAGCTTTTTTGATCAAGGATAGTGGTCTACCATTTGAACCACATCCTTATTTCTGACTTTTTGGTGGCTAAATGGAGCTAAACATCTCACAGACTTTTCTGCTTGGACTGGCTTCTAACTATAATCTATAGAGTTCAACTAGTATTTCAGACAAGAGCCACCAGTGCCTGCTATATTGTTGTATTTTTGCTTGTAGGACTAATCTAAAAAATGCGTTCATTGTTCTTGATGGAAAAATCTGTTGATGGTACTTTTTCTAGGTCTACTTCCCTCCCTCCCTTTCTCCTTCCCTTTCTCCCTCCCTACCTCCTTTCTTCCTTTCCTTCATTGCTTCCCTCTCTTTCTGTGATCTATTGAAGAGATCTCAAAGATGATAGGATAGATGTCACTGACCTTGGAATCCAGGAGATGGTGCCCTTTTCCTCTTGCTTGCCATTTGACTTCTTGGCCTCCTTTACATCATTCACAATGTAGAATGATATGGTTGATTGGGCTAGATTTTTGTTTGTTTTTTGGTCAGTCATGAGGCTTGAGCTCTGGGCCTGGGCATTGTCCCTGAAGCTCTTCAGCTTAAGGGTAGTGTTATACCACTTAAGCCATAGCACCACTTCTGGTTTTCTGGTGGTTAATTGGATATAAAAATCTCATAGACTTCTGTGCCTCCTGTGGCTTTGAACAGGGACCCTTAGATCTCAGCCTCATGAGTAGCTAGGACAATAGGTGTGAGCTGCTGGTACCTGTTTTTTGTTTTGTTTTTAAAAACTTGTTGATTTTTGGTTTTCTAGGTCAAATCTTATGAGTTGAACTGTTAATCTATATAAAAACTGAAATAACAACAAAACTAGTAATGTTTTGAATGAACTCTCACTTTTAGACATACAAGATTTTAAATTCACTTTGCTGGTTTTAGTTTAATCCCGATACTAACTTGAGTCTAGCAAATATTCCCATCCTGATACCCATTGTTCTTGGGCCCATAGCCTCTGCCCTGTTGCGTAGGCCTTTTCTCATTTCCACTGCATTTCCCTTAGCATTTAGTCAGCCAGCATTCTGGAATACCTATGTCAATGTGGTAAGCATGGAGACTATAAAGATAAATAAATATTATTTGGTTTGTTTCCAAAAATATAATGCCATCCAGAGATTAAATGCTGAGGCATGGGAACAGCAGCCTCTGCTAATGTTGTTGCCAGAGGTTATTTTTTTAACAGATGATAATCTTGGCCCTCGTATTCACCTGTCATTTTCTGATGGCAGAGCCATGACAGTGCACTGTTGAGCAGGGCATTCTCCAGGAGGGAGAGAGATACTCAACATGGAGTAAAGCAAATAGGCAGCAGGCTCTTTGGTGAAAACTAAAGACTAAGAGTTCAGGGGAGCAGGGTAGGCTCCCCCTTTCAGAGAAAACTTCAATTAGCTTTGAACTTACTTAGCTCATTTAAGAAACAAAGGGGCATTTGTGGTTAAGGCTTCATGGTGTAGGAAGTGTGGGGAAGGTGACATTAGGGGTAGCCCTGAACCAATGTAAAGGCTTTGGGTTTTATTCTCACTTATACTTATTTTTATGTGTGCTAAGGATAGAGCCCAAGGCCTTGGAATAACAATCAAGTGCTCTACCACTAAGAGACATGTCCACACCGTCAAGCTTTGTTTTCCTAAATGAGACATCAGGTGAACACATGGGTGTTGAAGGGGAATAAAAATATAATAGAATATAGTTTTAAGTTGAGAATAGATCAAAATGAGTCACAGGTGGGTTCATGGCTGCTGTGAGGCCATCCATTGGAAAGAGGAGTGATTTGGACCCAGGTGGCAGCAGTGGTCACATCCTGGTAGAATCCAAAGGTGAAACAAGTGGAGATGGATTTGAGGCAGGGGAGGGGAAAGTACAGAGGAACAGCAACTCCCTATCCCTCTCCCCCTGTTCTTCTCCCTCTCCAGTTTCCAAACCTTTCTTCCAATAACAGGAAGAGTAGAATCATTCTCTGAGGTTGGGAGAGGGAGATGTGAGCATAGAGAAGTTAGCCTCCAGCTAAGCTTTGGATGCCATGAGACCTCCAAGTAGAGACACTGAGTAATATGAGTCTCTAGTTCAGGGAAGAGGTTAGGGTGAAAGATTTAACTTTGACAATATAAATATAACTGTGAGAAAGTCCTTTGTGTTAACAGTATAACTGAAAAGAGGAGAAAAAGTGGGACGGACCCCTCATCCCTACTAGCCAGCAATGTCCCTTTTTATATGTAATCCACTCTGTATCCTTGTCATTGATCATTATTGGGCTCTTAAATCCTCTTGTCTCCCTCTTTTTGTGTCTTATTTTTCTCTCATTTCCTCTGTGTGCCTTTTACATTAGATAATTCTATGGTCATTGATGTGCCTGGCTTGGTTTCAGGAATATGATGGTCATTATCATTTTGGCCTTTCCTCTCTATTTTCCTTTGTCTCTGGCAACAGTAACTTTTCCATCATTAAAACATTTCAGCTGGGTTGCTTGAATGCTTTCCAGTTTTGTGAAAACATTAAGCAAGTTGCTTTCTCTGAAGATTTGGAAGAATGTTGTTACAGAGAGCAATTGAATCATGAAGCAGATGACAGTGATTCAATCCATTCTTTTGTTCTGTCCTCTTCATTTAGCATTTATAAACACTCTTTGTTCCAAGCAGTTTCCATAGATTTCAACCACTATGTATTTTGCCCATTCCCTTATTAATATTTATAGAAACTAGAAAGTACATTGATCTCTTCTGTTTATTTCTTCATGGTACATCCCAGTATATTTTTTCTTTGCCTGATTCATTCAGTTTTGGTAGGGTTTTTGTTTGTTTGTTTTGGTTTTTGTCATCTTATTTTGGGTCTTGGGGATTGGTTCTTTTGTATTTTTTTGTGCCAGAACTAGGGCTTGAACCCAGGGCTTCAAGCATTTGCTTGGATTTTTTGCTGTACTACTTGAGCCACTTCTCTCCTTTTAGCTCATTGCTGATTAATTGGAGATGAATCTCATGGACTTTCTGCCAGGTCTGGCTTTACACTATGATCCTCAGATCTAAGCCTCCTGATAGATATGAGCCTGACTGTTTTCACTTACGATGTGTGGACTTTTTACTTTTTTGTATGTGTGTATCATTTCTCCTTTACTATTTCTTCCTTTTTTATTGTTGGAATAATGTATACAGGGTTACAATTACATTCGTCAGGTAGTAGGTACATTATTTCTCACATATTGATACCCCTTCTCATGTTTTTGTCCCCATTTCCCTCCCTCTCCCCCTCCTAATAAATCTTATTTTCCCCTTCCCTTTCCTCTTTCAAATAAACAACAATATACCAGTTAACAAAGTCAGATACAGTAAACCAGTTACAAAGTCAGATATAGTAACAATATGAGTTTTACCATAAAGGCAAAAAAAAGAGAGAAGTAACATAGTACATTAAGAACAACATGTGTGTATCCTTTCTTCTTTACTATTTCTTGATATTATTTAGAGAAGCAACACTACTGCAGACCCTCCTTTCAGTCCAGGGAGGAAAGAGCTGAGATTGGCCTGACTTGGTCTGAATCTAGTTATTTGCTTCTCTGCAAAGAGAGGGTGGCCCATTAGCAGCACTTGGAGCGATAGACTAGTGGCACCTCCAGGCTCTGTCATTAGAGAGAAATATGGAATGGAACTCCAGGGAAGAGACACCTTCACTTTATCCCATAATGCTGACAATGCCTATTGCAGGGTCTAACATTCAGAAGGGGAAAGTCCAGGGGTATTTATTTTAGTTGACCAGCACACTTGAGTCAAAAGGAAATTCTTCAGTGTTTAGAAACGATTCTAGGCCTGAGCCAAGAAGCTTACATATTTATGAGAACTGTTTAGATGTAATGGAACGTGAGTAATCATCACTAAAACGTATCTGCTGGATGGTGGGTGGCCTTGGTGGGATATCACAGTGTTGTTCCATGCCTGACAGATGGAAAATGGTTAAACACGAAGACTTCACTCACTTTCTTCTCTCTCCTCTGTCTTATCTGCTTGTGGAGAAACAGGACTGCAGGCACTGCCACTAACAAGCTGTGGTATGCCTCCCTGTCCCTGGTGACACTCATCATGTACTCCATTGCCACTGGAGGCTTGATTTTGATGGCGGTATTTTACACCCAGAAAGATGGTTGCATGGACAACAAAATTCTCCTGGGAGTGCATGGAGGACTGTGCCTGCTCATTTCAATGGTAGCCATCTCACCCTGTGTCCAGAATCGTAAGCAAGGCTTTTTTACTCTTTTATAATTAATATTTGTTGTAAATGTGAAACCCAACGGTTATTTGAAAACACGAGTCACTCTTTAGGCTTCTGTGGGTTGGCTCATCTAGGAAAGTTAAGACTCCTATCTCTTTTTATATTCCAGAAAGACCATACTTAATGAAGCCAGGACGGAGGAGGAAGACAGTGAACTGTAATGTGGTGAAATTAGCTTAATCTGTGCTGGGCAATGTGTTTATGAGTTTTGCCTGTGACCTCAGGGTAAAATTTGAAGGATAGGACAATGGAAGAAAGTATTTTTAGTGTCATCTTTTATTTAAAGGTGAACCAGAAAGCAAGGACAGCATGGTCTAGGAGTCAGGAAAGAGGAAATTTTAACCTGGTGGCTACTGGCCTTTTGAGCTAACTTTGATCAGATCCAGGTTATTCTGCAGGGAAGTTGGTGAGCATGACCTTGCTTGTGATTTTTCAAAGCCAGAAAGGAAGGAACAGTAGAGAATGAAAGTGTTTTGGAAAATAGCCGTGTGAATTGTCATTTATAAATGACTTCTGATGTATAAGCCAGTGCTCTCTTGGGGCCTGTATGTCTTTGGGCCTTTGTCTCTGGTCTCATGTTTCTTATAGAAAATATATATTCTGTAGAGAATTAATGTGCACATGCAATTCAAATGTCTAGGTAGAAAGACGATATCTTATAGACAACAAATTTATAGTCCCTTTGAAAACCTTCCAAAATTAGTGGTTTAAAGTGATGGGGAATAACCAGGGACCAATGGCTCAGTCCTGTAATCCTAGCTACTCAGGAGGCTAAGATTGGAGGATTAGGGTTCAAAGGCGGCCTGGGTAAGAAAGCATGTGAGACTCCTCTCCAATTAACTACCAGAAAGTCAGAAGTGGAGCTGTGGCTTGAAGTGGCAGAGTGAAAGCCTTGAACACTAAAGCTTAGGGACAGCACGTAGGCCTGGAGTTCAAGTCCTGGGACTGGCAAAAAAAAAAAAAGACAATAAATAGCAAATTACTTTTTCAGCACTAAAAATTTCCAATCCATTACTAAAACTGAGATGATTATTTGCCCTGTCTTTTAAGTTGATCATTTAAGAATTTCCTAGAACAACCAGAAACCACTAACTTACTCACAGCTTTAATCCTAGCTTTTCAGGAGGCTGAGATCTGAGAATCTTGGTTCGAAGTCAACCCAAGCAAGAAAATCCAGTAGCTTTTATCTCCAAATAACCAGCAAAGAACAGAAAGTGGAGGCGTGACTCAAGTTGTAGAGAACTAATCAAAAATCCAGAGTGCAGGGAATGCCCTGAGTTCAAGCCCCTCCCCCCCAAAATATTTTTTTCTTAAATTACAGGCCTTTAGATGAAAATTTCCCTTGAGTTAAATTCTAGTTTTTAAGAAAGGGTATAATGTTTTGAAGTATTCAATAAGAAAGCCCCATGCTAAAGAGGAACATTGGTCTTTTCCTATACCTTTAATGATAGTTGTGACTTAATACAAAATAATTCTAAAACATGTTTAATTGATATGAAAGACTGAATCCTTTCATGGCAACATATCATGAAAAATTTTACCCTTATCATCAGATCCTTTAGTTACTCTACATGATCTAAGCACTAAGCTTAATTTAAATGTCACTTTAAAGTTCTTCTCTCAATCAATACAAGCCCCAAGGCTGTAGGCTGGATTAGTTCTTATACTGATGCAGTGTGCTCCAGTATTTGTCCATTTATAGATAAGAAAGTTTGCTATTTTTTTCTTTACTTTTTTTTTTTAAATGGTACTGGGGTTTAAATTCTGGGTCTTGCACTTGTTGGGCTGGTGCTTTACCACTTAAGCCATACCTTCTTCTCGCTTGCTTGCTTGCTTGCTTGCTTGCTTTTTTTTTTTTTTTTTTTGCCAGTCTTGGGCTTGAGTTCAGGGCCTGAGCACTGTCCTTGGACTTTCTCAAGTCTAGAGCTCTACCACTAGAGCCTCAGCACCACTTCCAGCTTTTTTCTATGTATGTGGTACTGAGGAATGAAATCTGGGTCTTTGTGCATGCTAGGCAAGCACTCTACCACTAGGCAAAACTCCAAACCTGCTTTTGTTATTTTTTAAATAGATCTTGCATATATGTCTCTAAGGGAGACTGAGTATTATGTTTAAATACAGCTATAGTTTTGATAAAGTATTTGTAGAGAACTTAGTAGAATTTGATGCCACTAAAATAGTAATATCTAGGTCAGTGTTTATCCACCACCTAAAGTTTAGCTCAATCTGAGAAATTCATTTGGCAGCTCTTTTGTCTATTAAAGGTAGGTGTTCAAGACTAAGGATTTTATTCTGGTGTGAAGAGTGGATCTAGTTTTGGAGGCATGTGCCTCTTACCACCAAAATGTAACATTTTCTTGCATCTGTCTTGTTTCCCAGGGCAGCCACATTCTGGGCTTCTGCAGTCAGGGCTCATAAGCTGCTATGTCACATACCTCACTTTCTCTGCTCTGTCCAGCAAACCTGCAGATGTAGGTAAGTGAACCTCAGGAAGAAGGTAAATTATTGCTGGGATGAATTTTTATTTATGGAGGAATGAGTTGTTGAAATATCATGGATTAATAAGTAAAAAATACATGAAGGTCTAGATTTTTTTTCATGAGAAAAAGTGTTGTTGAGAGGGTTTTTTTTTTCCTTTTTTTTTTTTAAGTTGGTTATTATTTTCCTTCCATCGGAAGGTTATTTCTCTGGACACAATAAAAGGAATAGAAAGAATCTAAGGAAAAGGAAGGCAGGAGTCTGGGTTTGAATCAGATCCTCTCCCTACTAGTGGGCTATCTTATATTGCTTATCTTAACTGACATTCGTTTACGGAGCATAGGATTGGAATGTGAGCTTTGGAGCCAGACTGCCTAGTTTTATAGACTGCCTAGGTCTAGTCTAAGGAATGGTTTTAAGAATTCAGTGGAAATGTCTTTCTAGCTATGTGTATCAATCAAATTTAGAGCAGTGCCTGGCACAGAATAAGTGCTGTGTATGCATAGTGCTACTGTTGTAGAATTTTTGCCATGATTATTTGGAAAGAGATTCTAAGCTACTTTATTGGAAATCTATCACTGGAGATCTTATGATACATATAATCTATTTGGGATTTTTAAAACAAAAATTGCCGTCTTGATTCTGATTCTGTAAGTTTATTTAAATCTAATCTCTTTATGCCTCCTCCCCCCCTTTTGTCACTACTGAGGTTTGAATTCAGGGCCTTGAGCTTGCTAGGCAGGTACTCTACCACTTGAGCTATGCCTCCCTCCAACCTTAAATTTTTCTTTTATGATTGTTTCTGTAATAATTTCTGTTCTTAATAGAGTTCAAGTTTATAGTATTTTTTAAAAAATAGCAAGTATCACTTAAAAATAAACACTTATTTTTAATTTCCAGGGGAGCTACTTGTGTTTTACTTACTTTTCTAAAACCAGTTTTCACTGGCTTGAGAATAAAGGTTTTTGTTGTTGTTGCCAGTCCTGGGGCTTGAACTCTGGGTCTGGGTGCTGTCCATGAGCTTCTTTGTTCTAAAGGCTAGCACTTTACCACTTGTGCAACAGCACCTCTTCTGGCTTTTTCTGATTAGTTTATTGGAGGTAAGATTCTCACAGACTTTTCTGTCTGGGTTGGCTTTGAACCACACAGTCCTCAGATCTCAATCTTCTGAGTAGTTAGGATTACAGGAGTGAGCCACTGGCGCCTGGAGATTTTTTTTTTAACCACAGCATACATGGTTTTAGTTACTATTTCCACTGTGAATACTGGTAATTTTAGTCTGACTTCAAACAGAATGGGCATGTTTGTAGAATGGTTGCTAAAATGTTCTATTTTATGTTTAGGTTCCTTATTTGGGGGGCAAGCTGTCAATTAGACCTAGGTTGAGTGATCAAAATTGAAGACACTGTTAGACAAAATGTAAATTACCAGTGACAGTAATATTACAGAAATCTTTATATGCAGCCTCCAATTTTCTAAAATTCATGCCACCTAAGGAGGTCACCACATTACAGTCTGAAAGAGGCTCTGACAACTGTTATTTATATAATCATCCCTCTGGATTAGAGGCTCTGGGTGGGACCGTGCTACCCTGCTACAGAACTGGCGGCAGTGCACCTGCGGACTAGAGGACCACACTGAATGACTCTTTTCAGATGCTGCTTAATCCGGGGAAATATTGATGCAACTTTAGTGTAGCTTTTTTTTTTAAAACTATTATTCAAATTACCTTGAAAAAGAACAAGACTTTTGAATCCCAGAACTTTCAAACTAGGATGTGGGGGTCTTGTTTTATTTGTCTTCTGATGTGAGAGTGGTGCTTTGAAACAGCAGAAGTTTAGTCTGAGCAGATTAGTGCTCTAACAAGTTTCTAGTAGCAAGGGGGTTCAGCGTTCTAAAGCATCACAACAGTTTACTGAATCTTTTCAAGATGAATGCTGCTATGAATTGCAATAATCCTTTCAAATTTGTTTGTGATTATTTTCTTTACAAGTTCTAGATGAACATGGGAAGAATGTGACCATCTGTGTGCCTGACTTTGGTCAAGACCTATATAGAGATGAAAACTTGGTGACTGGGCTAGGTACTTTTCTGCTCATTGCATGCATCTTGTATTCTTGGTAAGTCTTTAGAGCTTCTTGAAGCCAATTTGCAGACTTTAAAACTAGAGGGAAAGAATTTAAATAAGTTTCAACTTCCATACAACAGCAAAAGAAGGAAGGAGAAAAAAAACTTGAAGTAATGGACTGGCACTACCTCATGAACTCTGTATATCCGAGCTCTGTTTACCTTGTATGTATGTGGCGCAAATAAAATAAATACATGCTACATTGGAGCACTGTTACCTATTGACCTTAAAATACAGTTGAATATTAGTGGCAACAGCATTCTTGAAGAGCAAGGGAGCACCAAGTGAGGAAGAGATAGAATATGCCAGAATATTCCAGCAACTTCCTCACCCAAAGTAAATAGTGTTTGTTCTGTTGGGAAGAGGCTAGGAGTGCTTCACAAATAATCATTCTGGCACAGCCAAGAAAGAAAATGTCTCACTTCTTCTAGGCTGAACTCCATAGTGCCAGCAAATGGGTCAGGCAGGGCTTCTCAGTGAGATATAT
Organism: Megascapheus bottae; assembly: GCF_031878675.1. NCBI lineage: Eukaryota > Metazoa > Chordata > Mammalia > Rodentia > Geomyidae > Megascapheus > Megascapheus bottae. The sequence continues at coordinate 38,991,823 of NC_143512.1, forward strand.
ATGCAAGCCAACTATGTATGATCGAGGCTACTTTACTTTTGAAACATTCTTGTGGTTGTGAGACAGAGAAAAGGCAAGGATCAAAATGGCTAGTTACCACTTTGGTAAGTATTTTACTGATAATTAAGCTTCCTTTTGACAGTAACCATTTCACTGATAGATATTTTTTTTCCCTGTGTGTGTTTTGTGTTGTTTGTCTTAGTGTATAAGAAATTCAAGTTGTCATGGGCATATTATAATCTTTCTTTTGCTAAACCAAACAAACCTGAAGGGTGACACGTTATATAAATAGGGCCTTTTCAGGCACATTGATACTTTCTCTTACACTCCACAGCCTTAGGAAGAGGCCAGTAAGAACAGAGACCTTTATTTTAGAGTTACTGCTCAGTTTAAAGAAGTGTTTGTTTGTGTTCCAGGTTCTGAAAGCAGGGATTGTCTAG